>NC_056418.1:759761-1087261 GCF_905147365.1 Aricia agestis
ATGCCAGACTGACTGTGTAACCTACGTCTAACGTAATGTCGCATGGTGCGATTTCTGGCATTCAATAGTAGGACATACAATGAAGCATTACTTTACCTGTCAGAGAACGTGACTTGTTTCTCTAAGGCGGGCGTGAGGAACTCTCTCAGCTCGAGCGGCGTCATCACGCGACTGCTGTAGCCGCTCGACTTGTCCGAGAACGCCAGGTGACTCAACTTCTCCATGAGCGGAGTCAGTTGCACTCCCGACAGCTTCTTCTTAAAACTAACCGTATCCGAATCAGTTATCGCGGAGTCGGTGCATTCCGAGAGCGATTTAAGGGGCAAAGATAGAGATTTCCGCCTCGACTGATCGTTGGAGAGCGTTTTCGTCGAGTCCTTTGCGATTCTCTTGGGCGTTTTCTGCGGGCTCTTGTTGAGATCCGAGTCGAAGTCTTGGAACTTGTCCAGCTCGCACAACTTCAGGTTGAAGTTGAACATGTTATCTTCCTTTCTCTGCTTGATGCCGGAGTAATACTGAGCGAGGTACTGGTTGAAGAGGGACTCTGAAATCGCGACGCCGTCGTTTCTGAACACCGGGAATAGGGGATCGTTGATAGTCATCGTGTTATTCTTTTGTTCCGGTGACGAATCTTTGGATCCTTTTAACTTGACCGTGGACGCACTGTTCGTCAACTTTCTGAACGTCTCCTGAAGGTCTGTGACGCTGGCCAACTTTCTTATCGGGTCCGGTTTGTTGATAAAGTGGTCAGCTATACAGTCCCCGTCTAATACAGTTCTGGTATCGCGTTTCTCGGTGGTCGGGTTTTCCATATTCTTTACTACATCTGGCTCGAATTCTGTTTTGACTTCAGTGTCCTTATTCTCGCATATGGATAGCACGTTTCCATGTAACCGTTTGAATTCCACCATCGGCGTGGAGCACACGCTGGTCTGTCCGGTGAATACTGTTTCGTCTTTCGCGTCCTCGTCCAAGGATTTCTGCGTCTTGAAGCCCAGGGATAGCTTGTTGGGTCTCGGTCGGGGTTTGTTGGCGAACGGTACGACGTCGGGCATTCTCTTCTGATCTGCCTCCTCTTTGTTTGGAGGAGAGATGAGGTTGTGGTCCTCCTCGGGTACAGCCGTAAACAGCAAAGATTTGTCTCTCTTCATACCGGTTTGGGGGAAGTCGCGCATTTTTTCACGTTCCTTCTCTTCTTGCATCTGTAAGGAATACAAACAAGTAACGTTAAAAATAAGAAATAAATTTGACAACACGTAATTTGCACCATCTCATCTGTAATTAAAATACAGAATTATAATGCAATTATATCACTAACAAATCGCGCTCGTTTAGTAACAGTGTCGCCAGTCGCACCGTGTGCGTAAACAGTAGGCCTACTACGAAATTGTTTTGAGACTCAAACAAATCGGACGAGAATGCCGCGTCCTGCTCTGACAACGTCATTTCACGTTTGTTAAGGTGGGACGAGGCATTCTCGTACGATTGTTTGAGTCTCAAAACGGTTTCGTGGTGCGGCCCCTATATCCACCTGTGTGCGGTTAGCGGTGCAACATTTATTTAGCAGAATCTGTTGTTACACCAACACAATACAGTGTGTTAGTGTAAACACCGTTATCCTTGAAACCATCAAACGAGCCCGTCAAAATGAACAACTTTTTCTATGAGAACAATGCGGGGAACTCAAAAAAAAAAAAATGCCGTCTTCACACCCATACGGATGCCCGGATCGGCAATTTGTATGGGTATGAAGACGGATTTTTTTGAGTTCCCAGCATTGTTCTCATAGAAAAAGTTGTTCATTTTGACGGGCTCATTTGATGGTTTCAAGGATAACGGTGTTTACACGAACATCTTGTATAACATTACCACTCTACTTATTGTACTCGATGTAAATATTATTTTTAATACCGAAAATTCATATAAAGTTTTTCAAGTTGCGCCTTTCCACGAAAAGCATCATAACGTTTCGAAAGAATCCCCCAATCGCGTCACACAATACTTAAACCATGATAATAATATTGAAGTTGAGAACAACAATAGTTTACCTTTTTAAACCTAGCGATGACCTCCTCCCCCCTTACATAGAACTCCCTCAGCCTATCCGCGTGTCGCTTCAGCCTGGCGTGCGCGGACCGCGGCACGTACACCGCCAGCAGCTGCGCGCCGAGCGGCACGGGCGCGGCCGTAGCGAACACCTCCGCCGGCGACTTGATGCGGTAGGGGTCCACTACGGTGAGGTAGGAGGTGATTGACGGCGGGAGTTGTGTAGCGATTATTCTGGAATTGTAAATAATTTACACATTTAGTGTAACACTGTGTTATAGTGCACTGTGTTATGAATAATATTTAAAGATGTTATATCATATAACACTTCGTTCTTCTCTGTCATGCCACATTTATTTCGAACATAATTATACGTTATACAATATAACGTTTTATTAGAAATGGGACATGATTATAGTAAATAATATGTTATTACTTATTAACCCTTTGACGTATAAGGGACACGGGTGTCCCTAACTTTTAATGTCATATTTTTATCCAAACAATAACTTTATTGAAAAAAACAATCTTTCCAAATCATAGTTTTTGAACGTGCCTTTAGTTGTTTTTAATTAGCTGGTAGCTCTGCGCGAAAAAAAAGTAAATTTTTCCCTATTATTTTTCGGTGTTTTGGCGCGCTTCTTTGATATTTTTCAGAAGTGATTTTATTTATGTTTTCTGCGGTAATTACTAACTTCTTGTGCAATATTTCATGAGAATGGTAAGTAAAAATTGTGAATTTACTACTATTTTTTAGATTTTATGAAAATAAAGTAACTAAAACACGATATTTACATCAAGGGACACTGCTGTCCCAGTATGCGTAAAAGGTCGTACTCCTATATTATTACTGATATTGTTTTATGACTTATTTATTCAATGTTATTCGTATTTTATATTAATTTTCATTGTTTTAGATCAGTAGAGGAACACGAATATTATATATAAAGGCGAAATTGTGTCTGTCTGTTACCTTTTATCGCTGTACCGATTTTGCTAAAATTTCGTATAGAAGAGGTATTTTGAGTCCCGGGAAATGACATAGACTTTTTATGTCGGAAAAATGTACGGTTCTCACGCGATAAACGAATTATGGCGTAACGGAGTTGCGGGCGTCATCAGTATACATATAATTATTTTATAATGAAAAGTATCCTCGAACGATTATGATGTGGAGGAGTATCTTATGGCTGATAACAGCGATGATGAAGATGCCCTAATCTTGGATGAGGAAGACCAGTCGTTTATCCAAGGAGATATGGAAGCTGGTGCATCAAAACTCCGAAGTAATAATTGAGCCTGCTCCTGCATCAGACTCCACTTCAGCTCCAGATCCAGCTCTAGGTTCATCGTCGTCTGACTCGCTTGATCCGCCGTTGAAAATAGCATTTTCTGTTTGATGTGAAGCACAAATTTACGTTGCATAAATCGCAAATATTGTTAGTGCGATTCTCAAGTCCCGCCTTGGCGCACGTCACTGCACACATCTTTTTCGTGAGGGTCCTTTCTTCATCACGTGTGATGGCAAGGATTGCCTGTGTCCCAGATTTTGCATTCGCTTCTTCGTCACAGAGATTGACGGTAATGCGTGCTTTCTTATAGAAAAACTGCCTATCATCGCTCGGGCTACAACTTGACGGAATTCAAGTGACGAAAGCAAACAACCCTCCACTCGGTGTTCGGTATGCAGTTTTTCGTAAATTATATTATATGCATTGTAATCCCATAAATCGAAAAACAACCGACGCTAATGCTTTATTTTCGACTTTCTGTCGAATTCATAAGTCACTTTTTTCTGGTCCATGAGGTCTACACCTCCCATATTTTTGTTGCGAGGATTGCCTGCCATCACACGTGATGGAGAAAGGACCCCTCACGAAAAAGATGTGTGTGAGAGTTGAGAATCGCACTAACAGTATTTGCAATTTATGGAACGTGTGCTTCACAGCAAACAGAAATTGCTTTGCAGAGTTTGACATGTAAATTTATCAATTAATTTATTTTATTTTATTAAAAAGTTGTATAATTTATTACCTAAAGCATATAAAATCCTGTGATTATTATACTTAGTTAAACTGGTGAAAGTCGCCCTTTATCGCATATTGGGACACATTTGTCCCAGCTATTTTTGAATAATCTACGATGTGTTTTTTATTTTTTTCTAATCATATCGATAAAATACTCCACAAAGCATACCCTAAACTACTAACATCCATAAAAACATTTTTATACTAGTTTTGTGCGTGTAAGGGTTAAGCTTTAATAGTGGATTCAGCAGTCGAACTTACTTATAAGTTATAGCTCTAATTTTTGAAGTCGGAATCAGGAAGCTACGTTATCCGGCTCGAAGGACCAGGTACCATTAGCCATATGTTTAAAATATAACAAATAATTTATAATTTTACTAACTTGTTGTTATACAGTATGACTCCCCCCAGCACGCCGGGGTTGCGGCGACACTGCTCCAGCACTTGCATCGCCTCCAAATATACTGATGTGGCACTCTGTAATAAATAAAAATACTTTCAAACGTTTTACGAAGCTAATGCGTACCGCGGAAGTAACTCTGTCGTGGAAACTTTGCAGTAATGTAGGCTACATTTTATCCCGGCATTCCCACGCAATGGCGGCCTTAGGCCTTACCCATTGCGAGGCCCTTTGCCTTACGAAAAAATGCGAGACCCCTGCAAGAGCGAGGCCCCGGGCGATGCCCTAAGGACCCCTAGGGACGCCACTGTTGACACTACCGCGCGCTATAAACTGAAGTCTACGCGGACGGGGCGCGGGCAACAGCTAGTATTAAAATAAAGTGTCTCGTATAGGAAACAGTATTTATTTAAGGTGTGCCGATATTTAAGATGTGACTCGTTACTCGAGGCAATTTTTAGAATGGAGCATCAAGAATTGAAATTGAAAATTTCCATTCACTAAAGATTAAGATATAAAACTTACAAGACCTCTTTGGTAAGTAATTTGTTATTGATATATTGATATCATATCAGTGCATTATCGAAACGGAACAAACAAACAAAATCATCATGTATGTTTGTTTATGGTATCATTATTTAACAATTAAATAACTCCTGTATATAAACATGTTGTCAGGGCCCTTAAATAAAGATTTTGATGATTAGTTATACTTAGCTTATGGTTGGTATGAAGACAAAAGATATAAGAAATAAGACCCTCTTTATACAGGATGTAACAAAACGTAGTGATTATACTTTAAGGTGAGTATGTGTCCCTTGTTAGCGCAGCTACTTTTACAGTGAACTCTATAGAAGGGACTCATACACACCCTAAAGTATTATCACTTAGTTTTGTTACACCATGTATATTAGATACAAAGTGTTTCGGTAATAGAAGCCCTATTTTAGCATATTGTGACGCAAGTATTAAAATAGGACCTTCTATTCTATTGCCAAGGATCTATCGAGGACTCAAATTAGGTCGCGCGACTTCAAATACTGTGAAACGAGTTTATTTCAAGAAATAGGTCGTATAATACTGGTCAATCGAACGTCGATACATATTATCATAGAATATAGACTTATGGTCCCATGTTATCTAACACTGGTACATAACACAATACGATCGCTAGGCAAACATAAAAGGATAAAGCACTGTGTTTGATTTTTAGGTCTCTGGCGGATTGAGGAGTGAGATTCGATTTGAGAGGATTGTCTCCTTCAATTCTACCGAACGGTCATCGGAAGTTCGAACTCACCTTTTATTTATTTATATAATGCTCTTGTCCCTGATTTTTATTTGAGGGATTTATGGTCTTAATACAATTTATACTGTCCTATGTCTACACGCTTATCTTTTATTTATATTTTCTGTGTTGATACTATTTACTTGTTTTATTATTTTAACACAATATAGCAAAAATTCTTCCCTATTTTTCTTATCTTTTACAATTTTCTTTATGCTTTTTTTTAGGTATTTCTAGTTCTATTTTCATCTTCAGATCATATTTTGGCCTCGAGTATATTGGGCATTCTGTTAGAAGATGAGGTACATCTTATATTTTACTAGGATCACACCTGCACGATGGGCTCTCTTTGCACTTCGAACTCACCTTAGGCAGCGTCAGCATCGGCACCCGCTGGAATATGTGGCAGCCGTACTGCAGCACCGGCAGATACGTCTCGAAGATCTGGTACAGCTTCTCCGCCAGCCGTTTCCGGTCCTCCATGGCCGCTGCCACCGTCTGGATGTCGCCGTGGTACACCTTGATCATGGACGTGAGGAGGCTCGCGCGGTTCTTCAGCACCCAGTCGGGTATGTTGCGGTCGCTGCCTATCGCCTGAAAGAGAGGGGTATATGAGTGAGGGAGATGAAGACAGGATGAAAGTTAAGGGGGTGTGCTTGAAATACGACAATATTATAAAGACTAATGCAATCCTTATACTGATATTATAAATGCCAAAGTGTGTTTGTCTGTCTGTCTGACTCTGATACCTTTAGACCAGGGGTTCCCAAACTTATTTTGTGTAGGTACTGCCCACTTTGAGATCAAATTATGTTTTAAAATGCATTCGGATGAAATGAAAATACAAATTACCCCCAAGGCCCCCATTTTACTACGCCCCCCGTCAGCGCCCACAAGGGGGCGTTATCGCCCACTTTGGGAAAGGCTGCTCTAGAGTCTAGACACTTAAACGGATGAACAGATTCAGATGAAATATGGTATGAAGATACTTTGAATGACGGGGAACGACATAGAATAGCTGTTGCTTCGAAAAAATGTTTTGCGGCCAAGTAGTATTTTATAAATTGAACGGGGAAATTCCTTGTTGTCTCTTTGCAAGGCTGGATGGCTGGCTTTGCAACTGTACCTTAAAGGGTACGATACGAATAAAATACTCAATTTATTTGTTTACTAAGCAGCGAGTACCTACCTATGTTAATTAACCCTTTAGCCGCCAAGGTCGGAATAATCCGACAAATATTTTTTACGACCAGTACCACTACTCGGTTAATCTGCCTTTTTTGTTTGATAGCACTGTATTATATTAAAATATTGTTTATACTTGGTAAATAGTAAACGAAGTAATCATTTACAATTGATTACACTTTAGTTTCTTAATTAGAAGACCTAAAAATAATGTCTAAAGTTAAATAAATTACCGAAAATATTCTTAGAAAAGTGTATTGATGTCCAACGCCCGAGTCGGAAAATTCCGACAGTAGGGACGGGACATAAGCAATGATTTACTGATACAAAAATCCACATAAATTAAACATTTCTGTTTTTACTAACTTATTTATTATAAAACAAATAAAGCAATGGTTACTGAACAAATAAACTTGTTTGTTTTACTTAATTTATAATAAATATAGTATACAAATTTCAGTGATTGAATTGACGATTCCCATCCCTAGCCTGCATGTTTAGAAACGAATGTTGTCAGCACACCCTGCGCCACGGTCGGAAAAAGACGACCGCTTCTGATGTCATAAGCGAGTGCCGCCGTCTAGAATTTTCCACTAGTGTTGTGCTTATGATGATGTTATCGATAAATGTGATTGTAGTGGATACTTAAATTAGAAATAAAATTACAATAAATTACAAAGTAACGCTTTCCTATCTGTCTGTCTGCTACGACATTTAGATGAAATTGTATGCGTGTAAAGGGGATGGGATATCGATCTACTATTGAAAATCTATATTTGTAGTAGGTTATATATTTAAACAACTCAATTATTTAATCCGTGGAAACTATGAAATTAATATTATTTGAAATGTAATAACAAATATCGGGAATTATGTCACTTTACTATTCAAGCTGTTTTTATCTAATGTTTTTGTCAGCGTTGTATATTTGCTAACAACATTATGGATTCAAATACTAGATATCAGTTTATTCTTTATATCTATATATATAAAACTCAAAGGTGACTGACTGATTGACATAGTGATCTATCAACGCACAGCCCAAACCACTGGACGGATCGGGCTGAAATTTGGCATGCAAGTAGATGTTATGACGTAGGCATCCGCTAAGAAAGGATTTTGATAAATTTCAACCCCAAGGGATACAAATAGGGGATGAAAGTTTGTATATAATAATACTTCTTAACGCGAGCGAAGTCGCGGGCAAAAGCTCGTGAATTATAAATTAAGAAATAAATTATCGACATCGAAAAAGATAAGTATTGCACATCACTATTTGCTGTAGGTATAAATTTTTCGATTTACCTATGGTGCCGGCGCTAGAGGCACGACAATTGATTTTAAGCTCGGCGGTTAAAGGGTTAAGAAACAAAAAATAAATGAAATCCAGTTCACTCCAGTTCCAGTGTAATCAAAAACTTGTTGGATACTTATTTACCAAAACGACATAAATAACTAGACATAGCCCGCGACATCATGTATTTTTTCACATTTAAATACATAGTCTCGTATCCTATTTTACCTGCGCAAAATCTCATCAAAATCAGTCCAGTAGTTCTGTATGGATGTGACTTAAACTGTTGTGTGGATTTTAATAGAAGTACTTTACATGTATCATACAGTATGATTTCGCAAGATATTTGTTTGGCTTGTCTACAAACAGCCATAAAGATAACTGTTTTTTTTACCCTGGTTGCTTAATAAATCTCTGCGTTTAACTTGTTTTTAAAGGTGGTATCACACTTAACAAAGATCAGAGAATGAAAAAAGAATAAAGAAAAGAAAAATGACTTTGTGAAATAATGAAAAAAAAATTTGATCACCGGATGGTGATGGGTGTGAATTAAGCAACTTGTTTTTTTTTCGTCCATCATAAGACCAGAGAAATCGAAAGTGTGTTATGGGTCAGTAACTCAACTTAATATTGTTTAAATCTTTTTGCTCTTTGGCTTTTAGAAGTAATCATACAGTAACAAAGATTTTTTCTACAGTAAATGTCATTATTTACTGCATAAATTGTTATTTACTGTGCAGCAATCGTTTACTTTCTTGCCGAGTCCCATTTACATAATAGAAATAAACATTTACATTAATATTAAAACGAGATTTCGCCTGTGTGGTTACCAAACTTGTTTGTAACGTTGACTTAAGATCTTCTGTTCATTTTAGGCCATAAGTAATCAGAACCATGATTGCTAACATGACTCCAAAGCTGTCTATGACGACAATCATGGACGAAAAAGTCCCTATAATGTGGAGGTCGCATTTGACCGCAACGGCTGCAAAAGACCGTCGGGAAACGGCGGCCTAAAGAACGGAAGAAAACAAGTCTTGCGCGTATGAATTGCCGGCGACTAGATATTGACAAAATGTCCAAATGTCTAACGTTCGGGTGTTATAAGCGCTTCTATTTATTGTATTAAAAAAAACGCTCTATAAATCAATCTATATGCATCTCATCCCTAATCCCATTTTTTAGTTTATCTATTCAACAGTATTGCTGATTATTGATTGGTGAATGTTTTGACTCTAGCCAAATCAGAAACTGACCATAAAATAAGTTGGACCCAACATTTTTTTTTTATATCTATGGACGCTTCACACCACGTCAGTCTGGCCCCATGCTAAGTACCTGAAGGACTTGTGTTACAGGTACCAGACAACGGAAATATATTTAATACTTTTATACCATACATATATTTAAGATTTTTATTATATCATACACATACTTAATACACATCCAGACCCGGGAACTTTGAAAACTCTTTGTTCCGTCGGCGGGATTCGAACCCGCGACCCTCCGGCTTGAGCTACCGACGCGCTCACCACTGAGCCACCGAGGTCGTCAAACATATCAAATAAAGTCAGCTGCACCTTATCCATAGCATACTTACCTATGCCTGTTTTCACCAACTGCCTCCTAACGCTAAGTGGTCCCCTAGCGGCCATTACATATCCTTCAAGATTTCACGAATTTTTGTGTGTCACGTTCGTCCTTAGGGCGTAAGAACTTATGCAAAACATTTTTTAAATGTGTTTGTTTTAAGAGACATTTGACCCGCAAAGATCGCTAGGGAACACTTAGCGTTAGGAAACCGTTGGTGAAAACAGGCATTAATATATATTTTAGTCTTTACTTATGCCTTTAAATAAATTTGCCTTTCTAATGAAAAAGAAGGACTCGCCCAATTGTGACATTTGTGGAGTAGTGGAAGATGTACATCATCTTCTTACAGAATGTACGCGTTTTGAACAAGGGAGACATGCAATTATGCTGTCATTTAATTTAAATCAGCATGATGTTGGGTTATTTAATAGTTTATTAGCAAATCCCTCGCCCGACGCTGCAAAACAATTGTACATGGCTGTGAGTCATCACTTAATTAGTAGGCATTAACTTTCTTTTGTTTGTTTTTATGTAATGTATTGTGTTGAACTAACAGGACCGACATGTATTCTTATAAAGGTCCTATACTTAAATTAAACAGAATAAAAAAAATATATGGGTTAATACTCACTAGTATATATCGTCCGTACTCTCGCAGTATGAACTTGCCGCTCTGCAGCGTGATGGCGGCGGGCGGTGCGAACAGTGACTTGACGCAGTGCGCCGCGCCCACCACCTCGGAACAAGACATATTATTACAAGAGTTCAGATTGCAACCTTTGCTAGTTATAGACTTGTACGGCCTTATAAATAGCTGCATTCAGACTTCTGGAATATATATATATATATATATATATATATATATATATATATATATAATAATAGTGTAGGCCACATTTTATTTCGGCCGCCTCCTGTACGAAATCTACCGCCGCCCTAGGCCGCGGCCTATACTGCCTATTCATAAATCCAGGCTTGAAAAGCTCTCACCTGTCCAGCCAGAGCATGCCGTTGTGTGTCGGACACCCAGCCGGGGTGGAAGTACAGCACGGCCTCCGCTGGATCGTCCTCCTCCGACGTACAGCACTCCATGTCATACACAAATACTATCATCATCTCCCTGAAACATGTAGAAAACTGTGTAAATCTTCAATCAATCAAATCAGCTTATATTTTTCCACTGCTGGACATAATATAATAATAATAATAATCATTTATTTTCACATCCATAAGTATTATTTATTAAGTTAGTAATATAGGCCTTTCTCAATGAACGCCAAGTTGGCCAATCTGCTACTCGCATCCAACATGGGCCCGCAACTAAACGGAGATGGTTTCGTCGTGCGTCTGCACTCTGCAGTAAAATAGTAAATCTTATATCATTAAACAAGCAATTCTTGTATATATATGTATATAATTGGAATCTCGGAATCGTCTCCAACGATTTTCATGAAATTTAGTATATAGGGGGTTTCGGCGATAAATCGATCTAGCTAGGAAATAGGAATCATTTTTAGGAAATGTCATTTTCATCGAATACCGAGCAAAGCTCGGTCAAATAGCTAGTAATACCTAATATGGGGTAGAACTCCAACTTTTTGGATTTTTTTGGAGGCCAAAATGCTAGTATAGCCACATACAATGTTTACCAAAAAATAACTAGTAGGTAATATTAAAACATTATAGAAGTTAATGTTGAACTGCAGGTTTTTCTTCATATAAAGTAAATAAAAAAATATGTCATATATAATTGATTTTGTACCTAAACAATGTTGCAAATAATATTATCACAAGATTTAATTATAATACGGGAGCCCTAGAACAATTTTTTTTTATTACTATCAAGCTAATTAGTAATTTGTGACAACAGGATGCACATATTGTGTTTAATTTTTAGTTAGACCTTTACATGGGCCAGACGATTTATGGACCTTTTTAATTGAATGATAATTACTAAATATAGCCCAATTAATTCTTAAAATACATTGAAAAAGCAAGAACCAATTAAAATTCCATATTGTAAAAGGAGTCTCTTGGCAGCCTCAATTTAAATAATTTTGATTATTCATTAACATCTGAAATATAATTGCTTCCTATTTCTATGTTATTATTTATTACTTAATATTATTTAATTTCCATAATTGAAGACCTAAGTGGTTCAAGTGGATAACTAACATTTTGTAACATAAGGGCAATTACTCATTTTTCCCTTACATAGCTTGTAAGGGAAAAATGAGTAATTGCCCTTTGCCCTTGCATTGAGTTTTGTGTGTGTGTTTATTAGTTTTGGTTTGTTATGCACATTATGCAGATCTACTCGTTTTTAAGTTATCAAATATCAATGTACTAGTTGTAAGATGGTTGCCTGGAAGATATCACCACCAGAATTGTGGTCTTTTTCAGCTTTTACTGTCTTCTTGTATAATTTTGTGGAATCCAATAAAGTATATTATTATTATTATACCTACAACAAATGTACTTACCTATTATCTTATATCTTTAAACGAGCAATTCTTATTAAATATATATATAATTGGAATCTCGGAATCGGCTCCAACGATTTTCATGAAATTTAGTATATAGGGGGTTTCGGGGCCATAAATCGATCTAGCTAGGAATCATTTCTAGAAAATGTCATTTTCATCGGATACCGAGCAAAGCTCGGTCAAACAGCTAGTACATAATAATCTTCGATTGAGGTACATTTGTTGCAAGAATATCTTAAGAATATATAATTAGAATAAGAGCAAGTTAATCACTGCATATCACTTTACAAATACCTATTAGGTATCAACAGCAAGGTCAACGTTGTAGATGTGTGAACATGATAAGTTGCAGTATCGTTCAGTAAATCCCATTTATCATAAATATTTGAATGAAGCCATAACAATGTAGCATCAAGGTTTTATTTTATTTATAGAACAATAGATTAATATCAATTAGTTACAGCATGGCCATCTTGCTAATAATGCATTAAATATTGTTTTCATAAATAATAATAATAATTCTGATATATAGAAACAAAAAATTGTGCCTAGGTTCAACGGGTAAAAGTTAAGGTTTTGTAAAATGTTTATTTCTAAACTTGTATTTAAAAAACATGCTAGTACTGGGTATTTATTTACTTTTGCATATCCTCAGTCTGAACAATTTATTAGAGATAGATGATTTATGATAGGATGGTTTATTTCTGTATTTATTTGCTTATTTTACAATTAAATTAATAATATTCTTTGCACTTCTTGATAATATAATTGATGTTATATTATTTGTAACACATTAGGTGAAAGATTACATTTTGTGATAATATGTAGGTAAGTAATAAAATATTTCACAAACCATGCAATTTCTATAAAAATCACGTTTTAATACTTACTAATAAGAAATCACAAGATTTATAAAAAGAAACGAAGCTTTATTTATGACATAAATAGAGCTAGAATTAGGAAAATCGGGTAAAAATTCATTATAAAGATACTTAATGTCAAGAATATTTTATGTTGTCTATATTGCTGATAAAACACTTACTTGGCCATTTTGAGGTTTATTTTTCTTGTACTTTATTAGAGGAACATAGTATTTGTAACAATTTCACTATTTTCTTCTCACTGTAGCTTTAATCGATCACAATTCACAGTGCGCGTATTTTCATTTCGCAATATTGGTTTGAAACACGACAATCAAGACTGTCTGTCATTCGCGATTTGCGGTTGCCACTTGCCTGTGAGCCTGTCAAATAAAAAAATCATTAATAAGTCACATTTTTTTTTACTATGGCAAGGTTTTTTGTTGTAAACAGTAAAACACCCCGCAAACGATCAAATTGTTTGTCAAATTTTACGTGTTTGTCAAACAGTTTGATAGTGTACACTGTACAGCTTTGTTTGACGCGTTTGTGAAACAAACTACGTGTTTGACCTGTTTGAAGAAAATTTGCATTGGCGTATCGTTTGACAAACGTGTTTGATCGTGTTCCGCTGTATTTGTCAAACAAGATCTCATGATGTCAAACCGATTCTAATTTCTAGCTAATAATTGTTTGACAAACTTGTTTGATGCACGTTTGTTCGTCTGCGTATGTCAAACAAATTTGATCCTTTGCGGGATACTTGACACACGGTAGCGGCGCGGCGCGGGTCTAGTGTCTACAGACTAATGAATAAGGAAACAGACTGACTAATGAATAAGGAAACAGATGGAAGCTACATAACTACAAAAAAGTGTGGCCGGCGCCATATTGCCAAGAACTAAACATGGCGGTCTATAGTGATGGGACACTCGGTTGATATTTGTCGAGGATATCCATAAGTAAGATGTTGTATGTGAGCTATTAAGGTTAAACTCTTTTAAATAAATGATCAGATTCTTCACCTTGTATTTTTTAAATTCGATCACATCAATCAAAATCAAATGTCAAATGTACTAATTTCTATGTTGATTAAATAATATCGAAAATCAAGCCATGTTATATAGTAATATCTAGTAATATATAGTAATATATAGTTCTATCACAAATCTTATTTATTGTCTAATTATTAACTAAATTAGCACATACGAAGTCAAGCCATCGGTAAAATAACAAACATTTTAGTAAAAATATAAACGTACCAATCCAAGGACAAACTTTTTTAAATTTCTTCACTTTTTTGACGGACTATAAATTAATTAAAAAAAAGCAAATTGGTCGAAAAATTTGACCGATATATCGATATTTTTTTCGCGATATATCGAGACCGATATTGATATTTTTTCAAATATCGATGTATCGATGTATCAATATATCGATATTTTCTTTCAATTTCGACATCCCTATTATACGACACTTTGACAGTTTATGTACCTCGGAGAACCGGAACATAAAATGGCGGACCGGCCACAGTATTTTGATTTGGTAGATACCATTAAGCCGCGTCCACTTATAAAAGTCAATGCTACAGACAGACATCTGTGAGACAGACTTAAGTAACAGCTCCTCCACACAGGCGCGTCGATAATATCGCGTGCGTTATTGCGATATATCTGTTACATTTTGTATTAGGATAGTCATGTAGTTACACACTGCTGCGATAATAACGCCGTAATGTAAGTAGGAAGTTGCGTTTCTCCGTCCTGAGATTTTCCGATATGAGTTCTAGGAATGTTTTGTATCAGGTCGACGCGAACGATCGTACACATACCTGCGATATCTAATATCGGCGCTCTCTCGTAAGAAATATCGGACGATAAAAACGCAGAGCCTGTGTGCAAGGAATCGGGACGCATTATTGCAATACCGCTTGCGATATTATCGACCGATAATAACGCGCCTCTATTGATGTATCTGCGGGTAGTTGAACAACTTCAGCAAGTTTGACATCTGTCACACTCAGTCCGTGACCACGGCCGCTATATTTTAATGTTGTTTTATTATATTCCCTTTGACGGCCGCTGGAAAGCAGCCGCCAAAACGAAACGCCGGGACGAACGGCCGCTGGAAACGTCGGGAATATGTGCTCCGCGACAAAATAAAGTCTCTCAAGGAAGTGAAGAAATGGGTTGTTTTCTTTTTAGAATCTGCACCAGATGGCGCGACGGTAGACACTTCTAGATTTTCTATTGGTTCCCCACCGATCTGAAATTATCTGCAGGTTGATTTAAATGAATATGTCAATGGGCGCTGCAGCTGGTAAAGGAGAATTGTAAAAAATGACGTTTTTAGGGTTCCGTAGCCAAATGGCAAAGACGGAACCCCTATGGATTCGTCATGTCTGTCTGTCTGTCTGTCTGTCTACCTGCCTGCCTGCCTGCCTGCCTGCCTGCCTGCCTGCCTGCCTGCCTGTCTGTCTGTGTGTCTGTCTGTCTGTCTGTCTGTCTGTCTGTCTCACCAGCACAAGTTATAGCCGCAGCGGGCTTAGTGCATTATAAATTCCAGTCCAGTTATCCAATCCAGCACTGGATTATAACGAAATAAAAATAAATATTGTTTGATGGCCCAAAACAGTTTCAAGTTATTTTAACTGTGTAAGAGTGGTCCTTAGGCAGTGACAGACACTACTTGATGCCCTAAGGCCTAAGCAATCCATGTCTGTGGGCCCCCCTATCCGTATCTCAACTAGAATCGGTCTATGAACCTTTAGGTACTCTTCTGGTGCCCCCTCAGACGTGTTGCTAGGCCCTAGGCAATTGCTTAATTTGATTAAGGGTTAATCCGTCACTGTGACCTTCTTTCACATAATATATCACACATAGGTCTTCGATATAATATATCATCAGGTAAACCGGCTGCTCGTTGATCGGTATCCATAAAGGCTTCGTTATCATTCCCGTCATTTCCCCAGTCACGGCCCGGTCGTCCGGTGCGTCACTTTGATATCCACTTAGAATACTCCTCACGTACTTTCCAAAAACCATAAATTGATATTTAGGTTATATTGATATACCTTTGGGCATAGCAGGAATCCATACTATTATTATAAATGTGAAAGTGTGTATGTCTGTTACCTCTTCACGTCTTAACCGCTGAACCGATTTTGTTGAAATTTGGTATGGATATAATATACCTACGTCTTAGAGTCCCGGGAAAAGACTATAGGATACCTACTCGTAGCACCTCCATCGTGTATTTCGCAGACACAATAGATTTTGCAATTGTTATGCGGCAGCTCAAAAAATGTACGGTTTCCACGCAATGAACGAATTTTGTAATTTATGTATTACGTAGATATTTGTAACGATGTCGAAAGAGAATTGTATTAGTTTTATGATATTAGCTATACATTTCATTATAATAATATATTTTGTGACAGTACAAAGTCGAGAGAGAGAGAGAGATGTGTAAAGCTTTGTTTTAGCTTCGTGGTAAAGCTATACGAGCACGAGCTCTTGACTATACAATAAAAAACTTGTAAATAAGTTATAATAACATTTATTAGAAAAATAGAATAAAAAGGAGTTTGAATTTGAATAAGTGTACTGCATCGTAGCGCGTATTTTTTTAAATTACCAGATTTTAATATTATAGTGGTCGTTGTTTGCATTATATTTGGCAACTTTTCTAGAATCTCTAGGGGGGGCAGCTGCCCCTCCTTGCCCCCCCCTGGCGACGCGCTTGCCAGCAGCACTCTTTTTTTGACGTCCAGTCGGCACGTGCCGCACGTTGACAATTTAATCTCATAGAATTCATATTCAATCATGCTTGTGTAAGTGTATACGTACACATATTTTTCACACAGATGAAAACCAATTTTGGTTTCGTTTGGCAGTTCGAGATTGTTGCTCTATTCCGCTAGGTATATTAACTTTATGTGCTAGACCCAGCACCAGCGGACAGTAAACAAAAAGTTTTGTTCGACGTTTGACAACGTTTCTGTCGTGATATAGCGTGTGCGCATCATCTCGGATTTTGGTCGGATTATTCACTGTAATATGTGCTATAGTAACGCCCTCTGCTCCGACCGTCGCGTAATATTGTTCCCGATATGCCTCTTAAAGCTTCTATGCTGAATGCTGAACTGTGTAAAATCATAAGCCTTTTTAAACTCTGTGCGGCGAAGCAGTGTGGGCCATAGCGGCTGTGTTCATAATATCTATCACTAGCTGTGCCTCGCGGTGTTATCCGCGGTATATTAGGGAAAATAAAATATGGAAGAAGTAACAAACATACAAACTGATCTACACAAATAATATTATGATCTAAATGCGTGTCTATCTGTCTATTGCGCCTTCCTCATGCGTAAACTGCTAAAGCGATTTTGATGAAATTAAGTTCTTCGAATGCCGGGACATAGGATACTTTTTCCGGAAAAGGGTACTATTCCCGTGTGTTAAACGGTTTTACGGCGCAGTTAAGAGGAGTCCACACCGCCCTTTTTTCCATACAAACGTTGTCCCCTGTTTCCTCCCTGGATAATGCTAGTAGAGTTATAATTTTTTTCCTGAATATCTACGACCACTAATACAATGTCCCTATGTTTTCTTTTTTTTCATAATTTAATTATTAAATAAGATATGAACGTTCAAAAACCCAAAAAAATGGCCAGATTTGCCGCTGTGTTCTAACGTCCAGAAAACAGATTTGGCTAGATTATACAAAAAAAATCAAAACATAGGAACATAGCTCAAGCCTTTTTTTAATCTTTAATGAAAAAAGTACTTAAATCGGTTAAGTTTTGGAGAAGGAATCAGGGGACAACGAATCGTTGATTTTCTGGATTTTCTGCAGTTGTCTCTATCGCGTTCTGCGGTATAGGCTTGAGGTAAGGGAGACAGCTATAGATATTACAAGTGCTTTTTTTCATTTCTCTAGCCCCTGGTGTATCCTCTTAAGTTGCTTGAAATACCTTTATAGAATAAGTTTTCGATTAGCTAATGTATTTAAGAGAGGACTATGTCCAGCAGTGGACGACTATAGCACAATAGACATAACGACCAGTAGTTCGACTGCAAAGAGACGGACAGGTTTCAATATCTGTCAAATTCGTCGGGTTTCACTAGGATTATAAATGGAATGTGCCTCGCGCTGGCTGATATAATTTATTTTTAAATATTTAAAATAAAGATTTCAAAATTGGATTCTGACAATTTTAATCACATGTGCTAAAACACAAACAACAATACGACCAAAGAGGAACACGTTCAGCGAATATGTCACAGTTTTAAATTCGTAGGTAACAAGTTAACAACCCTAGCAACGATTTTCGTCATAATACGTCAAATTTAAAAATTTCAACATCAGTTCTAAGTCGGCATACTCTATCATTCTGTCTACTCTGACTATAGGCTGATATGATGATGATGATGATGATGAATGTATTTAAAAACGGAAGAATCAAAAGACAGTAAGGAAACAATCAAATATTGACTTTTAAGCATACATTTTTATTGATCGAGTGACATACAAACTTTTTAATATACTTCCACGAGTTAGCAATGACTAGTGAATAGTGATGTTACTTATCAGAAATATTAAGAGTTAGGAAAAGTGGGTAGAGAAATTTACAATCTTTATGTTTTACAACAAAAATATATTGGGTGTAACCAAACAAAGTGATAATACTTTAGGGTGTGTATGACTCTATATGAATAAAGTTCACTGTGAAGGTAGCAGTACCTACTGAAAACGTATATTGTCTATTTTTGTATGGGTCAATTCGTGAAACTCGCTTGTCCCTACAAATTACAAAAAAAAAAAATATCTATCAGCGCTTCTACTTTCACAGTGAACTCTATAATATTATATAAGGGACACATACACACCCTAAAGTATTATCACTTAGTTTTGTTACACCCTGTTAAATCCTAAAAATGTACGATTACCGCGGTACAATATGCGGACAGAGCTGCGTGCAACTTCTGGTAAATTAAAATCAAGATTCCATGGTACTATCAGAGAAGTTGATTCCTAGGAAGATGGGGCACGGCCGTAGGTAGAGGCGGGCATTGGGGGGCAATGTCATATCTTAAAAATATCAAAACCATAGAAAATCTATCAATTATGATATTTTTTTTACTTCCGCCCTACCTGTAACCAATGCTACCCTACCTCAGATCTGACTCTAGCTACAGCCCTGAGGTGGGGACCTTCGTAGTTTGGTCGCGTTATGTCAAACTCAGCCGACAGATCACAAAACATTGAATTGACATGATCCGAATAATTGACGTTGGTCTGTCGACTGCCTAGGAATCAACTTCTCTGATAGTACATCACTAAATAAGAGTATGTACCTACTCTAATTTTAATGTGCAAAATGTATATTTCCTGCAAGTACAGGTAGCGAGTGAGTAATTTATTGTAAAACTATTCGGTTTCTGCCGACAGGACGCGTGTAATTGAGGAAGGTAGGAACGCATGTCCGTTTGTGAAACGTGTTAGTCTTATAACATTTAGAAAATGTATTTCATATTATATTCCGCGTTTCTGGAATATTTTTGTGGTATGGACATTATGTTTATGGGATTTGGGAGGTAAATGTCGCCACTCGCCAGGCTTTTGAATTTTAGTCCAATGTGTGGTCTGTGGTTTAAAGGCAGAAAATCGTAGACTTTTTTCTTTTTTATCTGCTTGATTTTAAATAACAATGTATATATTTTATATTATATTTGTAGGTTGAAAAAAAAAAGCTGTTCAATTCTTAAAACGTATAATAAAGAATAATAGGATTTAAACTAGTTTTTATTATTCGTAGATTTAAACACAATTATTGTGTTTAAATCCTATAAGGGTTAAACTTTGATACCTAAATATCCATAAGTTTTTTCTTATATACCTACTTAATATGTAGAGGAGATGTGGTATATTTTATTCGTCTATTTCATATTTTTTATAACAGGAAATCAAGCAGAAGTGTCGGTTGATAATATTTTTTGTAACAATGATTTTCCATTTAATCAAGATTTTGATATAATTTATGTACATTTTCTGTCAAACTATTGATTATTTTAATTATTGTCTCTTAACACAGCCAGAGTAGACACAGCCGTAAGCCATGGCCGCCGTATAATTTCGGGTGCTACGCAAAGACTTCTATTCAATTTAAATAGAAGTCTTTGGTGTTACGCACAAAACCTGGTCTGATCCTAGTCAAAATTTTGTTCGATTTACCAAAAACCTCTGCCAATATTTCGTTGATACAGTTACATCACTGTTGCATAAAAGAATAAATTATTTAATATGTTAACGTACTATTACGAAATCGTTAAAATGTTAGAATCAAATGCCAGTGATAATATGCCCATATTTGTTTTCGCGTTTGCCTGTGCTGTCACTCTTTTTGGTAAAATAATGTTCGCAAAAAAATACTTCTACTGATAAAAATTAAGTGCAGAGAAATACAGGACAATATCCGTATTAATAATATTATAAATGCCAAAGTCTGTCTGTCTGTTACCTCTTTATGCCTATACCACTAAACCGTTTTTGTGAGGTATGGAGATACTTTAAGGCCCGGAAAAACATAGCATACTTTTTATCCCTAATAAATAAAGAGAAAACAGTGCATTTAGCACTGTTTTCTCTCCATAAATGAATTTTCGCGCAACGGAGTTGCAGGCATCAATTAGTCTATAAAATTATTCTGAGACATCTTTCTTAAAATTTGGCTAATGTAGAGAACCTAAAATATTTTGTTGCCAAGGAACGATTAGGACTACTGCCCTCTACAATGAGAATTGACTGTATTTATAATAGTTTTTCTATTATTACTTACGTACCAGACGAGGATTTTAATTTGTCTCTGTTTCATTTTTAACCAAAGTGTTCAGGAAAATAATTAAAATATTTCAATTATTATCTAGTCTGTATGTCTGTCTAGAAAATAGTAGCTATGCCCTTTATTTAACGTCTATAAAAACTCCAACTTCGACCCAAAAGGCGCGCCCAGAGTCAGGTGACATTCTCAACCAAATTTAACATTTCCTCGAATCCAGTCTAACTAGTTTAGACTAATAGCTAGAATCTAGATCTTAACCTACATGGCGTGGGGTACGTTAATATTTTATTTTGGCCCATAACATAACTAATTAAAAGTAATCGTATATGCTAAGTACTAGTTTATCTCGTGGAAAATAGATTAAACAGAAACTGATCATCTTTTTAACAAATTAAAAAAATTCTGGTGACAATATCATGTTCATGAGTAGACATCGAATTATATGCATTTGCATACTTGCATATGCAAATGCATATAATAGGGTTTTTTAGGCGATAGTGCATATTTTGGCATTTTTTCGTTGATAGTGCATATTTCGGCCATATTATGCCCTCGTTGTCTCCAAACTAGCTATCATAATACACACCGAGGCCACGAAACAGAGGTATGATAGATCAAAATCCTTCAAATATGTAGCCCACCCTTGTTTAAAGACTTCCACAATACACCCGAAGTACAATATCTTTCTAGAAACAAAATGTTTCTTTGTAGTTGGCCACTTTTGAAAAAAAATTTGAATAAAGTCGGTAATTAACTTCCATGGGCACTAAGATTGTAAGTAAGAAAAGAAGAAAAAATCCTGGATTTAAGTAATGAAATTATGAAAATTAGTGCATTTATAATGAGCAACACCGGAAAACTCTTCCAAAAAGAATACATTTTTATAATAAGTGACTTTTGATTGTGCATATTTCGGCCATTTTTTCGTGCATATTTGCATGCATATTTCGGCACTTTGATCGTGCATATAATCCGATGTCTATTCATGAGTAACGCGTGTGGGAATTTTTAAACTTCTTAAGATGTGCATAAGTATTATTAGAATTAAGAAACATATAATCATAAATATGTTTTTCCAAGAACTTCAAGTCTGATAAATAGGTAAGTAACTATAAGGGTGTCGAGGTTAAACGAGCGTAAATTTGTGAGTCGCAGAATTTCGGTTAGCAGAAATTCGGCTGCATTCAGTTTCATAGAAAATTCCTACTTCATTCACACGAGCGTAATTTTGTGGGTCATGATTTGCATGAAACATAATGTACGTGACCGAAATTCTGCGACTCATAAATCACAAAATTACGCTCGTCTACCTGACTCTACAGATTTCCTTCAGTTTTCCAACCAATGCTCTAAGTTCCCAAAAATATAAAACATATCCATCGAACATAGCCTCCTCCTTTTTTGGAAGTCTGTTAAAAATGGCGGCAAATAAGCTCTACTTCAGTTTCCGCATCCTTCGCGGAACACCGAGAATAGATCACTAAGATCATAAAACACTTCCACGGAAACCGAAAACTCATATAACTATTACGTAAATCTTAATTATACACAACGTAAGGTCGTAGAAAGTGAACGTGTGAACCGTCAAAAAAACCCGCCATCTTGCCAGTGTTCGGTGCGCAGCCCGCGACGACTGACGTTTGAATTTGGAACGCGAGTGTTGCCAGTGTTGTTCCACCCGTGATGTGTTGTGAATAACAGTTGTGTTTAAGACTATTTAAATTCCATGCTGTTTTCGGTATGAACATGGGGAATTACGACGGGAGATTTTTGAAAATGGTAAGTTTTAATTCTGTACAAAATCCAAAAAAAAAATTATTTAACTATCGCTCTATAAAGACTATATAAAGAATCATTAAATAATGATTAAACTTCAATTTAATGAAGTAACAGATTATGTACGGTGTATGTCAAAATCTACGTTTAATTATAGTGAAGTATATAATATGCGTCCCTGAGTGAGACAGTTAATCTGTAGAATAAAATTAATAAGATTTTGACTGTTTCTTAAAAAAAAAAAGACCAATAAAAAAGTAGATTCGAATTTGAAGTATCGATTCTTATGAAACTTACAAAAAGCAGGTTCACGAAAATACAATTCAATAGAAATAAATGCAATGGTCATAGCTTATAAATACTAGGTCATCTGTGCAGTTTGCAACATAAGTGATCCATTCACTCGTCGATCACTGCGACTATACTAGCTAGTAGCACTATAGCTAACACGCAGGAACAGGTTAATCTAGTTGGCGAGTAGAAATCGTATACGCGAAACGAAACAGAAATAGCGAATATTTGCCTAAGTACTTGGACAACTTGCATTCAAAAATTTGGACAGTAACATTAGAAATCAATAATGTGTGGGATTTGACAAAACGCTAACGTAAAAAAATTATATCCACAGCCGAACATACAACCTCCTCCTTTAAAAAGCTTAAGCGCTAGTAAATATATGAATAACTTATACGATTTGCAACACTTCTGATATTGTGAGTGTCTATAATATAGGCTTGTAGTTCCTTTCTTTTGCCCCCTGATTTTATAAAAAAATCCGACAAAAAACTACGTATGCTAACTAGATGTTGTTGGTAAGGTTTTTTCAGAGAAAAAAAGTCCATAGCCGAACATATAACCTCCTCCTTTTTGGAAGTTGGTTAATAAATAGACAGTAATTTCAATAATTGAGAAAATATCTGAAAAATTATAAATCTTTTATCACAGTTGTTTTGTATGGAGATATTTTAACCTCAGGAAAGAACAAAAGATTTTTTATGAAAAAAAAGGATGGTTCCAACAATAGTAAATTGCGGGGAACATTTAAGTGGTTCTGTTATGAATAAGTTTGCCCTCCACTTGCGACCTTATGGTTCAAAACATTAACATAAAAATAATTAGCTTTTTATTACCCGTTATAAAATTGCGTGTACTTAAGCTATACCTACTGTTACGAAATGTTTTATTGAAATATTATATAATTAACAGGAAAAGATTTATTACAAGTCGCGTTATAATGAATATCACACTTAATAGAAAAAGAAAGAAAAAATTAGTAAAAATTGTTACCGAATTCACACAAAACCCAGTATGGAATTTGAAGAGATTTATAATTCATAATATTATACTGTATACTTTACACAAAGTAAGTATTCGTGTTTGCTATTAAGTATTAACTACATCTATTTATGAAAAAAAAAATCGAATTAAAATGTTCAATAAAAGTATCATACTTTACGTTAATAATAAAATAAAGGCTTAATAGTATCTATTAGGTACTTCTTGCTACAAAAACTATAGCCAATGAAATTTTTTGAAGATTTGATAGTAGTGTAGCCTCTACGTTTACACATATAGGCTTTTTTACTCTATAAAATACTGTGTTTTTAAAATACAATTAAGTTAAAAGCTAGTATTCAAGTAAATAATAATTAGGAACAAAAATATAGATAATACAAAAAGAATGTCATACTGTTCCGCTTTTGTGGCGTGCAGCGTGCGCCGAGTGCGTTGAAATCTTATACACGGCAGATGACTCGCGTGAAACTATATAGGCCAAGTACATGTATTTTATGTTGTATGTATAAAATGTTGACAGTTTACTTAGGTATTATATAATTTGGTACATTTTTAATTTATAGCGCGGCAAACACCAAGTTTTTAAGCTGGAACCAGAACTACAGTCTGTCAATAAAGAGTAGACGCTGAACTTGGTAATCAGTATCGAATGGTGGTTTTTTGCCACGTATTTCCACTCACAACGTTTGTACACTTCAAATATTATCATTCTGGTACATTTTATATCTGTTATGATAAAGTTTTTCAATATTTTCCGTAATTTATAATTTGTGTTCGGCGTCTATTCTTTTTTGATAAGATATAATATAGGTAGGTAGATACTTTTTTATGGCTCCGACGAAAATTTCGTATTATAAATTGGCAGTAAAATAAATTAAATAATTTTATAATATGCAAAAAATTAAGTTATTCCATGGTCGTCTACGATAAGATTAGATAAAGGTCACATTTCAAGGGTCAGCTGAAATGTCACGTAATATTTTAATTTTAAGCTATATATTTTGAACGTTTGTCTAAAATATTCAATATCTATGGTTCCCTTTAAAATACGAAAAAGTATAGTCTATTGACTATTCACAATTTAGAAATTAATAATATTTAATGGAATATTATACTATAAAGAGTGAGAATATCACCTGTGTTTGCACCTTCTTCACACTTTTTGGTGGTAAATGGTAACTCTTATTTCCAGTCCCGAGTCCCGACAAAGGACATCCCACAATCTTCGTGGAGTGATGTACAAATACCAAATTATTTATTATTTTGACGCAATACAGTTTCAGGCAATATATATATACATATTTTGATAGAGGTTTAATAGAAAATTACAGATATAATGTAAATTAACAACAATGTTTTGTTTGAACAACATCAATCAGAAATGATGACGTTTCGCTTTCTGTTAAGTGTTAACTTTTTGTTAAGAATATAAGAATTTAGAATAATAATGTAATTAGAATAAGAAATTATTATTAAATATATTTTTTTAATGTTTTCGCCATCAATCTCACTTAAAAGTCTGTTGGCTTTAATTTTTTTAGTACTTACTTAAATTAATAGTTTTTGAATCGACTCATACATATTGAAATATTTTTAACAAATAAATACACGGATAGACATTATTGGGAGTTATTTAAATAAAATTTATTATCTCAATAAATTTTGTTTTTTATTGAAATGTAAAATAAAATTTTCCACTTACTGTATTAAAAATGCAAATTAAATATAAAACTAGAAACAAAAATGAAAGTTTTGTGTCAAGGCCACGTAGAACAGGATAGGTCGCATTAGTACTACACTATTACTAATGCTATAACGTATATTCCATTTCAAACAATTTAAATCTATTATTATTAATATTTTATGCTTCGGTACGAATGGGCCGGCTCGACCGGAGAAATACCACGTTCTCACAGAAGACCGGCGTGAAACTGCGCTTGCGCTGTGTTTCGCCGAGTGAGTGAGTTTATCGGAGGCCCAATCCCATACCCTATTCCCTTCCCTACCCTCCCCTATTCCCTTCCCTTCCCATCCCTACCCTCCCCTATTACCTTATTCCCTCTTAAAAGGCCGGCAACGCACCTGCAGCTCTTCTGATGCTGCGAGTGTCCATGGGCTACGGAAGTTGCTTTCCATCAGGTGACCCGTTTGCTCGTTTGCCCCCTTATTTCATAAAAAATATTTTTTTATTTTATTTAACTATGTATCTTTATTACTCAATCTCGGAGTTTCTTAAAAGAGCCCCTATGTTATTGGAGTTAAGGTTCGGTCAGGGGTAAAATAACTATGAATGGTGTGGAGCGTCTGTCTAGAAACGACCTTGACCTACCCACACATCAGTAGTGTGATCTGTGCTTTAAAGCTGCCTCGCTTGAAAAGCTTTTATGCCTTAAAGTTTAATAGTTTTAACATAAAACATGCTAAAATCTAGTATTTTTTGGTAAGAATTTATAAAAAAAAGACTATATTTTAACAAAATATTTCCTAATTCTAATAGACTAGGATAGAGTTTTTACCCGGTTTTATGATTGTAATAAAGTTGAGACTTAACTTTTGGTTACTTCCTGATTGCGTTTTACACCTTCATTTTAGGTAAAATCCTTGCATAGAGCAGAGACCTGGCAAACAATATGCGAGTGAGATAGGTTAAAAATCGATCTGATATTTTACACTCTACAGGGTGTAACAAAGCAAAGTGTTCTGTGAAAGTATCGCTGAAAGAGCAATTGTTTGTGATTTTTCTGGGCAAGCTATTTCCACAATAAACTCTATACAGAGGACCGGACACCGTAAATTATTAGCACTTTGTTTTGCTACACTCTGTATAATTATACAAATATACACAAACACATAGTTACCAAGTGATCTACACTAATAATATAATAAAGAGACCGTAAAGTTAATTTTTTTGTTCGTAGGAGGTAATTTCAGAAACTACTGGTCCTATTGCAAAAATTTTTACATCACATACGTATAAAAAGTTATGCTTTTTTTCTGAAATTATGACGTTCTCAGAATTCCACGCGGGTGAAGCCGCAGGCAAAAGCTAGTGTACAATAAAGGGTCTATAACCTTTACAATTTGCTGGAGGCCACTCTGCACATCGCGCGGCGGTCACTGGTTCTTACTCCTTTTGTTTTATGTTTACTTTACACTCTATATGAACTACAGTGAAAATAATATTATGATCATATAGAGTTTATTCTCTATGCCTCTAGTATCTTACTGTATAGTAAAGTTAGACTGGTTATGTAGACTTAAATATTGTAGTGTAGGATTAACATAGAGCTCTTTAGACAGCAAAGTATATTATAATGCTTTTTTGTACATAAATTTATAAAATTATGACTTATTTATAACGCCATATTTTTGCTGAATAAAAAAATTGTTTTTTCAGTTAATTTTTTTCAAGTTCAAAAGATACAATTATATTTTTTACACCAAACTTCTTTACAAAAACCATGGGCGTAACCAGATTCTGGGCCAGGGGGGGCAAATTACCCAGGTTCTTGGGGCAAATTACGCAGATTCTGGGCCAAGGGGGGAGGGGGGGGCAAATCAGATTTTATAAGCTAGGTGTTTATAAAGAATAAAAAATTAATAATGTATTGCGAACAAATGGCAAAAATTCGTTATTTTATAGATGAAAGTACTAGATAATATACTTAGTAGGGACTTCAACATGATCCAGGGGAGGCAGCTGCCCCCCCCCTGCCCCCCCTCGGTACGCCCATGACAAAAACATTTTAAAACGAAAGTACTTACAGTCATAAAAAATAATAACGCACTGCACTCTACTTACAGTGAAACGGAGAATGGAATAAATGAATGAAAGAATGAGTGAATGAACGAATGAAACAGCACTGATATGTGTCTCAAACATAATTTAATTTTCTGCCATTAACTTTCTCTAATTGCAAGAGCAACATTAAACGCAATTTCTCAAAGTCAGCTCTGAATTCGGCTCGTTAAAACTACACTTTTGTTGTATAACAAATTATACTATCAAAGCATTTAGGATTGAGCGATACCTCTGCTTGTTTAATATCTGGACAAAAGATTATAGCTATATTATTAGAGTATACTAGCTACATCCATCCCAGAAAATCAATGATAATGATTCATTTAGTATCAAAATATTAACAACGGCTGGTTTTATCAACATGTTACTTAGATACTAATAGTTAACAAGGTCTATTATAATAATTATAATATGTATATTGTTTATATAACGTAGTGATTATATTCTCTTTGATTGTTTATTGCAACTGGGATAGAAAATCTTTTGCTATCTTTTCCTCTCTGACACTGTGTATGTACTGTGAAACGGGACCTAAGGCTGGTATAAATAGACAGTACTCAAGATGCATCTCGGTCTCAAGACGCGGTTCACTCTATGATTGGTCTAAATTTTGACAGCCAACCAATCACAGAGCCTGAACCGTGTCTTGAGACCGAGATGAGTCTTGAGTACTGACTATTTATACCAGCCTAAGAGTATTTTCAGAATAAAAAATACAGAAGCGGGATGAAATACTTTGGTCACGACATCCCGCCTAAGCAGGGGAATTCGGGGCGTCGGTATGGGGCTGACGTCGCCCATGACATCGTGTCCCGGGTAGGCCACGATGCGCTAGGTGTTCCAGCGCAGCGTCGCGGAGTAATGTGTAATGGTGTCCACGAGTTGAGCTTGAAGAGGCAGAGGTGGTGGGGCTGCGGTCGTCTAACTCGCGTTTCCCGTAGTCCCTTTAGGAGTAGGAACACCGTTGTGGTTTAGTGGGTAGTCCCGGGTGCGTCTTCCGTCCGCTCCGGGGAGCCCCACATACCACGGTGGTCCTCCCCAGGCCCCAGGGATGCGTAAACGCATTCCCCCAACGCAAAAAAAGGATGAAATTCTTTACAAATATTACATAAAAGTATGCAAATAGTTATTAAATAATAAATATTTATTAGCAATTACTATTGAAGCCACAGTCATATTGTGTAAGTGTCAAACGTGAAAGCCTGTTTGAATATTACGCAATAAATAATTATGGCTATTTTTGGGATCGAAATTCTAATACGAATAATAAATACTAGGAAAGTTAATTCTCATGTTATGGACGCTGTTAAGCATTTGTGTATTACTCCCCCAAAAAATACATATTGAGTTATGAATGCAGTCTTGTTCTTAAGATCATTTAGAACGAGACTGCATTCATAACTCAACAAAAAAAATGTGGGTTATTACACAAATACTTACCAGCGACCATATTATATAATATCTACCGTTTTGGGTTTACTTACCCGACTGCCAGGAAGGGTTATTTCTTTCAGGTGTCACAAAAATATAGTAATGCCAACACTTACACTCCTTCTGTGCATATTTCATTGCGATGGGTATTGTGCTATCGGACTATTTTGTTAATATATTTCTTTAGTATTCATTTTGCATTTACTTTCCCATATTTATAATATAAGTATAAATATCGCCATCGTAAGTTATATTTAAAATTGCCTAACCGAGTTAGCTAAAAAAACATTTACTTCTTTGCGTCACCAAGATTCGTGTTCTGTAGTGCCAGTTAAATCCGGTTTAAATATTATTGAAAGCAAATCTATCTATAGGTAGGTACTATATGAATTGATTATTGTGATGACAAATACCTATAAAGATTCGCGCACACTTTGTCGGTGCGTGCCAGGGCGGGTCGGGGCGCAGCGCAGCGCAAAATGCGCTATAGCACACTATTACCGGGTCGGGTCGCATCGCATTGACGCTCACTGTGCCGGGGCGTGCCGGGGCGGGTCAGCGCGCAATGCATTGATGGATTTTGATCCGAGGCTTGCCGGGCCGCATCGCATCACATCCGCGCGCCTCTTGCTATATATATATATATATATATATATATATATATATATATATATATATATATATATATATATATATATATATATAGTAGTACACTGTTGTCGGGGCGCAGCGGGTCTTGTCGGGCCGTGTCGCATTGACGGAAATCCGCCGAGCAAAAATCCACGCCGATGCGCCCCGGTGCGATACGCGCATCTGCTTCCATACAAATTGTATGGAGGCGGATTTTTGCGATGCGCCCCGGCACGCTGACCCTCGGCACGGCCTGTCTCAGTGTGCTCACTCCTTAATGCCTATAAAATTGGGATTTGGGTGACCTTACAATGTATATTTACTACTATATACGTGGGAGAGCCATGCTTCGGCACGAATGGACCGGCTCGACCGGAGAAATACCACGTTCTCACAGAAAACCGGCGTGAAACAGCGCTTGCGCTGTGTTTCGCCGAGTGAGTGAGTTCACCGGAGGCCCAATCCCCTACCCTATTCCCTTCCCTACCCTCCCCTATTCCCTTTCCTTCCCTTCCCTACCCTCCCCTATTACCATATTCCCTCTCAAAAGGCCGGCAACGCACCTGCAGCTCTTCTGATGCTGCGAGTGTCCATGGGCGACGGAAGTTGCTTTCCATCAGGTGACCCGTTTGCTCGTTTGCTCCCTTATTTTTATTAAAAAAAAAAAAAAAACTTACTAGCATAAAGCTTCAAAACATAATATCATTGAAATCGTTACCTGTTTTTTTAAGCTTCTATTTTCTTTCAAACAAAAATAGAAGCTTAAAAGAGCGTAAGCTTATCCGAATGTAAGTATCAACGAAAATATAAACTAGTATTTAGTGACAATATTTGGGCTATGCTAAATAGACATAGCATGATATTCGATTCATTGTGTAGTACGTGAAAGCTAATGATATTTCCGATTTCTAAACCTGGGCATTTATTGATTGAGACCAATAATTGCGTCGCAAAAATAATTATTATTACTCAAATGTACTAAGTATCGGCCTAGTTTAGAAATGTTTCACATCACTGTTTGAAATAGCTACGAGTATAGAAATTAAGTAAATATTATAATAATAGGCATCTGTCTGAATAGTAAAATATTTTTATTAACTTCCAGATTTTTTTTTTATGAAATAAGGGGGCAAACGAGCAAACGGGTCACCTGATGGAAAGCAACTTCCGTCGCCCATGGACACTCGCAGCATCAGAAGAGCTGCATGTGCGTTGCCGGCCTTTTAAGAGGGAATAGGGTAATAGGGGAGGGTAGGGAAGGAAGGGAATAGGGGAGGGTAGGAAAGGGAATAGGGTAGGGGATTGGGCCTCCGGTAAACTCACTCACTCGGCGAAACACAGCGCAAGCGCTATTTCACGCCGGTTTTCTGTGAGAACGTGGTATTTATCCGGTCGAGCCGGCCCATTCGTGCCGAAGCATGGCTCTCCCAGAGAGAGAGAGAGAGAGAAATGACTATATTTTATTTCTACACTAGTGAGCCGAGGCCAACAGTAGTCATAGGACTCCGGAAAACCTAACTGCACGCATTAATATTTACTAGATAACGACCGTAAGTCCGTTGCGCTAAAATTAGTTTATTAGCGGGAACCGTCCATTTTTTCAGGATGAAAAAATTTCCTATTTTCCTTCCCGGGACTCTAAGTATATCCTTTCAGCGCAATCGGTTCAGCGGTTTCGGTGTGAAGAGGTTACAGACAGACACACTTTCATATTTATAATATTAGTATAGAAGTGTGGGATAGTGCGTGGTGGCCACAAAGGAAGATCTTCCGACCGAGCGAGGTGGTATGCTCGGTCAGGCCGGAGCCCACGTGATACATTTCAGCTATCGTATATTATATACCGATGCACTTAGAGAACTTCGATAGCGCGATGCAGGAATGTTAGGCGAACTGTGGGTACCGCCACAGAAGTATAGAAGCATGGATAGTCTCGCCCGGTTGGAAGGATTTCCAGTAGGTCTCTTATTTTCACATCAATTTAAAATTTTCTCATTCTTGTTTGCTTAAAATAGAGTCAAAAATATCTTGTTATTTACACACCTGATATCATATTGTAGCTCACCTCCTGTCACATACATTCCTCAGGCAGGTGGCATTGAGTATGTGAGTATGTGAAGTGCCTTTCATTCATTGTTGCATTGTAGCTCCTATTGAGAGTGACATAAGGATGGTATTGTCGTTTAAATAGTTCGTAGTAGCTTCAGAGTCTATCAGCAGCATTAACTTGGAAATAAAAATAAATCGCAAGACTTTACATTTTAAGTTTGTAGGACAATCGGTATTGCCTACACTCGCTGAAGGTTAACTTTCTTCAACAATAATTATTGTTATAAAATATTGAAATATTTACCTAAAAATATATGTAAGATAGGTACATGAAATATTAAGTTTACTCAACGTATAAGGGTCAATTCAGACCGCAACGCGACGAGGCGAGGCGCGGCGCGGCATAAATTTGTATGGATTTGACAGATTTTAATTGCGCGAGACGTCTTGTTAATCTGTCAAATCCATATAAATTTAGAAATGCATCTACACGTCGTGTTGCGGTCTGAATCTACCCCAATATTACCGCCGCACTCAGAGACATTAAATGATGTTTAAACTTCGAACTAACAACATAGTCTTTTCGCATAATTAATGTTCTTTACAAATTCCAAAAAAAAATAATAAGAATATACAACATAATATAACTAAAAGCTAACAATTCTTTACACAAGCTTCTGTAAGCTTGCCACATACAGCGAGAGCCGATTCGTATCGTCAAGGTAAACGCCCGCAGTACGAACATTCTTCAGTTATTGTAAATTAGCATATATTTATATGTAATACAAGATGATGCCCGCAACTCCGTTGCGCCAAAACTAAATTATCGTGTGGGAACCGTACATTTTTCCGTGATAAAAAGTATCCTTTCGCGGGACTCAAGGTATCTCCGTACCAAATTTCACCAAAATCGTTTGTGCGGTTTGGACGTGAAGAGGTAACAGACAGACGGAAAGACACACTTTTGCATTTATAATATTAAACCTTCGATCGTGGATTCTTGGAAATCTATTCAAAATCAAAATATTTATTTCTAAATAGGTTAACGAACCCTTTTAGAACGTCTCGTTTACACGAGGCCTACCACCGGTTCAGGAACTAACCCGGCGAAAAGAACCTTGTTATTGAAATATATAGAAAAATATTGTTATTCTATTGTTGTCGCGATCATCGGTGATCTTATGGGGCTTGATAGGTTAATGGAAATGGATTAGTATGGAAGTATGGATATTCGGCGGCTATGTATATTTAATACATACTAAGTAATATTATAAATATCTGTCTGTCAGTCTGTCTGCAAATCCACATGACCAAATTAGTTTCGATGTTCATAAAAAATAATCTGAATAAAATGTTTTTGATTGATTGATTTTGTTAATACTTATAAAGATGATTTGTTATTGTTGTTGATGAAGAGATACTTTGTTTCGGGAAAGAACATGGTTGCAACTTCGTTCGCTCGGAAAATATATTATGTTCATCGCACGGCAACTGTACATTTTGACACGACAAGCGTCTTATACTCCTTGCTTCAATGTATTGTATCGGTTCAGTAGTTTAAACGCAGAGGTAACTGACGGACGGGCCACTTTTTTACACTGTAAAAAAATAAAATGTAAAATCAGCTAATGAGTGTATGTGTGTAATTTTTTTTTTTTTATGAAATAAGGGGGCAAACGAGCAAACGGGTCATGATGGAAAGCAACTTCCGTCGCCCATGGACACTCGCAGCATCAGAAGAGCTGCATGTGCGTTGCCGGCCTTTTAAGAGGGAATAGGGGAGGGTAGGGAAGGGAAGGGAATAGGGGAGGGTAGGAAAGGGAATAGGGTAGGGGATTGGGCCTCCGGTAAACTCACTCACTCAGCGAAACACAGCGCAAGCGCTGTTTCACGCCGGTTTTCTGTGAGAACGTGGTATTTATCCGGTCGAGCCGGCCCATTCGTGCCGAAGCATGGCTCTCCCACGTATACGTAATGTGTTAGTATCTCTGTAACTCTCACCAGGCTGACCAACTGACCGACCTAAATGTTACGCGCCGGTTACTTTATGTTTAACGTTAATTAACTCAACTATATTATAATCTTGTTTTTTTTTCATAGGATTTGAAGAGGTATTTTATAAATTAAAAAAAAAACAAATTTTCGGCTAACAGAATAATCAAAATATTCGACAAGAATGCAAAAATATCTTCTATCCAAATAAAAATTAATTTTAAAGTTTTTTAGTCTCGCTAAACGTTCTCGTCCGAACCAATTTGGTTAATTTTATTGAAATATTGGTGGGAGGTCCAGGGAAGGTTTATATTGAGAGGCAATTAATACGAAGATCACCGGGTCATCTAGTTCTGCATGCAAGTAACTTATAAGCAAGTTATTTAAACAATAAAGTGCTTCTTAATATCTGTGCCAATTTTTATCAAAATCGACCTTGTAATGTCGAATACAAATAAGCCTGTTCTCTTTATTATAAGGATAGATAGTATAGAATAATTAACATTTTCCACTATAAATTATAATTTTTAAACACTAGTGAGGTTAAACAATCAAAACATTTTGGGGGTCACATTAAAGTAGTTAATGAATGGATAAAATTTGCAAAACTAAGCCCGTCTATTCAAAAACATTTTAAATGAAATGTCAAGGTATAATAATTATCATGTTTCAAGTTAATTATTATATGTTGTTAACAGTTCAATATAAATAATATTAATTTATGCCCTACAGTTGAAATATATTTTATACTTAATTGTATACTTTCCTACTGAAGACCAGCGTTGCGAACTGCGTGCGTTCGCAGCAGATGCTGAGTGGGTGCCAATTTGGTAAGACTTATATTAAAATGTTCCTGATAATTTAATGTCTATCTATTGTTTTACCGAATAAAGTTTCTTTCTTTCTATAAGTGACTAGCAAGTAGCAAGTAGCAAGTAGCAACTCAAACAATTAACATTATGTCAAAGTCACCATTTTGAGCAGAGACAGCAGACCACGAGGTTTAGGCTAGGCTCTGAATAATGTACGGTTCCGGCAGCATTTTCTATCGGTGATCTAACTAATAGGCATAACTCAGGTTGGCTAACTCGATGCAATACTGACGTAACGTAAGACCTACAGTCTACACAGAGACAGGTAACTGGAGCAAATACTAAAGTTATATGCAATATTACTTGAATAGTAAGTACTGCATTCTGATATTATAAACTAAATGATGCTCGCGAGTCCCTTGTGCCAAAATGCGTTTTACATGCAGGAATTTTTCCGGGATCCTATGGAATTCAAAGTTTCAGCAGGATCGGTTTAGCGGTTTCATGGGCGTAAAGACGACTGACAAAAATTTAGAAGTTCTTATTTGTATTTACAATATTAATGTAGTTAGATTTAGGCTTCACCTTAAGTCATAAGTGCACCCAGGTCTTAACTCTACAACCTAGAGTCTTACATCCTACCCCCGTTGCATCTCAATGCCGTCCCAATGTCATCCATTGTAAGTATTCTCCCATACAATATCTCCCAACTTGTTGTTAAACAATCACTATTGTATTTTGTATCTCACGAAAACCTTACAAAAGGTTACGCTACTAATAAAATGTAAACGGCGATTGTAACAGTATTGCACCCTGAGTCGTGGTAGTGAATTCGATGTAAAGTCGTGCCAAATTAGATTTGATACAATTGTTACAATAGTGGGTATGAAAAAACAGCGCGTTGCACTTCGGCAGAAATGAGCGGAGCAGCGGTAGTCATATATTTTTGCCACGCGTAGGATCGGGACGAGAACATTACTTTTTTTCATAAAATAATGGGGCAAACGAGCAAACAACCTGACGGAAAGCAAATAGCGTCGCCCATGAACACTCGCAACAAGTGTTGCGGGTAGGGCTGTCAACTATACAGTTTTAAACAGTACTGTTTTGTACTAAATTATGCTATTTACTGTTGAACAAAAGTAAAGTATACAAAATCTTTGTTACTCCTTGTCAAAGAAGTTGGCAACCCTAGTTGCAGGTACGTTGCCGGCCTTTTAAGAGGGAATACGCTCTCTTCTTAAAAGTTTGCAAGTCGTATTGGTCTGGAAATACTGCTCGCGACAGTTCGTTCCAGAGTTTTGCTGTGCGTGGCGTAATACTTCCATTCCTTTATCACAGCAGTGGTCTACTCCCCTTCCGTCTTATGAATCTTCGATCAAGTCTCGTGGCTATAGCTTGTTATCTGAAAAAAGTGCGCAGCTCCGCTAAATAAGTTGTCACGTCAAAAGGAAAAAAACAGGAATAATTAACGTTTATTTGCAAAAATATGGTCACAATAAGACGCTACAATGTCAAGTAGCACTCATATTTTGTCGGTCTACGACGTGCAAATATTAAAAAAATATACGATGGGAATTAATGTGAAGACATGTTTTATGTAAAAACGATAAAGTTTTTTTGGTAATTTACAAAATATTTTTGCAACTCAAATTATAGTAACATAATATTTGAATGTGCAAAATAGGTAGATTATTTAATTCACCTTCGTTATGTATTTGAATAATGGCTTATGGAAATGTATTATGTCGATCGTAACAAATGTAACATTATGTGAATTATACAACTCCTAATTGGTTTATAAATTTGTATAAATTGATTAAATTTTAATAAAATTAGTATCAAAATCGATGCAGAAAAATAAGTAGGTCGAATAAGTGAAAAATTAAATAATTTACGACATATTGATGAACAGTTTTTTAATTATTTACGTAATATTTTTGTATTAAGGCATCTAAATTCCTAATTAAAGGAATTGTTAATGAATTATTTAAAAATTGTACATGTTTTAACAATAACTACTTAGTTGGCCTCTACTTTTAAGTAGTTAAGGACAATAATTAATTATTGTTTATATTATTAGTTTTTATATCAGTTTTTCATATAATTGTATTAAAAATATTATATTCCCCTAAAAATATAAACGAAAATTATAATATTTATTATATTGATGCAAAAAAGTATTTTATTAGCTTTTAAATCTTTTAATTTTATCAATGATGGTCTACAAATTAAAATGTTATGCATACAGGTTATATAGCGCACGAAAGTGATGACATAAGATCACGCTTGGCCGCACCGTTACGAAATATAATATGACGTCTGACATCTACGTCAATATGACAAAAACTAGCCGTCAAATGCTCATGTATCATTGGTTAGATGAGAAGAAAGTGTTTGTTGATTGATGGAACATTTTTGACTATCATTCTAGTCAAAGTGATCTTTATGGGGTCGTTAAAAGGGTTACTATTCTCTAGAGGCAAAACATAAGCATTGTATTTTTAACCGACTTCCAAACTGAAGGAGGTTCTATTTCTGCTAGACCATATCTATAAAACATTTGAAAAAAAAAATTCAGACATGATTTTGATCCGCTGATCCGCATGAACTTTTATTGTAACTATTGGTAAGAGAAAAATACTGGATCGTATTTTTCTGCGTAAAAAATGTTGTTTTCTTACATCAGACCTATAACTTTTCAAGGGTATGCTCTTTTTTAACACTTAAAAGAAGAACTCACGTACTCACCCTGATAGTCTAGGCAACCATGACCCGACTAGAACTAGTAAAGATGGCCGCAATTTCGAAACTCCACGAAAGTTCAATGGCTGCATAGATTATCCCTGATACGTGCATCGCAATACTGTTTTGCATTATTACCCGTTTTCGTCGACTTTATGTTTGACTAACGAACTTCACACAATGCTGATATTAAAGTAATCAGACTTTCATAGGAGTTTCTCCACTAAATAATAGTTCATTAAACTTCCTACTGAACCTCGCTATATTATATTGTGATCACATCGAAATCCATTGTTTAGTTTTAAAGACCTAAGCTTACCTATATTTATATGTGCTTGATCTTTTAAAAAACATACAGCGAAAAGCGATTTTGCTTTGAAGCTTGAGTGATTATATATTTTTCAGTTTTATTTTTACTTTAGATAATGTAGTAGTCAAGCAACGAGTTTTTTTTTTTCAAATTATAAAGGAAAAAATGAACAAGTGCTTTTATGTAATAAAATTTTCCATTTTATCCACTTACGTCTTTGATTATAATAGACCAAGACGGTGATCCTTGCTAACAAGCAGAAAGAGGCGTATTTCTGTTACTGAGGGTATATAAAAGTGCAAAGAACAATATAATATCGTAAATCCACATACGCGGATATCAAAAACGTTTTCACGAATTTCTCTGCTAAAAATTCGTAATGCGTGGGCCGTGGACAAACAAAATACGCGGCCGCGAATGAGCGCTAGTGCAGCGAAAGTGCAACGTGTTTTGATTACACTAATATTTCTTTCACTTTCAATCGAAATTCCATCAAAATTGATGTAGTCTTGGTTCATGTTTATTTACAGTAATTGTGTTGAGTTTACTATAGAGCTTTAATTATCCTTAGCAGTCTTGTGGATACCTTTTTACCAAAACTTAGATGGAACTTAAATCTTTAACTGCCGTAATCAGAGAGGAATATTAATTACTTAATTGTAATTAAATGAAGAGTCTCACAGATAATCATTCGGTAGTAAAGTCTTTCTTTCCTTGTTTACCGGTTTAATCTTGAAAGGAAACAGACAGACAGACAAACTTGTGCATTTAAAATACACTAGATAACACCCGCAACTTTGCGCCAAAATTCGTTTATCGCGCAGAAACCGTACATTTTTCCGGGGCTCAAAGTAAAAGAGGTAACAGACAGACAGGCACACTTTCGTATTAATAATATGAGTATGGAAGTATGAATGTTTGCGTAAATCTAAGAAATCAGTACCTACTTTATATTGGTTTAAGATCTGAACTTGTACTGCGTCACCACCGGGCAAGGAGCGAGCGGTTCTCACGGTCCCTTCACCGGATCGCCGGCATACTGTCCCTTACATTACTGAACTATTGTGAATTGCTGAATAAACTAGTCTTCTAAACCAGGTCATAAGACAGGTGTGTCAAATTGAAATGTGTGTATTAAATTCCATGTATACTATAACTAAAAGTATTATGTTAAACAGATGATACAAAGAATTGGGGCATTTGAGTAGAAGTTTAGTAAATTATAAATGGAATTTATACAAGATATACTAGATTAAACAAAAAAAATAAGCAGTCAGGTGATTACATTGTTAAATATATTTATTACTTTCCCGAAACGCTTACTTATACATATTGTACTTATATGAATAAATATACCAAATTATTCCTGTCGATATTAAACTGTAGCTCAACTGCATCTGTACCCTACGTGGTCATCCCCCGTTATACAAGATGGCACTGACCTTGACATTACGCTATAATCTATTCTCGAATTCCGAACAATCTGACGAGATCCATGACTGCCATGACATTTGGAACAGGTCCATTGAGGATGTGCGTAATTATCATTAATTAACTAAAAGTTAAACGGGCAATTTGGTTAAAATCAGCTAATGTATACAGATCCCCGTCCTTCACACACTACCTGAATGTTTACCGATCTATATAAGTATTAAAATTTAGTCATATTTAATAATGTCATATTTCCTTATTTTTTTTAATCATGCTAAAACTCGAGAGTGGCTGAGCCGATTCGGCTACTTTTGGTCTTGAGTCTTGACGTATTTGTGAAAGTCCAGCCTGCCTAGCATACGCCAAGGAGTAATCTCACTCTACATGTTTTTTCGATGTTTGATGGTTTGTCTCTTCATCTCTATTGACCCTAGGATGACAAACATTTTTTCTCGCGTATGATATATAATAGATCTATCATCGAAATAATACATTTTTATAGAGTTTTGTCGAGATGATGTCGAGATTTTGACATTATGAGACGAGTAGTTTTTAATTATCTCGAGAGTGAGATATCTCGTTGGCGTATGCTAGGCAGGCTGGACTTTCACAAATACGTCAAGACTCAAGACCAAAAGTAGCCGAATCGGCTCAGCAACTCTAATACGAAGTTCACCGGGGTCCGGGTCATCTAGTCAAAACATATAAATTCAGAATAAGCAAAAAGTTTCAATTTTTATGGCTTATTCATTCAGTAGTTTCAATACTCAATTTTATATAATAAAATAAATCAAACATAATATTTTAGCGCTTGTTATTATATATCTACCTCCATTCTCTTTGCAAGATCGAGCAAGTTAAATGCTTGGCAGTAACAAAAGATGTATCGTTGATGTCTTTTGTATGAAGAAGAGCGCGCGTGTTGAAGTCTTATTTATAACAGTGCTTGCGCTCAATTTAAATACATTTAAGATCTTTTTTTTTGTATCAATATATTGAAATATTTTTGTTTTAAATTGAAGAATAATTAATGTAGAGATTAAAGCTATTTCCGCTTTAAAAACTGTACTTGCTTTCCTTACCTCTGCCTTTAAGAACATAAGGATAAAAACGAAATATTATGCATTATATTTCGTAGATCCCACAAAAACTTTTGACTATGCAAAATAACATAAAGGTTATCAGGTTGTATAAAGTAGGTATACGCGAATTTATAATGATTAGAATCTATTATAATCGTTCAAGTTGGTACATTATTATTATCTTTTGGTTAGTTGGCAACTACGTGACCTTTGCTGACTTAGAAACGCGCGACCTCCGACCTTTGCTGACTTAGAAACGTGACGAGCATTCCGGGTTGTAACTTACTAGTTACAACCCGGAATACCTGTGACAAAACTAGACTTACCTGCCCCAGTAGACAAGTGGCAAGCGATTATCGTAAACGCGAACAAAATGTATGCGATTTGACATAAATAATCGCTTCGCTAGCGAATACTAATGTCAAATCCCATACATTTTGTGGTGTTGGCGTTGGCGTTCACGATAATCGCTTGCCGCTTGTCTAGGCCCTCAGTTGTTTATCATTTCGGTATTCGTTAAATCTTTTATAAAAATAATAATCATCTATATTTAATGTTACAAAGCTGAGGAGTTTGTTTGAACGCGCCAATCCCACAAACTACTGGGTTTATTTTTATGTAATTTGAAAGGACATAGGTTACTTTGACGGAAAATTTAATTCGAATTACGTGTATTTTTTTACAAAATATCTAATGACGTAGGTTACACGTTCAGTTTCTCATCAATCAGATCCATCTATCTGGTAAAGATTGAACGCGAAACTGAACGTGTAGTCTACGAATTGATGGACTGATCATTTTTAGGGTTCCGTACCCAAAGGGTGAAAACGGGACCATATTACTGAGACTTCGATATCTGTCCATCTATCCGTCTGTCCGTCAGTCTCCAGGCTGTAACTCAAGAACGGTAATAGCTAGAGAATTGAAATTTTCACAGATTATGTATTTCTGTTGACGCTATAACAGCAAATACTAAAAACAAAATAAATTAAATATTTAAGGGGGGCCATACAACAAACGTGATTTTACAAATATTTTTTGCTCGGTATCAATGATGACAACAGGTAGGCACTTGAAATGTACACAAAATACTCATCTGTACTTATACTTTAATAATTAATAATATAATTTAAATAAAATAAATAATTAAGGGGGGCTCCCGTACAAAAAACACAATTTTTTACTATTTTTGCTCTAGAATGGTACGGAAACCTACGTACGCGAGTCCAACTCGCACTTGGCCGATTATTTTTTTATTATGTACTTTTTAGCCATCAATCTGGCGTCAATCTCAGATTGATGGACTGAACGATGCCAGATTGAGCGTGTAACCTAAGACAATAAGTGATGGTCATTTGATTGAAATTATTTTAATAGTGACATCTGCTTTGTCTACTTGCCCTTCTTATAATAACAGGCTTGGCCAATGTATCAAAGCTGGGTGTTAAGTATCAGTAATTTTAAATTTAATCAACTGCAATCAAAAAGTTATAAATACAAATAAAATTGAAAATAATATCAAAACTGTTGCAAAACAAAAAGCCATAGACTACGCGTTACGAGCAGAGACAATTTTCCCGATTTTCTCGTTTATTGGGCTAATAGATACAACCGCGGTTGATTACACTTGCGGTTGTCTATGGTCTAGTGCCCTGCAAACCTGTGATCGACAGGTTAGCGATAGTCAACAGTAAATAGTTTATGCATTTCTACCCGATTATGGTGAAGCCAGCCACAGTTGTAGCACTACATTTTTTTATATAAAATAAGGGGGCAAACGAGCAAACGGGTCACCTGATGGAAAGCAAAGTCCGTCACCCATGGACACTCGCAGCATCAAAAGAGCTGTAGGTGCGTTGCCGGCCTTTTAAGAGGGAATAGGGTAAGAAGGGAGGGTAGGGATCGGAAGGGAAGGGAATAGAGGAGGGTAAGGAAGGGAATAGTGTAGGGGATTGGGCCTCCAGTAAACCGAAACACAGCGCAAGCGGTGCTTTACGCCGGTTTTCTGTAAGAACGTGGTATTTCTCCGGTTTAGCCAGCCCATTCATGCGTCTTACATAATATATGTCTTAGATACATATTTAAGACATAATGTATGTTTGTTAGACTGGGATAGAGAAGCTAGAGATCTGATTTTGAAGAATGAGGTGTCAATAGACATTTTGCAAAAAATACCACAGTCCGATTAACACAATATTAAGGTAGTAGATTACACTTATTTTTAAAAACTTAGAGTAAATATAATATGTTAAAAATTCTAAGTAAATATTGTAAGTAAGGCATATTAAGTATACAAATTAATTGATAATAATTATTACAGTGTAGTTTAAACTAGTTGGTTACTTGTTATCAATAGGTGCTGGTTGTCAATACTGGTTGTCTATTTGTCAGTTGGCCTTCTGACTGAAACCTGTTGGTATGAGAAGGTTTCTCCCGCGGTTTTCTCTGTAAATGATTATGATGCTGCGACCTTCAGAGGTCGTATATGCACTTTTACTGTATAACCAGTTGTAATTATATTTGCAAATAAATCTTCCATGGGAATATGTGTTATTGGTTAAATATTTTCTTCTAAACTTTATTTTTGATCGAATACTTCGAGAAACTGGTAAGCAATTTTCATAGCACTAGATTTTACCAGTTGTTGAACACATTTTATCAATATTGGTTGAGAGTTTGAAACAGACTGATGGACAGACGCATTATCGTATTCATAATATAAGTTTGGCTTTATTTTATTTTACAAACATTAGTATTGTTTTTTTGTACTTAATTATTTTTAATAATTGTGTTAATTAAATTATTATATAACTTTAGGAAACGGATATGCATAATATCCTTAATCCTTTAATAACAGAAAATATACGAAATTCGAACAAACATTAATAGAATTATGAGAATTATGAAATGGTCATCGCGGCCGGTTGCGCAACCATACACTTTCACACGCGGAGGTCATCAGCAATCTTCCCCTCCCCCGTGGAGGTTATAAGCAACCTCCCCCCTTCCCTCCCCTGTGGTGGGCATACCTCCCCCCCCCTCTGTGCGGCTTTGCATTATGCAGTAACTACTACATCTATCCTCTCTCTATCATTGTATAGGTAAATAATGAAGACTCAGTGTTCACACTAAATCATATTTCCCAATATGCATGGGTATAAAACAGATTCAGCCATTATTCATACAGGCATACCTAAGCCTTATATCTTGATATGATTCAACAAAAACTAGGTTGTTTTGTCATTACCATCCATTAGCAAAGCAAGCTATTTTATCGTTTATTTCCTAGGTAATAGAGTGTATTGTGGACTGTATGCCGGCTGGTTGCGTTTACGGTTGCCTAACGTGTGTCCTAATGTTAGTATCGATGACTTATTATTCAATTATTGGATAATGAAAGATATAAATCATCGTTAATCCTCTGCCAGTTAGGGCAATAAATTTTTTACACCTTTGTAATCTTATACCATGATGACAAAAGTACAGGGTTAAATAAGAATAAGAAACTAAAATCACAAGAAAAGCTAGAGATTTACATTATATGTACTTGATGTACTTAATATTCGTTATGTACTTGAGTTGGTACTCTATTTTTAACACGCTTTTATTAAGTTGGCTGTATGTATATACTTGTGTAACGGAATCTTTGACCACGACTTTTACCTACCTCCAGCAGGCCTAGCATAAAATAAAAATAATAAAAAAATAAAACGTTATTTCCATAAACAACATTTTACAGCAACCAACAGTTCTGACCCCCACGCTAGGCGAAGCCTGTCCTGTGGGGGAGTTTATGTACACATTCATTGATGCACAAGGATACATTGTTGCGTATTAAATCATTACAATGTACCTAAGACATGAACTTTTATATTATTACAAATTTGTGTTAACTGGGTAATTAAATCTAGAGTAAAGTACATGCAAGTAGCAATAACATCAGTAGAAATGGGAAAGAATCGACATACTGACAGATTTTATCGACAAAATGGCGGATTTCCGTTGTCTACCTGACACTTTGTCTATTCTTCCGTATAAAGAAACCGTTTCTATGGTGACCATACTACGCCTGCTGTAGTCTAATTAATTTGAATCTTTGCATACCTATTATGAGTCAATGACAATGCAATATTAATTTGCTAAAATCAATCCTTAAGTCCTCAAATCAAGAACTTCATCAGCCTGCAATGTCAAAAGTCTCAAAACCAAACTTGAAAATAATAATACTACAATTTTAAGTGGTACTATATAACTAATGAGCTCGAGTTACAAATAATGTGACGTTAATTACAGTCGACGTGAACCAGTCATATTGTAGAAAGTGATGGAAATTCTGTGTGTAATATGGAGCAATATCTAATAAATCAAATCGTTAGTGTCGTTAGCAACGCAACGAACAATTTAATAATAATTAAGGTAAACAAACATCATTTGGACCACGAACGGTTAAGTGTAGTTAGACAAATAATGAGTCTATGGAGTTTGGTAGAAAACAAGTAAAATAATATGTAATTAAATAAGAAATAAAAAAAAACCGCCAAACAACTTTCAAAAGTAATGAAATAATATAGTTTAAATTATTCCTAAGTGTAAAGTGATATTTTAGTCCATAATTGTTGTCACGGTGTGTCGAGGGACCGCCAACAGTGTCTTTTGCATTTTGTATCGCCATGTCATTGATTGTCTCGATTTGGTTAGCTGAAAACTGACCCTTAAACTATAATGTTATGTGAAATCAAACATCTACATTAGCGGTCCCATCACTTTACTCTTGGGAATTATTTAAACTTAAAGTCAGTAAAATATATTATTTCATTTTTAAAGTTGTTTGGCGGGGGTTTTTTTTAAATTTCTTAATTTAATTTTATTTCATGCTTTTAAACTTGTGTTGGTTATAGTGCAGAATAATTCCTATCAACAGGATCATATTATATCCCAATGAATACCATCTAGGAATGTCCTTTTGGATGAGGCCGTCACGCGTCAATATGAGTCCAAACATGAAACCTCCACTTTAGGTTCATATGGAGCTCGGCTCCTATAGAAGGTGATGCTGCAGCAGCAGCATCACCTATTACTAGTTATCGCAATTAAAAAGAGCCCAAACACGAAACCATTGCTCTAAGTTGGTGAGGAGTTGGGTATCCTATTGATTACCAGGTGATGCTGCAGCACCAGGTCAACTTTCCATTAATGTGTAAATATTCATAAATGTCACGAACTAGAATGCAATAAAGCCCACCAAACGACTGCAAGTTGCTAATCGGCCCTTCACCAACCAGATGAAACGCGATTTTTCAACACGGAGCAGGCTGATGATGATGATCTATAGCTAAGAACACTCTCAATTAAGTCAGCTTTCAAAAAAAAAATAGATCAAAATCGGTCCACCAGTTTGGATGCTACGATGCCACAGACAGACAGATAGACAGACAGATCGACAGACAGACACGTCAAACTTATGACACCCCTCTTTTTTGTCGGGGGTTAAAAATATGGGCTTTTTGCCAAGTTTTCGATAAAAGTAACGACGTCGATGTTGGAAAAGGAAAATGTATGAAGACAAAAGGCTTTTTTATGATATAAGGGGGCAAACGAGCAAACGGGTTACCTGATGGAAAGCAACTTCCGTCGCCCATGGACACTCGCAGCATCAGAAGAGCTGCAGATGCGTTGCCGGCCGGCTTGCGGTGCCGTATTACAAGCTACACATGATTTACTTTTAATTTCATTTTCGAGGTCATTGAATGACTTGATGCCTTGTCAATTATTACGAAATACACTCGTAATAATTGACAGACATAGTTTCGCATTTATAATACTAATATTATAAATTCGAAAGTGTGTCTGTCTGTCTGTCCGTCTCTCTACCTGTCTGTCTGTTACTGTCTGACTAGTGTCGTCTAGTGTAAACAATAAAGCGTTATTCCAAAATATATTTTCATTGAACTTCAATATCGTATTTATTGTCGATGGCAAATAGGCTAAGGATTTTCACGCTGCACGCTCTATCTACAGACCGCACAGATTTACTTTAACCCCAGAGATACTATGAAAATGGTCCTTATGCCAATGGCACAAGGGTCCAGGTAGGGATAAAATAACATTGAACAGCTCTTTAGCTCTCAATAACCTTTACAATGGAACGCAATAGCAAATCACTATAGTATCACCCGATAAATGTCAAATAGTAATCTATAATAGTGGGAGAGAGAGTGTCTATGTGCCTCCGTCGTCTACCAGAACTTGGAATTTGATATAGTAATTTTAAAAACTTTGACGAGAACTTTTTGAAAAATAATTAGACAAGATGTACTTTTATTTAATGTGAAACACCTAATTATATTATTGCTACGTTGAGAGTTCATATTTCAGAGTGTCTTATTTTCAGTCACTAACAAAAATGTCAGGTGTAATAATAGGATGGTTGTCAACAATTGGGCAGTTTGATGATTGATCTACGTGATTCTCTTGATTATATTTTAATTAGCTGAGTATGGCATGTTGTGCGTAAATCCATCCTACGATAACTTATATTGAAGAAATAAATGAAGATCTTTCATACTTTTTAATTATCTTTAAAGTATTTTCAAGCCATTAATTAAAAAGCCCATCTCAATAAATAACTTTATCACCTGCGGCGGGCGGCCATCTTGAATTAATCGCTGCGGAAGTCGCGAATATTAAGAGGCCGGAGAATATGCACATAAATCATATTTTTATTTCTCGAAACTTCATCGCACAAATCGCCTACTTTGTAGTGAATTCATTTCCTGGTTTAGATGTAGTGAATCTATTAAAATCGAATTATAGTAGATTTGATGACGATGGGACTGTGGGATATGTGTGTGGAGGCCAAAGGAAGATCTTCCGACCGAGCGAGGTGTTATGCTCGGTTAGGCCGAAGGCCACGTGATACGTCTCAGCTGTCTTATATATACCGACGCGCTCAGAAAAATTCGATAGCGCGATGCAGGAATGTTAGGCGAATTGTGGGTACCGCCACAGGACTAAATGAAGACAAAAATCTTGTCTGATCATATTACTTACGTAGTAGTACTAAATAGTTATATTTAGTAATCTGTGATATTCTGCGACTTCGTTTTGACCTGCTTCGCTACATTCTCGGACTAGACGGAAAACGCAAGCGTTTTATCTAAGCGTGCTCGCTTGGGCACTATGAAGTAACTTCTAGGCAGATGTCCCAAATTCATCTGTGTGGCAGGCATTGTGTTATGTCGGTTTCCTGTAAGTTTTTTAAAATATGTCTCTTTTTATCAATAAACAATAGGAAACACGAGTTGATTTCAGGACTATGGGGTGCCTTTTTTCCCGTTGGGGATGCATATACACATCCCAGGTGGTCTGTGGTACTCGTATGTGGGACTCCCTGGGGGCGGTGAAGGCCGCGCCCGGGCATAGTCACTAAAACCCTAAAGATGTTCCTGTTTTGCCGCTTTAGGACTTTGGGGTGCCTGATGATTATGATGGTGTCTATAGTTAAGCAAATCGCATAGCGGGCGATATGATCTACGGTGTGTATGGGGTATAGTGTGTAGTGAGAGCGGCCCCGCCCTCTTACGACACCGCTTTCTACAGGTGTATTAGCAATATTAGTGTTGTTACGAAAAATCAATAAGATGGGTAACGGAGTTACATAGTTTAATAGGTAAAGAAGTTAAATATAAGAAACTAGATGACGTACAACTGTTGCGCCGTCCTCTCCCGGGACTTAGAGTATCTCCATACCAAATGTCAACAAAATCGCTTCAACGATTTGGGCGTGCAGATAACAGGAAGTAGATTGGCTGATGTAATAATATATATATAATATATCTATGGACGCTTCACACCACGTCAGTCTGGCCCCGTGGTAAGTACTTGAAGGACTTGTGTTACGGGTACCAGACAACGGAAATATATTTAATACTTTTATACTATACATATATTTAAGATTTTTTATTATATGATACACGTATCTAATACACATCCATGACCAAGGAACTTTGAAAACTTTTTGTTCCATCGGCGAGATTTGAACCCGCAACCCCCGGTTTGAGCTACCAACAGCCCATCAACTGAGCCACAGCCACAGGTCGTCAAGTATGCCATATTATACAACTTAAAGATCGCTCAGCAAAAATGGAAGGAACGTTATGTTAGACTTTTAGGTATCTTTGGTGGTGTGAGGAGCGGGGTGGGGACTGGGGACACGCTTGTAGAGAAAAACATACCACCCCAGAACAGTCCGTGTCCATGGGCACTATTAGGTTTTCGCTCACTGTCTTCGGAGCCGGACACTCTTAACTCTCTAGATAAAAATATCTTCAGCCGAACAAAGAACCTCCTTCTTCTTTGGAAGTCGGCTAAAAATGGACGTAGATAATAGATACGCCAATGTTGTTTGGGACAAAAGTTGAAAAAACTTAAAAAAAAAAACTGTCAACTAAGTAGGATATGTAAACACAACTATTAAACAACAGACAGTTTTGAAACCAGTTCTGATTACGCTTTCAAGCGATCCGCATTCTCCCGAAGATACGTGGACATTACGTAACTGGTATTTGGGCCGTTGGGTAACGCTACAACATGGTCATACCGCTTTTATGCAGACGTATCCCAGAAGTGCCTAGTTAAGGCGAAGCCGCGTTAAAGTAAAAAACTTAAATTGCTTGTTTTCTAGCCCGGCCTCTCATAGAAAACAAGCAATGGAACAGCAAAAAATGGAAAGGGCGTAAGCGACAAAAACCACGTAATTTAAAAACCATAAATTTTAATACATTTCATTTAAGCTATGGGCAAATTAAAGTGTATGCTTAAACTAATTTATGTACAAATTTTGGAAGCTTAAATTACTCTCCTCTGTTGGCAAAATAGGCCCCTTTTTTACAGAGGTCTTTTTGATTGATTAGTCTGTGTTATAAAAGTTGACCAATCGTGTTATGCTATGGGTAATTCAAAGAGAAAGACATGATGAATACTGGCAATGAACTTTAGTTTCTTAGCTTTAGCCATTGCTGAGAAAATATATTATATCGCTACAGCCAAATTATCAAGGTGTCGCCTTAATGGACATTATTGGAATACTCTTTTTTATCAGGTATATTTTATCAGTCACACACACACTTTGATATTATAATGAATAATTTGACAGAAAACTTATGGAATTGCTGTCAAAAACTTCATTTAATTGAAGTGTGAGTTTGTTAATTTCTCAAATTTTCCTTTTTGTATACTTTATCTATTTTTACGGATCTTTTTGCACATTAAGCGACTAAAAATGAAAAACTATATATTTATAGTATATAAACATTAAACATGCTTTTTGAAGTTAAAAGTGTATTAGCACTTCTGACATTAAATTTGGAACCGATTATTTTTGGCCACTTAATTTTACTTAAATGTAAGATTGTAACTTTTGTAGGTGTGGTTATTTATCATCTATATTCTTTTTTGTTCCAGGTAAGCACAAAGAGTGCATGTTCCTAAGGCTCGAGTTTTTCTCTCTTCAACGTATCGAGCGGTAAAATGGGTAAAGTAAACTCCTACCATTAGAAATATTGCCTGGTCCATAATCCTAGATGTGCTAGTCTGCACTCTGCGCTATAGTAAAATATTATAATATCACATTGACTCTGTTGCGCTTCATATTAAAATATCTCCAATATTTTGACAAAAGATTAGGAGTATCATAGTGTTATAGGTAAAGAAAAGCAAACTAAAAGCTGCATTATAATAAAATAATTCGTTTTAATCAGTTTTGATCTAAATGTAAACAAATCTTATATAATACTACCGATTTGTGTCAAGTACAAATCATGCAATGTTAATATTCGGGTTTTAGTTATATTCAGCTTGAAATGAATTGAAACGCAGCATCGTTACAAAGGCGGAATTCATGATCTGAATTTACGACAAAGGAAGCCTCAGTATTGAGTAAACTACAACAGTATGATGAATGTCGGTTACGGGTTCGACTGCGCCGGTAATAAATAGCCTTTGTCTTCATTGCGCCTTACCACGAACTGGGCAAGGCTGGTTGTACACTGAGTGGTATTACTTCAACTTTCTTAGTCGTAATCAAAGTTTTTTTCAGTTCAGCCCCCGTAGACAAGTGGCAAAACGCTAACGCTAACGCTTGCGCTACAAAATGTATGGAATTGACATTAGTATTCGCTAGCGAAGCAATGACTTATGTCAAATCGTATAAATTTTGTAGCGCTAGCGTTAGCGTTAGCGTTAGCGCTTTGCCACTTGTCTACAGGCCCAGTCAGGAGACTGACTCGTACAATAAATAGTACATCATCAACTGATTGCAAAAATGATGAGACATTGTTTTCAAAATATAGTTACCAAAATTCTTAATTGTATATGTATTAACTGTAGAGTATATTATATTTTTATTTTAATAACAAATTTCTGAGTTAAGACAAAAAATTTGCATTTCAAGTTGGATATAGTTTGAACTAATATATAATTTTAGATTGGAGGTAGTGTTTGTAAACAAACAGGTGTTTTTCTTAGATTTGGTGCTGAGCAAAGGCCTCCTCCAGTTGTTTATTCTATTTTATTTAAGGGTCTTAACTCGTTCTAATAATATCTACAAAAGTTTCAGCCGATGTACGCCCATCTTGCTCTGATATTTAAAAGGATACACCAGGGGCTAGAGAAATGAAAAAAAGTACGTGTAATATCTATAGCTGTCTCCCTAACTTCAAGGCTATAACGTAGAACGCGATAGAGACAACTACAGAAAATCAACGATTCGTTATCCCCTGATTCCTTCTCCAAAACTTAACCGATTTAAGTACTTTTTTCATTAAAGATTAAAGAAAGGCTGTTGTGTTCCTATGTCTTTTTTTTTTTGTTGTATAATCTAGCCCAATCTGTTTTCTGGATGTTTGAACACAGCGAAAAATTTGGCCATTTTTTTAGGTTTTTGAACGTTCATATTTTATTTAATAATTAAATTATGAAAAAAAAAGAAAACATAGGGACATCGTATTAGTGGCCGTAGATATTCAGGAAAAAATTATAACTCTACTAGCATTATCCAGTGACGAAACAGGGGACAACGTTTGTATGGAAAAAAAGGGCGGTGTGAACTCCTCTTAAGTGTCAGAACGCGCGAATTCGTTAGCAGCCTAGTTTAGAGCTGTGCGTGTGAAAAACTTCCAACGCAACAGTTTTGTAACGATATTGAAATGCCATTGTTGCGCATTCAATTATATTATTGTCTATCAGTTTTTGCCGTTTCCATTTTGCCGTTATCAATTTTGCCTACAGTTTTGTAAGGGGATGAAAAAGCCGCTAACCGGCTTAGCATAGCCACTACGGTGATACAAAAACACTGTCAGAGCTTTGGGGGCAAACTGACAAATTATTCTCAATCTGTCACTTTGGTTATTTCCTGTCTGAGCTGCTTTTCGTGGTAGCTATATACTTAGCTTGCAATTAGCTTAATGAAATATCACAAAAATAACATATGATAGATGTATCAAAATATTATAAAAAATAAGACATGCTATTGTCATTCTTAGAATCTACTGTATGAGCAACGCGTGTATTGTCAATTTTCTTTTTGTAGATATACGTAGAACAGAATAGTTTCATTCTAGAAAATGAGTGGTTCTCGCGTAATCAATGAAGGCACTACAAAGTTTCGGGCAACACAGTATCTAAATTCTAAATATCACTTCTTTCTTACAGCAAATAAACTTTCTTGCGTTATCATTTCGATTTCATTTCACAGATCACCTAAATCAATTCATACGTTTTTCAATGCGAGATGAATGGAAAGCTATAACATTCCGGTTTGTTGTGATCAGGTGTAACTTACGTAACATACATTTCGGTATCTCAGCCTCACTGTCACTTTCGTTGCGCGCGCTTCGATTTCCTGTATCTGCTATCTGCTATAGCAGCGGAATGCTGAAGAACCTTGTGACTAATACAAGGCCGGCCATAGACGGACCGCATCTTGCAGTCGAAACCGACTGTAAAATGCGGTTACCGCACGGCGATCTGATTCTTGAGCGGTCGGAGCAGTCGTTCAACGCAACCATGGGCGCCGGCAGGGGGGTGCCAGGGGGTGCACTTGCACCCCTTGGGAATCTCGGGATCAACAGGAATTATTGAAATAAAAAGCATTTTGTAACCCTATTACCATGCCCTACAAGGATAGTTCGTAATGTTTCGGCACTAAATGTTTTATGTTGACGTAAATAGACAGTCACTGTTGTTCGTAAAAAGTGAAAAGAAAAGAACAGAAAGAAAACTAAAATCTACACCCCATAGAAATTATTTCTGCCGGCCCCATGAACGCAAACGCTCTAGAGCAGTCGGTTCCGACTGCAACTGGCGGTCCGTCTATGGCCAGTCCTAATTTAAATCTTAATCTAAATATCATATGCGGTTTTGATAGTTTTACTTTAAATCGAGTAATAATTGATTTAATACATTAAATGAGAATAACAAAAGGTTCTTTATTATATTTTTTTAACGCTACAGCCAAATTGATTTAGATCACATCTGTAAGGGGACTACTTGGAATTTCGGGACAAGAGAAGGTATAGTTTGGATTATGGGGATAACGTATGTAAATGGGTACGGTTACCGCGTAATAAACGAGTTCATTCGAGCAAAGCAAATCAAGTTGTGTACAACATTTGCCTTATAAGTTTTAGCTATACTAAATTAGCATTGGGTTTCCAATGTTGAATAGATTTTTATAAGCTCTATACCTCACACATTTAAGAAATATTTATTGGTTTACATCCAAAAGTGAATAACCGCAGTTGCTAAAAATCTAAAAGATGTTGAAACACCGTTAAAACTAATAGCAAATTCTATTACACTTTTTGTTAAAGTAATAATAATAATGATGACATAACTAGTACTTATCGTAACCTAATTCAGATATCTAGATCAGACACTGACCTTGACGTAAGCTACAACCGCTATACATGTTGTATGTCATGACTCTTGATCACGATTACTAATAAAAGCAATAAGATTAAGACTAAAGTCTAATGAATCATACTCGATAAATATTGTATGTGTTGTTAATTTTTTATTGAACTTGTTTTGGACTGTTCATTTGCTTTGATAGTCAACAAAAAGGAATTCATACTTAATATTATAAATGCGCAAGTGTGTCTTTTTGTCGGTCTGTCTGACTGTTACCTCTTCATGCCAGAACCGCTGAACCGATTTTGCTGTAATTTGGTATGGAGATATTGGAGATGAGTGCCAGGAAAGGACATAAGATACTTTTTATCCCGGAAAAATGTACGGTTTCCGCGCGATTAAGGCCCCGTATTAAAAGAAACGGACGATTTTCAAGATTTAAAAGTGACATTAGACATAAAAATATAGTAATTTAAATTCTTCCATTACATAATATCATGAACTTCACTCGATAGAAAAAAAATCCAAAGTTATCTCTTCTTTTAACGAAATTGCCATACTATGTCCAAATTATTTGGAATTTTCAGATAATATTTATTGAATCTGAAATAAAGACAAAAACTATATCTAGGGCGTTTCGTTTTTTTTACTCGATTTAATTGATGTATAAAAAAACGACGATCAAAAAACTATAAAATTGCAGGCGCAAAGGTTCGGCTGGTACGCTTTCAGTCACACACTGCCCTAGATATTATATTCTTTGTCTTTAATTAAGTACAAAAATTATCTGAAAATTCCAAATAATTTAGAAATAGTATGGCAAATGGCAATTACGTTAAAAGAAGAGGTAACTTTGGGATTTTTTTCTATCGAGTGAAGTTCATGATATTGTGTAATGGAATATAAATTCCACTGTGTTAGATCCTTAACTAACACATATATTTTTTTCAGAATTGATATTACTATATTTTTATGTCTCCTGTCACTTTTAAATCTTGAAAATCGTTCGTTTCTGGGAATACAGGGCTTAAACTAATTTTGGCGCAACGGAGTTGCACTGCGACATCTAGTAGACCACTAAAATTTCTTCTAACTTCGCCATAGTTAAACACATAAATTCCTTGTACTGGCGAAACTCACATACCAAACTGCGGCGTAATATTCCGATAGATTATGATGAAACATTGCACATGTGACATTGAACTACACGAGAACTGAATAAGCACTTTACATCAACTGACCTCTGCTCGTTGCTTCACCACAAACGTAGCTTTATATATAGTTAATGAATATCTACAGTTCTCACTTGATTTGAACCGCAGATTCAACCGCATAAGAATTAAGAATTGCAAATAAAAAAAATATTAATTCTTATACATTTTGCAAAAACATTGCAAAATGTATAAGAATTAATATTTTTCCTACAGTAAAAACTGCACATATCTCTATACCTTTTAAATCATTTAAATGTCCAAGTACTATACTTCGGGGTCATTAAGTTTGGGTTGTACCAGAGGCTAAATTTAACTTTAACTTTAACCTTAACTTTGACCGGAGAAATTGACAGATGACATCTGGTCCAACAAGGTTATAAATGAACGTGGGCGGGGGCGGTGCTGGTATAGGAGAACTGTCAAAAATGGCGTTTTTGTATGATGACAGCGTTAGTTCCTTTTAAAACCTTGCTACACACACTCGCCACGTGCATTTAAAACCTTGTCGATCTCTATGGTTATGGTCAAATATGGCGTCTTGATGGCGTCCATTTTTAACTTTAACCAAAGATTTGACATTTTGCATTGTAGTTAAAGTTAAAGTTACAGTTATAGTTAAAGTTAGTTGGTGCAACCCAACCTGAGAGATTTAAATACATTTATATATCATCAGCTCTGTGAACATTTCTACTGGCTATCACGGATTCTTACCTTAAATAGTTGGCCTAGTGCCTGATGGACGTGTAGATAGACAAAAGAACAGACATAGACGTCCCAGTAATATAGTTCTAAAATTAAATAATAGAATCAATAGTTTTATGTGTTACTCGTAGGTACGTAACATTTCTTGCTTCCATTAAATCTTACTACCAGACACGCCTCACAACGCCTCCGTGGTCTAATGGTATAGAGCGCGGCTCTTGACTCGGAGGTCGTGGTTACGATTCCCGTGTTGTAAACATTTTATTTCCAAGTTTGGTTAGGACCAATGCACGCTGATCACCTGATTGTCTGACAAGTAAGATGATCCATGCGTCGGATGGGCATGTAAAAAGTCGGTCCTGCGCATGATCTCTCGCCGATCGTGTCGGTCTTCCGTCCCACTGGGTTATGAGAGTAAAGGAATAGAGGGTGCTCTTGTGTACTGCGCACAAACTTGGGCACTATAAAAATTACTCCTGCGTAGCTGGCCTGGTTTCAATGAAACCGGCCACCGTCACCGAAACCGGTGTGGGAGCTATTATTATTATTACTACCAGACAATGCTGCTCATCTATCGTCTTCCCAAAATAATCCAGAGCAATAACCAACAAGTAGTGTTCTGGTATGTGACGGAGACGGCAAGTGGCGGCGGTAACTGGAGCGTGCTGGAACTTCCGAGCGATGTGGCGCGGCCGTTGACTCGCTCAGTTATTAGTACTATACTGAATTAACCGCTTAAATTATGAGACACTTAAGTGTTGTTTTTGTCATTTTGCTTAGCGTAAAGAGAGAGCTTTGACTATGAAGTGCGGATGTTGACTTCGTCAATTATTAGAGCAGAGACCTAAAATTAAGAGACACTTAAGTTTTGTACTTTTTATTCCGATGAATAAAAATAAATAACTTTTAACTTAAGTTCAGTTTGTAACTTTACGCCGACGATTTTGTACCGACGCTGACTCGCTCAATATAATTAGAACTGAGACTGTAATAACTTAAATTAAGAGACACTTAAGTTGTTCTTATTATTCTGCTTAGTACAAATAGAGAACTTTTGATACTACTTACGTGGTAGAGCAATGCTTAGGCATGAATTGGCCGGCTTGACCGGAGAAATAGCACGGGTTCACAGAAAACCGGCGTGAAACAGCGCTTGCGCTGTGTTTCGCCGAATGAGTGAGTTTACCGGGGGCCCCTATTAATTACCTACCCGGTCCCTTCCCTATTCCTTTCCTTACCTCCCCTACCCTGTAATCCTATTCCCCTATTCCCTCTTAAAAGGCCGGCAACGCACCTGCAGCTCATCATTATTCTGATGTTGCGTGTATCCATGGGCGACGGAAGCTGCTTTCCATCAGGTGACCCGTTTGCTCGTTTGTCCCCTTATTTCATAAAAGAAAAAATTTGGTTTGGTCGTTAACTTTAATGCTCACTTTCGTCAATCCAAAGCAAAGCTAATATAGAATAAATACAACGAGCTAAATGTGGAACACAATTTTGAACGTTGAATATGTCTGTTCTCATGATTATGAAACTAAGAGACAATCAAGTTTTGCCTTGCCAATTTACCAAATAAACATGCTGCCGAAATGTATGTGACTAGATCGATTTTAGCTTTTATTAGCCTTTGATTAGATCGATTTTAGCTTTGTGTACCACAGGTATTGTAAGACTTTGCATGTAAACTATTAAAATCATCCAACAATTCCATAAAATTTAGTATAAAATTATAGAAAAATTTTGTCAATCTGTCTCTCAAACTATTTGTCTTTTAATCAAACCCGAAATAAAAGAAAACACATATATGAAGCAGCCTTTCAATGCCTTTGCTTTTCAATAAGTTGATACATAAACTGGACTTTAAATGTACAGACAAATATGAAATTATAAACATAGGTACCATCTAGGAAATTGATTCCTAGGCAGTTGACGGACCTACGTCATTTAGTCGGCTCATGTCAATTCAATGTTAGCTGTGATCGGTCTGATGGGTTTGACTTAATGCTACCAAATTGCTTAGGAATCAACTTTCTCCATCTGCCTAGAAATCAACTTCTCTGGTAGTATATGTGTTGTGAAAACAAAATCGGTGTCGACCTCTGCACTGAGCGGATGTGCGTGTAGTGGTCTAGTGTTGTAACAGATTACTGCTTCCTTTACTCCTACGTTGAGATAAATATCGACAAAGTTTAGTTTTTACTATCTAGTTAATAATTAAACCGAGTGAAATCAAAATAAGCCCGAAAGATCGCGTCACCTAATGGCCGATTCACACCGGAATGGCAGCGGCGAGGCGAGTACTTTCGGTGTCATATGATTTTAAACTTTATCTTCATTATTGTGATACATAGTATCGCTTGAGAAATCGCGGCCACGGGCGGCTGTAGACTTCCATTCCGGTGTGAATCGGCCCTAAGCCACAAGCAGTAATCGTCGCTTTTTGTATATCAAACATGGATACCTATACAAAATTGTGCAAAAATCATATTAGGTATTGGCATTTTCGAAGTTCAATTTACCTTCAAATTATTTACCAGACTAGAAAATTAATGAAAATTTTAAAAGTTTTATGAATTATGTGTAATATATTTTCCCACGACAAACATGAAACAGGACATAACTTATTAAAGTATAATGTCGTTATAGAATATTATATCATAGCTATGAAATACTGACTAAAAGGTGTATATTCCATGCCATAACTTGAAATATTAATAATTTTACCATCGACATTTTAGACATGACCATTATATAGGTAATTATTTTATAATCAATCCACGAAAACTACAAGCCTAATATTAAGTCATATCTAAAAATAAACTGCGTATTACTTTACTTAAAAAACTGGTTAAACAAAACTTTTATGGCGCCAAAGTAAACGCGCCTGTCAATGTCATATCGGTTTTTTTTAATCCGATCGATATTTTTTTTTAATATCTGTTATTGGAATCTGGCTGTGGATTTGTTTTTTTATGCGACGGAGGCCAGTCGTGCGTGCGGCGCGAAAGTGAAAACTTACCGAGCGAATTCTGTAAACACCATATTATCCTGGAATCGTACGTAGGGTTGTCGTCTTTTTATTAAGCTTTAGCTTTAATTTTTAACATGCTATCCATCTATTTTTATCTTACATGAGGAAAAAAAGCAATATTAAAGATAAAACATTTGCGTCTTTTTGACTGTCGGAAAATGTTTGTCTTATTTTGTAATAAATTTTCTTAAATCTTGTGAGCGCACTGTGTATTTATTTATTAGTTCGACGTTATTCTATGTTAATATCTCGTTTAAAACAATGAATAAAGAAACAGATGGAAGCGAGATAACTACAAAAAAGTGTGGCCGGCGCCATATTGCCAAGAACTAAACATGACGGTCTATAGTGATGGGACACTCGGTTGATATTTGTCGAGGATATCGATAAGTAAGATATTATAAGTGAGCTATTAAGGTTAAAATCTTTTAAATAAATGATCGGATTCTTCACCTTATATTTTTTAAATTCGATAAAAAAGTACATCACTAAACGTCAAATCTACTAATTTCTATGTTGATTAAATAATATCGAAAATCAAGCCATGTTATATTCTATTCTATCACAAATCTTATTTATTGTCTAATTATTAACTAAATTAGCACATACGAAGTCAAGCCATCGGTAAAATAACAAAAATTTTTGTAAAAATATAAACGTACCTATCCAAGGACAAACTTTTTTAAATTTCTTCACTTTTTTGACGGACTATAAATTAATTTTAAAAAAAGCAAATTGGTCGAAAAATTTGACCGATATATCGATATTTTTTCCACGATATATCGAGACCGATATTGATATTTTTTCAAATATCGATGCATCGATATTTTCTTTCAATTTCGACATCCCTATAATACGACACTTTGACAGTTTATGTACCTCGGAGAACCGGAACATAAAATGGTGGACCGGCCACCGTATTTTGATTTGGTAGAGACCATTATGCCGCGTCCACTTATAAAAGTCAATGGTTTAAAATTATATTTATGTATAAAAGATTACGTTCTAAACATTATTGCAGCAGCTTTATAGTACAAAAGCATATTTTCTACGATAAATCTTGCTACCTACTTTTCCGGCTCTCCTAATTGGTTCAACGGTGAAATAGTAACAGAAATTATAGATATACACTCTTTTGCGTCTATAATAACATTAGCACATACGCAAAATTGCTAATATTTATTGATTCGTACCTGCTATGTGGTGCACGCAAATTTATTCTAAATCAGTTGACAGCCCTAATAAAATATACAGTTAATTATGTAACTCAGTCAGAATCTAGGATACGCCACATAAGGAGTTTAGCATTCCTAGCTCTAGTGGGATTTATGTTAATGCCTACACTTTTTCGTACACGGAAAACTTTTTGCCCGAATGTCGTAAACTCTTAGCAACTGAATATCCAGAAAAACTATAAAATCCACGCGTTTGAAATACTACAGCTATTAAGTTGTTTTATGTTTTCGCCATCAACGGATATATCTTAATTATTTTGACAGAAGTATGTGCTTGAAATTTTTGTCACGTAATAAAATTTGATCGTAAAAAATATCTGGTATCTATAACTTTGGTGTAAGGTGTCAGTTTTTTATAGCAAGTACAAATCTTGTAGAGTAAGATCCAGCGAAAGCCAAACCTTCGACATTTCATGAAAGCTTTTCTGTAGATGTCCATGGGGACATAGTTCCTGGTTCTTACGTCTAGTCTCTATAGAGTATTTTTTTTTATGAATTAAGGGGGCAAACGAGCAAACGGATCACCTGATGGAAAGCAACTTCCGTCGCCCATGGACACTCGTAGCATCAGAAGAGCTGCATGTGCGTTGCCGGCCTTTTAAGAGGGTATAGGGTAATAAGGGAGGGTAGGGAAGGGAAGGGAATAGGGGAGGGTAGGAAAGGGAATAGGGTAGGGGATTGGGCCTCCGGTAAACTCACTCACTCGGCGAAACACAGCGCAAGCGCTGTTTCACGCCGGTTTTCTGTGAGAACGTGGTATTTATCCGGTCGAGCCGGCCCATTCGTGCCGAAGCATGGCTCTCCCACGTTTAGACTATGGAGTCATATATCATGAAGTTTTATAGGTATAAGACCAGCAACGATTTGCGATTACTAATTTAGGAGGTACCAACTACCAAGTGGTCCACATAATCTTCATTAAAATATAAATCTTATTTTTTTTAATATTATTTTCCTCGGGACAGCTATAGAAATCTCGTTTTTCACTGTCCAACCCTTATAACATTTGCTACTTGCTCCCCAGTACCATAAAGTATGGTGAACCTATGTAGACTTAAAGAAAAGGAAAATAAATAAATTGATTTTTATAAAAACGTGTATGACTCCAAGTATCTTACTTGGGTTCTTTAAAAAAGACATGGGAACATCTAGTTTCATAACCATTTTCGCTTCCAAGAACTAGTCAGGCTTTGGAAGAAAGGCTTTAAGTTATTCTAAGTATTAATAGGTTAGTTAGGAAACATACTTAATTCTACAAGTAGTAAGCCACATGTCGGCTACTCAGAATGCCAGCGAATTCTGTGAATGCATAAGTATGTCAGTATGTAATATTCCCTAATGACATATTCGCATGTCATAATTATGACGATTGTGCAATACCAATTTCCGTACCATTATTGAACTACGTGTTGACTGAACGTAATTTAACGTACATGTAGTACAATTAAAGATTACAAAATTTGGGATATGACGATATAAAATGAAGACGTTAGTGGAAGAATCAGGTAAATAACAGTTAAAAATTGCCGTTTTTGTGCATAAAGGAGACGAGGCTTTAGGGCCGGAAAAATGATCTATAATATAAAAATGAGTCGCTGAATGTGTTGCTAAGCGCAAAACTTTTTTAAAATATTCCTTGAAGTACGAGGATGGTTCTTACGTAGAGAAAAAAAAAAATTAATGTGTTCACCTACATTCTACAGTCTTAGCTAAGCAGGCCCTAGGGCCTGTTTCACCACTTTCTGATAAAGTGCCGAATAGGCTATTCACAACTTTTTTTGATAGATTCTCCATACTTGATCTGTCAAGTTAATTGGTAGATGGCCTATTCGTCACTTATCAGGAAGTGGTGAAACAGGCCCTAAATCTAACTACTACATTAAATTGAATTAAAATCCGTTGGGTAGTTTAAACGTAAAAGAGAGCAATCTTTCCTTCACACACTCTTCTTTTTATATGAAACTAGTTTATGTGAACTCAAAAATTATATTGTCAACAATAACAAGTTTAGAGAAATTATTACAATAAACAAACTTTTAAAATAAAAATATGATGTTAAATATTCCTATACATAAGACTTCAACGCGCGAAGTTCCGTATAAAAGACATCAACGCGCTGCAACGAGTATGTTGTCAAACTTGATATCTAAGGCCTAGTTTACTTTTTAAACACCTTATAAAATAATATATTATCTGTACTAATATTATAAATATGAAATGTCTGTCTGTGTTGTGTGTTACCTTTTCACACCCAAAACGCTGAACCGATTTTGCTGAAACTTGGCATGGAGATATCCGGTACACGAAATGGGATACTTTTGATCTCGGAAAAATGTACGGTTCCCGCGCGATAAACGTATTTTGTTGCAACGGAGTTGCGGGCGTCATCTAGTAATAAATACCCCGCGATTTATAATCCCACGATAAACTGCGCAACGGCATTGCGGCCGTCTTAATAACTCCATACATCGGTTTCGGTGACGGTGGCCGGTTTCATCGCAACCAGGCCAGATACGCAGGAGTAATTTTATAGTGCCCAAGTGTGTGCGCAGTTCACAGGAGCACTCTCTATTCCTTTACTCTCATAATCCAGTGGGACGGACGGCGACATGACTGGCGAGAGATCAGGCGCAGGACCGACTGTTTACATGGCCATCTAACACACAAATCATCTTACTTGTCAGACAATCAGGTGATCAGCCTGCTTTGTCCTAACCAAACTTGGAAATAACGTACGTTTCCAACGCGGGAATCAAACCCAGCTCCGTGTCGAGAGCCACGATTTAAACCACTGGACCACGGAGGCGTTTGCGGGCGTCATCTAGTATTCTAATGCGAGTCATCTTCTGATCTCTCTTGGTGTAAAGAATGTTCAGTGAAAACGAGAGCTACATCGCGAACCGGTCGAGTTTCTCGAGGCCTATACAATTAAAACAAAACAACTTCCGTCACAATATACGACCTCTGTGGCTCAGTAGTGAGCGCGTTGGTAGCTCGAGCCGGGGGTCGCAGGTCCGAGTCCCGCCGACGGAACAATAAGTTTTCAAAGTTCCTGGGTCATGGATGTGTATTAAATATGTGTATCATATAATAAAAATCTTAAATATATGTATAGTATAAAAGTATTAAATTTATTTCCGTTGTCTGGTACCTGTAACACAAGTCCTTCAGGTACTTACCACAGGGCCAGACTGACGTGGTGTGAAGCGTCCATAGATATAAATATAATATAAATGCGAGTTTTAAATATGCAAGTCCCATGTTTCCGCTAGGCTGGCTCGAACAAATTAAAGGAAGCTAATGTGTGTGGAAGAGAGCCATGATTTAGCACCATAAGGCTGGTTCGACGGCCTCTCAGAAAATCATCATGAATAATTATTTTATAATATTGCGGTTTTACAAGAAAAATATGTTTGATTTCCTGGACCATTTCCGTCCATCTTTCCAAATTTTTGCTATACTGTACTCGGCGAAACATGGCGATAGCGGTCATTGACCTTTTTAGTCTAGGCGCTAAGTGAAAAATGCTCGCACTGTATTTAGAATAATAAGGAATAAAATTGACTTCTTATAAAGACACAGATTATTACAGATTCATCGGAAAACCTCTTTGGTAACTCTTAGAATGATAATCTCCAACGTTTTATGACTTTCAACTTTGAAGTGGTATGCTTCACATTGAGTATGCAAAATACGATATCACCCTTAGACTAAGAATATATTCTGACACTTCTTTGTCAATCGCGGTTTATCAGGTAGGTAGTCAATGACCGCTACTGTCTCGATTCCCCGAGTACACCTTAGTAGGACTGCAATCATTCTAATATTATTCCTAACTACATTTCTAAACGGGGCATCACACCTTACGCCACAGATATAAATATTCACATCGTTATGGAACAGTTACTCAACTTCGACAGTAAGACCGTAGACAGTTAACCATAGACAAAATTGTCTCTGGTCAGCCGTCTATGGGCAATCGGGTCTGGAACGTTCCAAGTTTAAATTCAAATTGTCTTCGTAACGGGTTCATGCAAAGGATGCACTAGATTCATATGCAATTATTATTGTGACCTAAGTAATAATAATTATTTATTTTTATGTAGTAGTTCTCTTTTGGTCTGTTTAGGTATTAAAATTATATTATATTGTGTGTCTCAGAAACTATTTATCTTTAGATTTGCAAGTAGCTTAAATTCTTTTTTGAATTTCATAATTTTGAACGTGGTTGTGGTTAAATAAATTCTAATTTTGCAGACGGATGTAAAAGTAAATTGCCTATTAGATATCACGTTCAATCTTTCTCTTTCTTAATTGTTATTATTCTTGCTTATGACAGAGGAGGCATAATTTTGAAAATTTTAAAAATAGTTTGATGTTTCGAAGACTTTTTCAAGATTTTGAAAGAAATTTGACCAACGAGTAACATAAAGTTGCAAGTTATAATTGTTTATGCAATAAAGTTTAGTAAAAGCCACAAATTTTAAACCTTATTGTTATTTGTTTGTTAAAAGTATTTTAAACAAGTGACATTTATTCGCAAGCAAACAACAAATTAATAAAGAATTGAGTGATTCGAGAAACCTTATCCATTTATTAACTGGACATGAGCCAGTGCCTCAGAGATCCAAATACATTTTCCTTAAACGCAATATCGACCTTTGTAAAGAATATTTACGGAAAATTTCAAGATTCCGCATCTTAAAAGGAGAGAACATTTTTATCTGCTAGTTACAATGATCGGTTGACCTAAGGTTAACAAGTTTTAAACTTAAATAAAGTAATTTGAAGATCTTCAATGGTTGATGACTATAAACATTTTTTTTATTTGTGCGATTTTTTATTTATTACCGATGTTAGGTCAATAAATGTTAATAATAAACATAAAAAAAACCTTAAAATTTATTGAGCTGTAACTTTTGATAATGAAATAAATATTATTTATTTATTTGTTTCTATAATTTCATTTGTTTTGTTCCAGGAATACACAATATGGCTATCAGCCCTGATAGTCTTGGTCACACTAGCGACACCCAGTAAGTATAAATTATAATAATAATAATAATAATTTATTTATTTCAATACATTCTAACTTTACAAAAATACAATATTTGTTTGCTTATCTATATATATTAAAATGGATTTTCAATTGTGTAAGAAACGCTAAAACTCGAAAACGACTGAACGGATTGGACTAATTTTAGTTTTAAAATATTCGTAGAAGTCCAAGGAAGGTTTTAAAGTGACACGATCACACGAAGTTCACCGGGACAGCTAGTATTAAATAGATTCTAGTACTACTAAGCTATTTGACAAAGACAGAGATGAGTATTACAGAGAAGACTACCAAAAGGAGCCTGCGCTTAAACAAAAGCAAGTTTTTATTGCGGCAAAATGTATGATATTTGCATTACATACATTGACGATGCTGCGGGAACCTTGTTATAACTTACTAGACATTCTGCACGGCTTCGCCCGCGTAGATTAGATATTTCACAGACAAATTAGTCCACAAAAGTTGCCTATGATCCTTAACGTGGTCTACTTTTTATCTGTGCCAAATAACAGAAAAATTGCTCCAGTAGCTCGTGAGATAAGCCCTTTAAAATAACTTCCCCCGTTTTTTCCACATTTTCCTCTATTCGTTCGCTCCTATTACTTTTAGCGTGATAAAATATAGCTTATATACTTCCTCAATAAGTAGGCTATCTAATATTGAAAGAATTTTTCAAATCGGATTAGTAGTTCTTGAGATTAGCACGTTCACACAGACAAACAAACTCTTCCGCTTTATAATATTAGTAACAAGCTTCCCGCGGCATCCATATCCATACTCCATACTAATATCTCTTATATATAAAAATGGATTTTCAAATGTGTTAGTCGCGCTAAAACTCGAAAACGGCTGAACGGATTGGGCTGATTTTAGTCTTAAAATATTCGTAGAAGTCCAGGGAAGGTTTTAAAGTGACACGAAGTTCACCGGGACAGCTAGTTATAAATAAGTGAAAATATGTATGTCTGTCTGTCTGTTATCTCTTCACGCCCGAACCGCTGAACCGATTTTGCTGAAATTTGGTATGGAAATACTTTGGGTCCCGGGAAAGACATAGGATAGTTTTAGTCTAGTACTAAATTTTATAGTTAGTTATCTTTGTTACATCCGAGACAAAGGAAATAAAATTATATTTGGATATCACTGCTTATATACATGGAAGGCGATACAAAGATAGCTTTTTTAGCTACAACGATACAATGATACAAACAAAACACTTTAGCATTGTGAGTCTGAGATTGTCTTACACAAAGGCAAATAAAATGGCCGCGTACTATATAATATGGTCCTTCGAGCAGATCACACAATATAAACAAATACAGAAGAGTTCATTAGACCATCCTCATGCAGAATTATATATCTGCATTCTGAATAAGTATCATTTGTGTAATTTCAAAAACATTACGTCACGTGTTAACAGTCATCATATTATTATTGACACTGTATTTGAAAATATAAGAATGCCATTAAAATTTTTTCTGCAGTATGAATGAAAATGTAAATAATTGGGTGTTTTACCTTTAAGTTCATTATAAGACATGAATGAGTTACTCTACTATACGATATTTATATTATACAGACTACATAATACACAGAGTTTATTGCTAGGAAAATACCTTAATTATTTTGCGTATTGGGATAAAATATCGCTACTATAGCCTTGAAGATCTTCGTCTTATAGTAAGTTAGTACAGTGGTTTGCCTTCAAACCTGTATTGGAATTTCTTGAGCTTACTAGCATATCAGATAGGCTTACTGGTATATTGGCTTTTTGGTTCAAAATTTACAGATTTTGTTATATTAAAATATATCCTATCTGAATTAAAAATGCGTGCACTTTTAAATACGATGATTTGCTCACATATAAGTAAGTCAATCGTTCGGAACCAAATATTTTGACGAAATAAAGGCTACATAATATATCTTTTCCCACCTGCCATGGGAACTCCATAACGAAGTTCAGCAAAATCGGTTCAGTGGTTTGGGCGTGAGGAGGAAACTGACACACTTTCGCATTTATAAAATTAGTATGGATCTTATGTCCGTTCCCGGGACTCAAAGTATCTCCACACCAAATTTCAGTAAAATCGGTTCAGCGGTTAGGGCGTCAAGGTGAACAAGAAAGACAGACAGACACTTTCGCGTTTATAATATTAGTATGGAATAATATGTGTAGAGATGCAACGATAACTCTGTGCGCAGCTGCTCTGTGCAGGTCAATGACCGCGATGACAATGCCCATTGTCTCCGCTCATCCGCGGCCTGGACTTCTTGTTTCCCTTTCATTTGCTTTGTATGTTTTATTGGCTTTAGTATACTAGTTAAGGCTAGTAAAAAATATATGACGATCTTCATTTTGGTAAAAATTGGTTGGCTTAGCAATCCTTAGCAACAGTTGTCTAGCAGAATTCATCTCAATAAAAAAATCAAGTGCTAGACAATATCTAAATTGCTCCCGTAGTTTCATAGACAAACAAATTCTTAAACTGTTTATCCGTTCATCTGTCTGTTAGATCTTTACGCCAAAACCGTAAAACGTTTTTTACGGTTTTGGCGTATACATTTTTTATTAAAAATTTTAATAAAAAATTTATACTTACTAAGTATTTACCTTTAAAAACCGGCCAAGTGCGACTTGGACTCACCCATGAAGGGTTCCGCAGCCGCAATAAGGTTTATTTTTACGAAATTAAAAGGTTTTTGATTTATTTTTATATTTCAATTGATTTAATGAAAGTTAAATTAAGGTTTACCATTTATGACGTATAAAAAAAAAACTACTTGCTATATCTCGTTCAAACCAATTTTCGTTGGTAGTTTTTATATATAGTAATGTACATCATATAATATTATTATTTTTAGACTTATCATGCCCCTACTTTAGAAGTTAGAGGGGGGGCGGACACATTTTTCCACTTTGGAAGAGTCTCTCTTGCAAACTATTCAGGTTAGAAAAAAATGATACTAAAAACCTTAATATGATTTTTGGGGACCTATCCGTAGATACTCCACACGCATAGGTTAGATGAAAAAAATTTTTTTTTTGTTTTAGTTGGACCTATGGGGACCCCTAAATTTTTTTATAATTTTTCCATGTTTGTATCAAAATCTTAAGACGGTTCACAGATTACATCTACTTACCAAGTTTCAAAAGTATAGCTCTTATAGTTTCGGAGAAAAGTGGCTGTGACATACGGACGGACAGACAGACAGACAGACAGACGGACATGACGAATCTATAAGGGTTCCGTTTTTTGCCATTTGGCTACGGAACCCTAAAAATTTATCAGTTACAACGTGGTTACAACACTTTACATAAATTTAGGCGTAACAAAGTTGCAAAAAAGCGGGGAATATCTAGTAAATAATAAGATAATATTTGCTAACCAAAGCCTCATCGATATCAGTAAAAAACAAGATGACTGTCACCAATTGTTGCCAAATCTCAATTTCATAGACATTACTCTATTTTGCCTACCGCCGTAACGAGTTGGCAATCTTCTCTATCACCGTGAACATCGATTACTTTGTTTTATTCTTTTGTTTAGTAATTACATTTAAAATGAAACTTTTTTCAACTAGTTATTGTTTTTTGACGACCTTTGTTGTTGGGCTGTTGGTAGCTCAAGCCGGGGGTCGCGGGATCGAATCCCGCCGACGGAACAAAAAAGTTTTCAAAGTTCCTGGGTCATGGATGTGTATTAAATATGTGTATCGTATAATAAAAATTTTAAATATATACATATAGTATAAAAGTATTAAATATATTTCCGTTGTCTGGTACCCGTAACACAAGTCCTTTAGGTACTTAGCACGGGGTCAGACTGACGTGGTGTGAAGCGTCCATAGATATTATTATTATTATTTTACTAAGTTAACATTGCAAATCTTAATTTTGTTTGCTTTACTGCCTATTCTATAAATAGGAAACAATTTATGAAAGTCACAAAGTTTTATGTTAATTACATTAAAAAAAAAATTTGACACTCTGAGTTGTTCGGACTGTAGATCATATCGAAATCTTTTTATATAGAATAAAGTGACATTTCTAAGATGAAAATATATTTTCCCTAGTTTTTATTATTCGCAGATTTTCCCCTTATCCGTAAATCACTTCAGTTTTTGACACCATCCCTTCTTTCCCAGCGCACAGTGAGCCGCGCGTGGTGTGCTACTACACAAACTGGTCGGTGTACCGGTCCGGCACGGCGCGCTTCAACCCCCAGAACATCAACCCCTACCTCTGCACCCACCTCGTCTACGCCTTCGGGGGGTTCACCAAGGACAACACGCTGAAACCCTTCGACAAGTACCAGGATATTGAGAAAGGTGGGTTTATTTTATTCAAATCTTTTATCTACAAGGTGTAAAAAAAAAGTTACTTTTTCAGCGCTACTCTGTGAATTCTGTACAGGGGACACATACACACCCTAAAGTTTTTGCTATTACTATCTTTAACTATAAATCTTTAACTTGAAAAAAAATCTATTGCTATCAATATTTATCTGAATATGTTAAAACTGTGAGCAGGCGGGATGATGGCAGGTTCATACTTACACCACCGAGGATTTTTATGTCACTAAGCAGAATTTTTAGAAGCAATTGACCCTTAGAGAATATCTCAACTGATAAAATCATTCCATTCTATACACGCCAAAGTCGGGAATAAAACATAATAATTTTAACTTATCTGCAACCTTCTCAAATGACATACAACGTCTAAAATAATAACGGAAATACATTTATTTGTTTCCGACTGTTACAGCTTAGGGTTGATTCAGACCGCGACGCGACGCGTAGATGCATTTATAAATTTATATGGATTTGACAGATTCGCAAGACGTCTCACGCATTCGAAATCTGTCAAATCCATACAAATTTATGCCGCGCCGTGCCTCGCCTCGTCGCGTTGCGGTCCGAATTGACCCTTAGAGGATATCTCAACTGATAAAATCATTCCATTCTATACACGCCAAAGTCGGGGATAAAACATAATAATTTTAACTTACCTGTAAACTTCTCAAATGACATACAACGTCTAAAACAATAACGGAAATACATTTATTTGTTTCCGACTGTTATGAAAACAATATAAGCAATTAAACAATTACATCATCGTTAGTTTTAGATTGTTTAAAATATCTCCGACGTCGGTTGCATGCTTTTCCTGTGTAAAAACATGCGCATTACCCGATTTCTAATGTACGGGGAACTGGATGTTAGTTATTATACGGATTAATTTAAACGGCAGGCTTAAAGGCGACATCTATACAAGGCGCAATATTGGATTATAAAACATTTTTAGAATCATTTGTAAATGAAACGTCAAATATGATCAAACTACTTTTACAAATAAATCGCTATCTGTATAACACTCTTCAAGCATAAGAGGTATAATTATGTTACATTGTTAAGTTATTGTTTTTAATATTTCACATAACTACAAAGAGCAGAAATAGGGACCTTTAGTCCTACGAGTACCATATTACATAGGAAATATCTAACACCGACCCCAATCACATTAAATTCATAAGCAGCATTTGTTGAGGATGGTAATGCGTAGGAGTAATATTCTCTTTCTGTACTTATCTCATTTGGGTCGCAGCCGTCGTCGTCGTCATTTATAATTTGTCAGGCGCAGAAATGACAATCCAGTGCCCGCAGTACTATAAATATCAATACAAAGCAACAAATCTATCCACTGCGTACGCTCCGATTCCTATTTTACACAAAAATGTTATATAAAACTATCAACTGTAATAATATTTAAGTTTATGAAACTCAATTAACTTACCACTGATCATTACAGGCGGGTACGCCAAGTTCACCGGGCTGAAGACGTACAACAAGAAACTGAAGACCCTCCTCGCGATCGGCGGCTGGAACGAGGGCTCCGCCAGGTTCTCGCCCATGGTCGCCACCAAGAGCTCCAGAAAGGAGTTCGTCAAGAATACTATCAGAGTAAGTAAAAGATAATAACATACACGCATAACATGAAATCTTATCTCTGAACTTTGCTTCATCTCTTTTTATTGTCTCCTACTATTACGGCACGTACCCAATACGAAAAAGCCGTGGTCGAAGTAATAACTTTAGATGCCACCACTCTGTCGGCCACCTACTACTACAATATTCATATTCAAAGGCCTCGAAGTTGATAATGAATGACCAACAATCCCAATCATAGTCAATCGTAGACGAAAATTCATTCTTGCCAGTAATTTCCATAAAAACCCAATATGTAGAGAATAATATTTAAAAGAAAAGACTACCTATTCAAAAGTTGCCTAAATAAATTTCGTTAAGGCGAGGATAAACCCCAATTTGTTATTCCGTGACTCCCGGTTTACCTAGTTCCGCTATAATAACGAAGTGTTAAAAAATATGAGATATAAAGCACAATATTTAAAATGCCTTAAACCGTAAACATTTTAATAAAACGTAATACTTTGGCTGTAATTAATTTACAAACTCACCTCCGAAAAAACTCTATTTCATCGAAATATAAGTATTAACTAGGATAATTAAACATTTTATTTGAATAAATTGTTAGTAAATGTATAGTAAAATTTCTTTAACCGAACAATTTTGTTTCTTAATATTTATTTCCAAAGATATTTAAAAAAAACATGAAAAATAGAGAAGATCCGCCCTTGTTGTTACAATTTTATGCTAAGCTAAAATGAATCTTATTGCGATGCATATACGCTTGGTCTTTGATTGTGTGCAAGATTATCGTTTTTGATTGAGATTGATCCCCGCCTTAACAAAATTTTACTTAAATTGTTATTATTAATCAAGTCGAAATTCGAAAGTATTTTTTTCCTTAATACGGTTACTTTCGGTTCTACTAGAAGCCAAATAGCGTATTTAAGATGTATTTAAAGCAAATTCCTACCTGCAATGTATCTAACCGCCATTACCGAGGGAGAAAGCGCGCGTCCGACTCTTACTTATCACATACCTGTGTTTGTTTAATGATTAGAGCAATACTACAGACTACAAGCTACGAGGTGCTTTATTAGTAGATGGGAGAATTATATAGACTAAAGTCACTCTAAAATATCAAAAGTGAAAAAAACTTTGGTCTTTCAGCACTGCTACTTTTACAATGAACTCTCTATAAGAAACACGTACACACCCTAAAGTATTATCACTTAGTTTTGTTACACCCTGTATAGAGTTCACTGTGAAAGTAGAAAATATTTATGATATTGCTTTTAAAAATTTGCTCTTTCAGCGCTGCTATTTTCACAGTGAACTCAGTATAAGGGACACATACAAACCCTCAAGTATGATGACTTAGTTTTGTTACACCTTGTATTCGTCGTGTTATAGACGGCCATTATTTTCAACTTAATAAGCCTTTAAGATTGCCGAGAAGATTGGAAATTCGTTTTTCCTCATTTGGTTTCGACATACCGACTCCGCGGGTTTTTTGTTGAGCAAAACCTTTTGAAATATGCCAAGTGGGTTTCGTGTGTGTCATATCACAAATGTCACATATATTTAAATCAATATTTAACCGTCCGTTGCCGAGTTATTTCTAACAATTGCGAAAATAGGTTAGCCCTTACCTAATGAGAGAAGTAATTATTTTTGTAATAAGTCTAAATCTTTATGTCAATAAAATTATGATTGAACCACGAGGCGAGTCACAAAATTTAATAATAATAATAACTCTCACACCAGTTTTGGTGACGGTGGCCGGTTTCACCGAAACTAGGCCAGTTACGCAGGAGTAATTTTATAGTGCCCAAGTGAGTGCGCAGTACACAAGAGCACTCTCTATTCCTTTATTCTCATAACTCAGTTGGAATGAAGACCGACACGACTGGCGAGAGATCAGACGCAAGACCGACTTTTTACATGCCCATCCGACGCATTGTCCTAACCAAACTTGGAAATAGCAATGCGGGAATCGAACCCACTAATGATAATGTTAGGGGGAGGAACTTAAATAAAAAAAAAACCAAGACCTCCGAGTCAAGAGCCGCGCTCTAAACCACTGGACCACGGAGGCGTCAAATGTAATACGTATTAACTACAGTCTACATTAAAAGTATCTACAACTCAACTCTCTTCTCCATTTAACTATCAAAAACATTTCTTCGTATTACTGAAATAAAGAGATTTTTTCCTGCATTTCTAAGCCTTTATCAAAGCTTTTCTTCCTCAAAACGTTTGCCCGTAGTAACACGAATCCCCATTGGATAAAAGTGAAATTGAAAGAATTCTTATTAATGAGAACAACGTCATTACAACTGCTAGTGTAAATCTAGTCGGTATTGATCTAGTGTCTAGACTCTTGAGCATATTTTAGAATACTAAATGACTATTATCACTGTTAATGCTCAAGGACACCTGCCATTCTATTTAAGTTATTGTCAATTAAAGATAAAAAACATAAAATTCCACACCTAAATGAGTCAGAACGAAACTGGTTACGATGCCTTGTGAAATGAATCATTATGAAGGCACGCTGTTATTAACTTCAGGCAAATATGGATAAAGGATTGTAAAATAACGAACCAAAGCGAAGATCCTGTATAATGTTTACGTCTCAATGTATACCTTCAATTTAAATTTTGACTCGAATTCAATTTTTTGCCAATTGGGTATGTCTATCAAACATCAATAAATAATTATTTTCAGTACACTACGTATTCAAAAACTTTCACAATAATTATTTTGAAACAAATTAATTAAATATTACTTTAGTAATAGTCTATTCGCTTTAATATAGCAGTAGATCATATTATGTTCAAACGATAAACGTTTACATAAAGTCTTTTCATCATACCTTTGATTTTTAGGACTTTCTGTAGTATAAACTCAAGTGCCAATAACTTTATCTTATTTCATAACACTATTCTCTCTCTATCACCTATTTGCCTTATTTTAAGACAACATCCTAACTTCTCTCTCTTTCACCAGTTCCTCAGACAGAACCACTTCGACGGCCTCGACCTGGACTGGGAGTACCCCGCGTTCCGTGACGGCGGCAAGGCCAAGGACCGCGAGAACTACGCCAAGCTGGTGAAGGAGCTGCGAGAGGAGTTCGAGAAGGAGTCCGCCAAGACCGGCAAGTCCAGGCTGCTGCTGACCATGGCTGTGCCCGCCGGCATAGAGTATATACAGAAGGGATTCGATGTGAAGACTTTGAATAGGTGAGTTTTGATTTCAGTGGTACTCTTGAACCTTGAACCTTTTTTTTATACGGGCCATTAATACGTTTTGGTCTTGGTGTTGCCGGCTGCAAACAAGAATGATTTCGGGTTTAAAAAGTAAGATTGTTCAAAATTAGCGGTTTACTATTAGGTACTATGTTTATCTTTACGCGGGCCACTGATAAAGTCTCGGCAGGCTGCAGGTTCAGTATGGACGGAGGTAGACGTACCATCTATAACATATGGTACATCTACCCTAAGCCATAGAATACATTTAAACACAATTGAAACGCGACGCAGCACTGCATTTTTATAAGAACTGGTTTCAAAATTGAACTCTATTGACTATACAATAAGTGCTATGTCACGTTTGCAGCCCGGTGCTGCTGCAAATGTAGGTTCTGCCAAAAACGTAGTAGACCCTGAAGAAACACGTTAAACAATTCATATTCCTGTATGTAGAAAAAGCTCATATTCATTAATTAATATTTCATATTCTATTGAGTAATACCTCGATCGTGGGAATCACAGACACATTAGATTTTCAATTGTTATGTGACAGCCGAGTGCCGTATGGGATTGATGGGTTAATTAAAAAAAATGTTAAGCATTTCCCTCAAGGTAGGTCATAGGCCGTCAAAACAGGTCAATGTGATCTGAAGATATCTTGTCAAAGTGTTTAGCACCTATTTAGCACAGAACAGTTAGCGCGGTCCCTTGTGCAATGCGTCATGTTACTCCATTTTGATTCAATGTCAACTTACTTAACGAACTGTGTGACGGTCCAATGTTATGCGGTTAGCGTTTTGATTGACTAGTTGGAAATAATTGGAAATAAATGATAATATTATTTCCTCTAAAACAGGGGATAAAATTTAATAGTACTTTTAAGCTGATAGTAAAATTCATAGGACTTTAGGCATTTTTAGACAATTTTCGTTACCACAAAGTAACCGCTACCCTTGCAATTTGTTTCACCGTTTTCTGATAAAGTGCCTAATAGGCTATTTACAACTTTTTTGATAGATTCACCATACTTGATCAGTCAAGTTAGTTGGTGGATAGCCTTATCAGGAAGTGGTGAAACAGGCCCTAAATGTTGTAATTTATAGTCAGTGAATATGTTGTTTACAATAGGCAACTACATATTTCTAAACCTAAGAATAAAACATCGCTTGCCAGTCTTAACACCTTGCCGCGATATTCGAGGCAGAGGTCTTAAACGCTCCCGCTCGTCGCTTACACCATATCATTAGGGTGCGCGCTAACGGAATGTGGCACGAGACTGACACCTGAATATTAATAGCTGTTAGTTCACCTCACCCATACCCGCCCATACTGCAATATTGATTCACCCCACCCATACTGCAATGTTTACCTTAGAGGTCATTATGATCATTATGTCGTTGGCATAAAGCGTATATTAGAGGTAAAATAAATTCAACACTGTAATATTGACGGAGAATCGATGTCATCTTTAGCAAAGTTTTAGTTGTTTTACGTAAATTATGTTTTCACTAAAAGTATGAGCGCATTAAAATCTCTAGCTAGTTGGTTCAAATTCCGCCAACGGAACAAAAAGTTTTCAAAGTTCCTGGATCATGAATGTGTATTAATAAATATGAATTATGAGTATCATATTATAATAAAAATCTTAAATACAGTTTATATTTTATGTACACAATACAGTAACAAATGAGAAAACAAATTTAACATTTGCTTTTTTATGACTCATTCTTAACTTTCGTTAAACTTCCTACCATTGTTTTTGTATTGTTTTCTCATCAATATTGTACCTATTATATTTCGTTAACCTAAACAACGTTGTCATTTTATCGCATTCTTTTCGAATGGACTTTGTTTCAATGGTAAAGTTTATCTGGTCTATCGTAAATTAGTTTAAACTATCTTTGTTATTTTCCACCTTTTTGGTAAAAGGTGGCCCCGTGCGAGTTTCTTACGCCGGTTCTTCTCGGTGGGGTAGTTCCCGAACCGGTGGTAGGCCTCATGTAGACTCGACGTTCTTAAAGTGTTAACTTTGTTAACCTATTTGGAAATAAATATTTTTGATTTTGATTTTTGATTTTCTGGTGATTGAAAAATCAGCACTTACTATACAATAATAATAAATTACAAGTCCACAGCAACTAATTTTTCCCCAATCCCCATTGATTGGGCACCAGTCAAGTATCTGGAAACCCGATTATCTACGCACACAACAATATTTGTGCATTGTTTTACACACACTAAGTACAATATTGAGGCACCGGCATTTGCCGCATTCAGAAATCTGTTTTTTCTATATAGCGCGGTATCTAGTCGAGCGCTCGCGCGAAACCAATCATTTATCTAAGCAAAATACATTGACATCTTAACATGACGACAATCAGAGTGATCCTTATAGGCTTATGTTATTAACGTAAAGGTACCGCAAAAGCTCACATTTTTTTAAATTGATTATCATTGTTGATCACTAGATGTTGACGATAATTTCATTTATAATAATTATTAACTATAATATATATGTACGCTTCACACCACGTCAATCTGGCCCCGTGGACTTACCACCTGAAGGACTTGTGTTACGGGTACCAGACAACGGAAATATATTTAATACTTTCATACTATACATAATAATAATAAATAATAGCAAATAACACCTCCGTGGTCTAGTGGTACAGAGCGCGGCTCTTCACTCGAAGGTCGTGGGTTCGATTCCCGCGTTGGAAACATGTCATTTCCAAGTTTGGTTAGGACAATGCAGGCTGATCACCTGATTGTCTGACAAGTAAGATGATCCATGCGTTAGATGGGCATGTAAAAAGTCGGTCCTGCGCCTGATCTCTCGCCGGTCGTGTCGGTCTGCCGTCCCATTGGGTTATATTTGGGAATAGAGAGTGCTCTTGTGTACTGAGCACACACTTCGGCACTATAAAGGAATAGAGAGTGCTCTTGTGTACTGAGCACACACTTCGGCACTATAAAATTACTCCTGCGTAGCTGGCCTGGTTTCAATGAAACCGGCCACCGTCACCGAAACCGGTGTGGGAGCTATTATTATATTATTATTATTACTATACATAATACATATATTTAAGATTTTTATTATATGATGCACATATTTAATACACATCCATGACCCAGGAACTTTTGAAAACTTTTTGTTCCGTCGGCGGGATTCAAACCCGCAACCCCCGGCTTGAGCTACCAACACTGAACACGCCCACCAACTGAGCGACAGGGGTCGTCATTGTGCCTAACTATTTTTATCGTGGCAAAAAACATTATACATAATGTTATGTAAATTGCACCGCTATCCTTCATCTTTTCCCGGGATTCAAAGTATTTTCAAACAAAATTCATCCAAATTCGAATTTTAAAACTTTTTCCAAATTCGAATATTGACATGGACTTGTAAAGTCTTTGCTAAAGATGTAAAATTATATGTGTGAGACAATGGATCAATCTACAGAATGCACAATGGAGAAGGGTGTTGTACAGTGACCATGACGAGTGCGATGTCCTTTACTGAAGTCTGTCTAGTACTGAAGTCTGACAATAATTTACTATTATTGTTTTTACATCTTTAAATCCTACGCAAACTATTATATTATTTTTTTTATTAAATAAGGGGGCAAACGAGCAAACGGGTCACCTGATGGTAAGCGACTACCGTTGCCCATGGACACTCGCAACATCAGAAGAGCTGCAGGTGCGTTGCCGGCCTTTTAAGAGGGAATACGCTCTTTTCTTGAAGGTTTGCAGGTCGTATAGGTCCGGAAATACTGCTGGTGACAGTTCGTTCCAGAGTTTTACAGTGCGCGGCAGAAAGTTACGCGAAAAACGCACTGTGGAAGACTGCCACTCATCAAGGTGATGAGGATAGTACGTTTTTCGCGTGGGACGATAGCGAAAAGTTGCAGATGGTATGGTATGAATTCCTCAGAGCACTCCCCGTGATACAACCGATAGAGGATGCAGAGTGAAGCTACATCTCGGCGTAATTCCAAGGGTTCCAAGGCATTCAACAATTTTAAACTAGATGATCCGGTGAACTTTGTATCATTTCTCTCGTAACATATACCTGGCAAGGTTCGTGAAGACAAACAATTCAGGACTAAAATTAGCGAAATCGGTGCAGCTCTCGATTTCTAGCTAAACTAACAATTGAAAATTAATTTTGATTTATATCTTAATGATAACTCCTGGTCCGTTAGCAATGACTTAGGGCCTGTTTCACCATTTCCTGATAAGTGACAAATATGTTATCCACCAATTAACTTGACAGATTAAGTATGGAGAATCTGTCAAAAAAGTTGTGAATAGCCTATTCGGGACTTTATCCGAAAGTGGTGAAACAGGCCCTTAATCTCCATTCTACTGTACAAATGCACATTAATGAAGCTGCGTTCCATGTTCGATCCATTCCGCTTGAAAACAGCATGCATCGAACGAGGAACGATTCTCCATTAACGTTGGATTAAAGCATCTGAGCGCTAACGACGAGTTGGGTCACCGCGGAGACAATGCACGGCTTAATTCCCTTCTTAGCGCTCTGAATATGCGTCGACTCATTACTGCTGTTGCCACAATGGCATCTCGCAACGACAGCTAAATTGAGCTCTTACATCGCAATATATTTTGCAAGCCCGTCCCATTTTATCAAGGAAAGCCGGTGTCATCGTAGATGTAGAGCTGTAATGATATAGGTGTTAAATGTTAAGTAGTGGTTAATATGATTGTATCGCCCAATTCTCGTATTCAACTTACTGCCGTACTCAGTGCCATTTAAGTCTTACTCAACTTTAATTTAATGAATATTTTGACATAAGCTCCATACATTTTCTGACAAACTCTTAATTTAATTTAACTGGTCGTTAAATATCTCTGAGTGCGGCAGAACTTAGACTTTCAAAGTACGATTATTAAATTATGTGTTTTCGTAAACAAAGGTCTGCAAATATATTTCTTCCTGGCTAGTCCTATTTTTTTAAATATTTGCACCACATTGACGCTTATTTATGTTAACTACATTTGTCTGATACGTTGGAAAATCTACTTGACAGATAAAGATATAAATATTTTTAAACTAGATGACGCCCGCAACTCCGTTGTCATGGCCTTTCCCGGGAGTGGGCCGGGACTCAAAGTATCTCCGTACCTTTCAGCAAAAATCGGTTCAGTGGTTTAAACGTGAAGAGGTAACATTTTAAACTTTCGCGTTGCATTATAATGAAACTTTTTAATCGGGACTTAACGCGACTTATTTAAGTAGTAATGCTACTACGAGTACATAGTTTTTCTCGACGTTTCGGCCGTGTTGCAACGGCCGTGGTCACGAGGGGACTGACGAATGTCGAGAAAAAGTATGTACTCGTAGTAGCATTACTACTTAAATAAGTCGCGTTAAGTCCCGATTAAAAAGTTTCGCGTGAAGAGGTAGACAGACAGACAGACAGACAGACAGATAGACACACTTTTGCATTTATAATATTAGTAAGGATTGGTAGATTATAGTTTAATTTTGCAATTTAAAATGTATTAACAGAGAATTCCATATGTCTGACGAGAGCTACTACAAAATGTACATGTTATTAACTCAGGGTCAAGATCAAATCAAATTGCTGCCCATACAGCTATACTATTGCGTAGTCGTAAACTACAATGTAATATGTGGGTAGTAATGAGTTAATAAAAATGTACTTCTCAAATTATTTTTAAATCGTTTGGAAAATACGCTACATGCCTACATCCTTCAAAATTATTGCTTACTGATAACTTACAGAATATTTAATCGAAACTTGATATTTTCGTTTTTAATTTTGTTTGTGGTGACATTGTTTTTTTAGTTCGCTGGCTGGCTTAATACATACTATTGTATCTACTTTGACCTTAAAGTACTAAACCGAATTAGATAAAATTTTGCATGGATACAATTTGATCTCCGGGAAAGAACTTATAGATAGTATATGTAAAGAAAAAATATATGGCTCTCGCGCGATGAAAGAATTTCTGCGCGAACGAAGCTGCAGACAACTTGTAGTATAAAAACTTGACTTTTTGGTTAAGCAATAATTTAATTTTGTTAGTGGTGACATTTATGAAATTACTTTTTAGTTTTTAGTTAATCAAAATAGGTATTTGTTTTTTTATAAATTTTCCTGTTGTGACTTGTGTATAATATGATTGTCTGCGTAGTTATTTATTCTAGGACCGTCTCGGCCTTGGCATTTGGTCGCGACATTTGAGGTATTTAAATGAGCTGGAACATTTGGCGATGATGTGATAGAAGAATGTGAATTGTTCTACAGCAAAAACACTCTTCTTTTTTTTGGTGACTAACGTGTTGACATTATGAGTGTTGAGTTCTATATCTATGTATCCCAATTATGATGTTATCGTCACGGTATAGATGTCACGTTATAGAGGTAATAGACAAACACACTTTCGCATTTTTAATATTAGTACGGATAACATCTTTTATAAGGTGTTTAAAAACTAGGCCAATATCAAGTTACTTTGAAAACATGCTCTTTGCAGCGCGTTGATGTCTTTCGCAAGACACACTTTTACCTTAGTAATATTAGTAAAGTAATATGGATTTTAAGACGACGACTCCCATATTACCTTCCCTACCCTCCCCTATTCCCTTCCCTACGCTTCCCTATTACCCTATTCCCTCTAAAAGGCCGGCAATGCACCTGCAGCTCTTCTGCTGCTGCGAGTGTCCATGGGCGACGGAAGTTGCTTTCCATCAGGTGACCCGTTTGCTCGTTTGCCCCCTTTATTTCATTTAAAAAAATAGATATTCACAACTTTAACCCCTTTTTCCAGATACCTGGACTGGATGAATCTGCTGACGTACGACTACCACTCCGCGTTCGAGCCCGCCGTCAACCACCACGCGCCGCTCTATCCGCTCGAGGAACCCAGCGAGTACAGCGTCGATAACGAACTTAACATCGTAAGTTTAAATTATACCTGTATCATAATATACCTTTATTACCTATCTCCTACGCTTATATGTCAAATACAATAGGCATGATGACTATTTTTTTTTCATATCGGTAATTGAAAGATACTTAAAAAATGACTCTGATAGCTTAAAAATTCACTAAGATATGACAATTCAAATATCTCATAAAAAAGACCTGCCCGAAACGCTCCATACATAGTGCTACGAAAGTATGACGTCAGTCTTTCGTAGTTTGCACGCATCGGGAGACAACTTTGTTCGACCTGAGGTATATTAAATATTGCGTTTATGAAAGTAATTTCATAGCAAAAGTTGCTTTTAATTGCATAAGTTATCAAATTGTATACAAATATTAAGAAATTTAATTGAAAAAAAATTCAACTTGAATATCCAACTTTACGCATAACAAAAAAAAATACAAATGCTGTCAAGCTGAAATTTTGGGAACACTTATTTTTTACCGTGATTTCTTTATTTTATTAACAAAATTCGCTAATCTTTGACCTTGTCATCATCCCTATTATTTGAAAGATAAAAGAAGCAGGCAGCAAAAAGTGAGAAAATAAATTGACTCTAGCAATACCGGGGTAATTAGAATAAAATACTTTTGATCCATTTTTTCCATAAAGCGGCTGATTCTGTGTGTAGAACATGGAAATATAAAAAATATTTATCCAATGATCGAGGATATTTTTTGAAAATCTGTAATCCAGCTATCAGATCCTGGTAGACCTATAGGTACGTTAACAATCATCGTAAGTACAATGCCCTAGTAAAGTTGAAGTCATTTGAAAGATAAGACCGCTGCAGTACGAAAGAATAGAGATATTTGCAGATTTTAAGAGATCTTTGCCAATCGGAAAGGTGTTAACATTGTCTCAAGTTAGAGCGTAAAATTCGAAGTACTTAACATTCTATGAAATAGGAAAAGGAAGAATATTTATATTTTCATTCGTCTGAGGAACAGACGGGCAGCACCTAAACAATTGATCTAATTTTATTGAATGAGTTATAATTCTTACCTAATGTACTATCAGCCCCCGTAGACAAGTGGCAAAACGCTAACGCTAGCGCTACAAAATGTATGGATTTGACATTAGTATTCGCTAGCGAAGCGATGACTTATGTCAAATCGCATACATTTTGTAGCGTTAGCGCTTTTTCACTTGTCTACAGGCCCTGAGAAGTTGATTCCTAAGCAGATGGCGAGCCTAAGTAATTTAGTCGCGTTGAGTCAAACCCATCCGACCGATCACAGCTAACATTTAATTGAAATAAACCGACCACATGACGTAGGTCCGTCAACTGTCTATGAATCAATTTGTCCGATGGTACATAACATGACCTAGATGAAGTATAGCGTAGTCGCGTACACTTTTTAACTTCTTGTTATTTCTCAGGACTACACTATCAAGTTCTACCTGGAGAACGGCGCAGACCGCGACAAGCTGGTGGTCGGCATACCGACGTACGGCCGCTCGTACACGCTGTTCAACCCCGACGCCGTGGAGATCGGCTCCCCGGCCGACGGGCCCGGCGAGCAGGGGGAGGCGACTAAGGAGAAAGGATACCTGGCTTATTACGAGGTAAGTGCTGATAAAGAAGAAATAATTAGACCAAAGAGAAAGGCTAACATAGCGTATTAGAGATCTGAGGCAGAGAGTTGGTGATCCCAAAAACAACTTTCTTTACCCGTGGATGTAGACATTAATATAAATTAAAAGGATTTCACAACCAATTAAAAAGCTGCCGCAAAATAATATTTTTTCTAGTAATTTGTAATTCAAGTCTACTGGAGGCCTAAATAAAGGAAACGTTAAAAACATATACGTGGGATACCCATGCTTTGGCACGAATGGGCCGGCTCGACCGGAGAAATACCACGTTCTCACTGAAAACCAGCGTGAAACGCTGTGTATCCCCGAGTGAGTGAGTTTACCGGAGGCCCAATCCCCTTCCCTACCCTCCCCTATTCCCTTCCCTTCCCTTCTTTACCCTCCTCTATTCCCTTCCCTTCCTTTCCTTACCCTCCCCTATTACCCCGTTCCCTCTTAAAAGGCCGGCAACGCACTTGCAGGTCTTCTGATGCTGCGAGTGTCCATGGGCGACGGAAGTTGCCTTCCATCAAGTGACCCGTTTGCTCGTTTGCCCCCTTATTTCATAAAAAAACATTGCCTCACAGGTTGTAGTAATCTTTAAATGAGATAAAAATATATCCACTCGATTTCACAATCCATCCCATGAAATGCATTTTGTAAACAAGCCAATTATACAACAATTTCCATATCCTATTACAGATCTGCGAAGCGCTAAAACCGAAAAGCCGAAGGCGTCGCGCCGCAGACTCAGAGGAAGAGGAATCAGAGGAATCAGAGGAATCTGAGGAAGAGGAGGAGCAGAAGCCGTGGACGGTGATCCACCCGAACCCGGCGGCGATGGGCCCCGTCGCCTACCGCGGCAACCAGTGGGTCGGCTACGACGACATCGATATCGTACGGAAGAAGGCCGAGTATGTCGCACAGAATGGACTTGGAGGTATGTTTATTCCTACAAAATATGTATTTTTTAATAATAATCATTTATTTATCACCTTAATAAAGTAGAAACAGTTTTACAGTAAGCATTTAGGTGGGTTGATGCCTGAACTAGGAGTTCCTGTGTCTCAGACTATCAACCCTCCACCCCATACAATGGACACATTTCAAAAGTAATACACTTGACAAAAATTTATTAAATTCCGGTTTCAATATAATCATAATCGGGTGTAGAATAGTAGATGTTAATTCCTAACTGCCAGTTAACTTACCAGACGATTTACCGTCAACGTTAACTTTTTCTTTTTAAAAATGGAGTCAATAGTCACGAATATCATACGTGGTAACTCAAAACTGCCCGCCTTTAATTTTCAAACTTTCTTTATGTTTTTTAAATTGAAATCCTTTTTTTCAGGTATAATGTTCTGGTCGATCGACAACGACGACTTCCGCGGCGCCTGCCACGACAAGCCCTACCCGCTCATCGAGGCCGCCAAGGAGTCTTACTTGAAGGGGCTAGAGTAAGTCGTGCCTTTATTACTAACCAAAGTTCTGGCTACAGTCAAAACCGCGAGACGAAAAACAAAAAATCTATGGTCTATTCCAACTTGATTATAGCTTTTGCCTGCGGTTCCGCTCTAAACCTGTGTTAGTCCATATCAAGTTGTACATTTAATCAAAATCCACAAAAAAAAAAAAGATAAACATTAATTATTCGCCAATTGCCAAAACAAACTTTTGCAAAGTTCTGATTCGCAATTTCTGTTTAGAAATCGCAAAAGCATTTCAAAGGAAACTTTTTAAAATACATAAGGGCACACTTTTTGTGTGATCGAGTCTACGGCGCACATACAGTCGACATGGCGCGGCCATCTCCCTTATCGCGTCTGCGATCTCCGTTATGCGGGCTTCAAAGTACAACATTTCATAGATAAGACAATAATAAGATGTCATTACAGGAACACGAAATTCATCGCAACCGACGCGGTGGTGAAGACGGACAGCGACCGCCGCCGCAAGAACCGACCGCGAACCACCACCACTACCACCACTACCACCACGCCCAAGTGAGTCGGTGACGAACTTAAAGAAATGCTTATTTTTCCATATTAAGGTGCCTCTTCACAATAGTCTATGCTGGCCCACTAAAGACACACGATACTGACATGACCATCGTCCGCCATCACTACCCCGTCTACACAATGGCGATCGCTTGTAGTAGGCCAGCATGGATTACTGCATCGGGAAAAGGCACCTTTTTATTATTATGTTGTAAAAAAAGGCATTGCCTTACTCCTAGTTCAAAGTGAAAAACAAAGTTTGCTAAAAATATATGTTTTCTAGGCCTTAAAAACCTACATTAACGGAACTGGGCGATAACGTTGACGTGACGTATAAATTTACGTCAATGTAACGTAAAAATGCATTGTTATGCAATTTTTTCTTCTCTTTCTCTGTTTTTAACAATAGCAAAAGCAGAATACGTATTGCGCGGTCCACATATTCTAGTTAAGTGAAGAATGTAGCAGTTTTACAAGATATAGCGACGTACCCTGTGTTGTTGTATCGTGACGTGCATTTCGCGTCGTGCCACGATACCGCACCGTTCCACGATGACGACGACGTGACGTGGAGATGTGGACAGGCCCTTAGACTTTTTAGGCCTAGTAAGATCGTTGTTCGTCTCACAAACTCACGTACAGCCATTTGAAATAAGATTTATTGTAAAATGTACACCGCATCATCTTCTTTTAAATTTAAATTGTTGTAAATTTTTAAACAAAGTTTTACGTTTACTTCCTGCATCAAATTACCATTTTACGTTGCCAGAGCAGAATCTTCATAATCCATGTTGCCGGTAATGTTTTTTTCAATAGTTTTTCCTATACTTATCAGGAGCAGCAAACGCACCAGTACTCCATCGTGGAACGCGCAGACTCCCGAGCCGCCGACCACGCCCGATCCCGGCGCAGGTAACTACATAATAAGTATTATAAATGAAGACGTAAGTGGATAATGTGGATAACCAACAATTTGAAAATGTCCGTTTTTTAACGTGAATAGTACTTTGGTTATTCCAACGCGAAAAAAAACCCACGACCGAAAGTCGAAAGCCAAGCTCTAAACCACTAAGGTATTCATTAAGTTTTTTAAGCTATTCCATAGTTTTTTACGCGCGCTGTGAGCGCGGCGACCGAATCAAGGAATTCCGTAACGAAAATAAACCTGACACCTCCCACTTCGACCGGTCAGTGCGGCATTGCCGTGCATCGTCTTACGTCGTTTCAGTTTGGCAGACTTCGGCACGGTGTCTGTGTGCGTGCGACTAGATGTATGCGAATCATAAGTTCCGTTGATGAAAAATGATATGCAATAGCTTTACCGCGGCAGTCCCCGAGTGCCACACGTTTTTTTATCACCATAACATTCTTGTTTGTTGCAGATTTCAAGTGTAAGGACGAAGGATTCTTCCCCCACCCTCGCGACTGCAAGAAGTACTTCTGGTGTTTGGACTCCGGACCCTCAAACCTGGGCATCGTGGCACACCAGTTTACTTGTCCATCTGGTAAGTAGTTTTGCCTTAGTCAGTAAAAGAGAGGTTGGGTTTGATAAAACGAGTGCTTATGTATGTGTATAGCTTACGTAGTAACAATCTGCAAGACTCTTCAAACATATTTGCTGAAAGAAACTACACTGATCTTTGAAACATGGATAAAATGTGGAAAATCTAGAAAATACAAAGTACGAGTATGTATCAACTTTAAATTTTTGCACACTATTCAATTGTTTTTTTTTTTACCATTTAAAGTTAAAACTAACACTGATGTTAATGTATTTAAATCGTTAGTTAACTTTACCTCTATTTATGTACATTATTATAAAATTCGATCTGAAATAATAACAACACTCCTTTCACAGGACTCTACTTCAACAAAGCCGCTGACTCCTGCGACTTCGCCCGCAACGTGCTCTGCAAGGTCCAGACCACCACCACTAAGGCTCACAAGTCCACCACCAAGACCACTCCCACCACCACCACTTCGACCACCACCGTCACTACTACCACCAGAGCGCCAGTCCGAGTGTCCACCAGAAACTCCGTACTCTTCAGAACTACTACTACGACGACGCCTGAACCAGAGGTAGGAACTGAACAATATCATTTTGGTAGTATAAGGCTTCAGTCTCGAAATCAGCGGGCAGTAGGGCGGGAGCGGCGGCGGCGCGGGATAATGTATTATAGATTTATATAGATAAGCCGGCTAGTACGCCGCGCACCGCTCATAGCTAGTCGGCTTATCCATATAATGTATACGTTGGAACGCGCCGCTGCCCGCTGATTTTGAGACTGAAGCATGGCGCCTAACGCATATATACTGAATGCTCAGTCAAAATACATTCGCTTGTTTCTATAGCGAAGCTAAATATCAAAAATATATAGAATTTTACATAACGCATCGCAAGCGCCATTTAACGAACGTTATGTCAAATCCCCTCCATTCGTCTAACTTCGCCAACGAAATTATCAAAAGCATTTTGACTAAGGGACGTCAGCTGGGTTTTTTTATGAAATATGAGGGAAAACCAGCAAACGGGTCACCTAATGGAAAGTAATTTCCGTCGCCCATGGACACTCGCAGCATCAGAAGAGCTGCAGGTACGTTGCCGGCCTTTTAAGAGGCAATAGGGTAATAGGGTGGGGAAGGGAATAGGGGAGGGTAGGAAAGGAAATAGGGTAGGGAAAAGTGTAAAAGGCCTCCGGTAAACTCACTCACTCGGTGAGACACAGCGCAAGCGCTGTTTCACGCCGGTTTTCTGTGAGCCCGTGGTATTTCTCCGGTCGAGCCGGCCCATTCGTGCCGAAGCATGGCTCTCCCACGTAACATCTGGTAGTTGGTTTGGTAGTTCTTTAAAATGAGGGGTCAAAACTCAATAGATACATTATTTTAAAGAAATATTATTATTACTAATTGTAAATGCAAAAGTGTATCTGTCTCTTCACGCTTAACCCGCTGAATCGATTTTGATATGGACATAGGATACTTTTTATCTCAGCAAAATGTACGGTTCCGCGCGATAAACGCATTTTGGCGCAATGGAGTTGTGGGCGTTATCTAGTTCTGAATAATTGCCCAGACAACAGGACACACTAAGAAAGACGCAGCTTAGGGATTGTTTAGTGTAGGGAAAAAAATTGCTTTCAAATTAAATAAATTTTTGTCTTACCACAGATTGAAGATGATGAAGAGGAAGTTGAGGATGGCGACTCTTTCGACGATGACGCTGAGGACCCCAAGGTTATCAAAGAACTGATTGACCTCATCAAGAAAGTCGGTAAGTCACAACTGTCGTAGAAATTTCTGTTTATGGGGGATGAATATATTTTTGGACGCAATTTATAAAAAAAGTTTCAAGGACATTTTACAACCTCAGGTATCTTAAAACATATTTTAAATGTCTCCTTTTAATACGAGTATATTTTGTTTAAATTTAGCACTTTGCAACACCAGATGTAGGAATTTCTGAAAATATTTGCTTTAAATTTATTCAGAAATAAAACAACCTTTTATATTTTATGTATTTTTACAGGTGGCGTAGAGCAGTTGGAGAAACAGCTGCTGCTCTCCGAGTCATCGTCCAGCACCAACGGAGCGGTATCCACTACACCCACGTCGTTCAATAAGAGACTGTACCAGAAGGTTCTGGATAGAGCTATCGGCAAAAATAAGTTAGTATCATTAACCGACTCAAAAAAGTTCTATGTTGGGTATTGCGTATAATTTTTCTTTTTACTAATATCTAAGTCATACACTGGGGCAGAGTTGAAGTCATGTTCTTTACCTACAGCCCATGCATCTCCATGAGACATGGCAGATATTTGTACCTACTTAAATAATAGAGATATTATTTAAGTAGGTACAAATTTCTGCTATGAAAATAATATATACGTGGGAGAGTCATGCTTCGGCACGAATGGGCCGGCTCGACCGGAGAAATACCACGTTCTCACAGAAAACCGGCGTGAAACAGCGCCTGCGCTGTGTTTCGCCGAGTGAGTGAGTTTACCGGAGGCCCAATCCACTACCCTATTCCCTTCCCTACCCTCTCCTATTCCCTTCCCTTCCCTTCCATCCCTACCCTCCTTTATTACCCTATTCCCTCTAAAAGGCCGACAACGCACCTGCAGCTCTTCTGATGCTGCGAGTGTCCATGGGCGACGGAAGTTGCTTTCCATCAGGTGACCCGTTTGCTCGTTTGCCCCCTTATTTCATAAAAAAAAAATATGGAAACGCGCGCGCATTTGTGCAAAAAGTTGACGCGTTGTGACGCTTCGACTCTGCCCCAGTGAGAGTTGAGCCTAAGTATACCCTCGCAGTAATAATTGTTAATTACAGTTGCCCAACTTACCAGTTACTTTGAGTATATTTGGGTGAATTTTTTTGCTGAGGGCTGACGAGTCCGTATTTTTTCGAATATTAAAATAATTATAATTTTCTGTCCTAAACAATCAGAAAAAAATTCAAAATTTTTCAAATAGGTTTTATGGAATTATCTTAGAAAGACGATAAGGAAGATAATAATAATACGCTACGAATAATAAAAAAATACGATTTTTATTATAGGTACACCAGCAAGACAACGATTGAAACCGTGCAGCAAAACAGCCGAAGCGGTCCCCAGAACGCTGGTATCGAAGCGACAGCTGACAAAGACAGGCTGATAAGGAAGGGAAGACCAGAGTAAGCATATTTATATATACTATAACAATGTTAAAATCTTATATATAAAATTCTCGTGTCACAATGTTCGTTCCCGTACTCCTCCGAAACGGCTTGACCGATTCTCATGAAATTTTGTAAGCATATTGAGTAGGTCTGAGAATCGGCCAACATCTATTTTTCATACCAAAAATTATTTATAAGGCAAAACAACGTTTGCCGGGTCAGCTAGTAATATTATATAGGTAAAAATATTTGAAATTGATATTTACTTTCAAAGTTTTAGGTATAACTTATAGCCATGAGCGTTCATATTCATTATATTATAATATAACTTTAAGGGCCTACTTCACCACTTCCAGATAAGTGTCAGATAGGCTACCCACAACTTACCTGACAGATAATTCATACTTTATCTGTCAGATAAGTTGTGGATAGCCGACAGGCTATCCGTGCCTGATAAGGCACTCATCAGAAAGTGGTAAAACAGCCCCTTATTGATGCCAAGCTACAAAACCATCATGAAGGTATTAGTAAATCAATGACCTATTATTTTAGGTATGTCACAATAAATCGCGCAAGATCCTCACCGAAAACAGAAGAGCCAGAAGAGAGCGAGGAAGTGGAAGAATCTGAGGAGGAAGAAGTTCAAGTGTCGAGGTCGAAAATTTCATTCGGCTCAGAGTCAGCTTCTGTTGCGTCCACTGCGAAGCCATTACAGTATGTGAACATCAGACGAGCGAAACCTACTACTGAAGCTACGGAAGAAGCTGAGGAACCATCGAGGTCAAGGTAAAAAAAAAACATATATTTTGATCTGACAGTTTTAGTAACGCCTTTACAGAAAAGGTTAGGTTTTATTAAAAGAACTTACAACGATATCAAAATTAAAAATCGAGATGTTATTGTTTAGTGCTTGGAGTTTCTTTTATATATTTATTTAATTTACAGGAATGCGCTGTTTGAACGTTCAGAAGCATTTGTTGCTGTCGATAACCTTAACACAATAGATATCATAAATACGAAACGCGACAATATACCAGAATATGTAACGATTAAAAGAAATCGCCCATCGTATGCTGAAACGACAACTATAGGGTAAATATTACTAATTTGTTTATTACTTACGAGTACATATATTAAAAATAACGATTGTATAAAATCAACAATTGAAAAAAATTACAACTGTAATTATTTTCAGATATTCTTCTTCCGAATTGGACACTTCCAAGGAAACTGAATTGGAAAGAGAGATCTCATCTCAAGTTTCTCAGCCGCAATATACGAACATCGTCCGAACCAGATCGACGACACAGCCACCTCAAGTTCAACCGCAGACTCCAGAGCCTACAACTATATTGTCGGTGCAAATATCGTCTTTACTCAATGAACCGAGTGAGGAAGAAGAACCTACTACGCAACCTCAGACGACTTTAGCTCCAGAAATTGAAAAACCAGAACCAGAAATTACAACTACTCCAACCACTAGCCCGACTACTACAACTACATCTGCCCCATCTTCGACCACTTCAACTACAAGACGGTCTTTGTTGCGTCGAAGAGGATCGACAAGCCCCACAACAACTACAACGACTACTGAAGCTCCTGAATCGTCATCTCAGGTAAGTTCTAGGAATTATTCTTTCATCCGCCGTCGACGTCCCTTATCGCAACCCAATGAAATATCGAAAGAAGTAGAGGAACCCGTCGCTAATAATCGTTATAGAAAAATAAGATCTACAACTCCAAATAGTCAGGAAGTTGACGTCTCAAAAACACTGCCTAGCAGAGGCTTAAATAAATATCGTATAAGGGTAACACCGAGCGATGATTCTGTGCCAGCAGCTTCCAAAGTACCGAGACAAATTTCCAGATTTAAATACGAATACAAGGATGAGGATATCTCTGCAAGCAGTGAAGAAGCGGACGATTCATCTATTATAGAATCATATGAAACCACTGATAGTGACGATGACGTAGATATAAAAAGGACAACTATTGCAGATAAGATTACTGACAGTGACGTTTCAGCTACTACATTAGAAACAAGAAAACCTTCTGTCCTATCTAGAGGAAGAGGAAGGTTTTCTCTTACGACTGAGTCTATAAGGAAAAGCGTATCCACAGAGGCCCCAATCGCTATAACGAAACGACCAACTTTTGCTAGATTTTCTCCACGGCCTTTCGGAAGGAATAATAACATTAACTTGGATTTAAAACCTAAAGATACAACAAACACTGAACAAGTAAGTCAACGTGTACCTTCTCGTCTACCTTTCATAAGACCTAGAATACCTTCAACTGGTATTGGCGGTAGTTTACCCTCACGAAGATTACCATTTTCCTCCCGTTCAACGACTCCGAGGCCCACAACATCAAAAAACGATGATGAAGAAATTGATAATAAGAATGATGATATAACATTATCTGAAAGTGCCATAGAAGTAAAAGAACATGGTCAAGATGAACAGGATATTTCTATTGAAACTGTCACAACTGACAGTAGTTTCACTGAAGAAATCACAACCGAAACAAATGAAAGAAGAAAGTTCAAAATAATAAGAAGGCGACCGACTACAACATCAACTACCACAGAATCTGTTACTGATGTAACAGTACCTAGAATCCGAAAAATCATTAGAAAGAAAATTAAACCAAGTGACCCCGATTCTGAAGTAAGTACTAAAGCTACGAATTTTAAGAAAGAAGTAGAATCTTCTACAAAGCAAAGTCTCAATTATGGTGAGAGGACTAGGGTTACAACACATAAACCAACAACTTTAGAAATTACTACTACTGAGAAAGAAGATGAAGAAATAGAAATTATTACGGAACTTTTGAAGGAAAGAACTACAACTACAGAGAAATATTATGAAAAGCCCAAAGAAGATAACAAAAAAGATGTTTTTGGTGATGAAAACACAAGTAGCAATGAGGAAAACGATAACGAAAAAGATACCCTTGATGACGATAATATTAACAGCCAAGAAGATAATGAAGATGAAATTTTTTCGACAACATCAAGTAGTTTAAATGATAAAGATACTAATATTCAGGAGATAATTTTACAAACTGGTAACGATAATTTAGATTTATCTGATAAACAACAAGATTTAATAAACGACCGTGACTCTACAAAAACAAGTGAAGAAACTACCACAGAATCATATAAAAATGAATTCACAACTGTGGTCCCACAAACTGATTCTGACGAAGATGTAACTGAAGGTCCAAAACCGTCTCAATCTGAAATAGAAAGTAAGGATGATGTTTTAAATAAAACTATAATAGAAAATCAAGATTCGTTGTCAAATGATACAACAAATATACAATCTGCAGATAATCACACTGAAACTACAACAACGAGTACTACTGTACTAACATCTCCGTCATCACGATCTAGGTCACCATATAAACCACCAAAGAGACTCTTTACATCAACAACCGAGGCTATCCCATCCAGCAGTAGATTAGTGTTTAGTAGAAAATATAACCCAGGAGTTTACACTAGTCCAGCCACTGTTGAAAGACCAGGTTTTAGCCGTGCTACCACAAAAAAGCCATTGATTCCACGAACCTTTACGAGAAGAACATTCCCAACACCGAAACCTACTCCAAAATATCAAGAAGAAGATATAGTGTATTCAGATGAAGAAATACTAGAAGAAGAACCCGATAATCCGTTTGTTTTCGTTCCACCCTCAAAACTTTATACTGAGAAACCCAATTCTGAGGAGTATGAAGACTTTGAAGATGATGAAGAATTTATTGATGACTTAGAGGAGCCAACCCAAGAAGATATTCCAGAAGAAGAAATATCAGAAGAATTTTTGGAAGAATCATATCCACAGAAACCGACTACATCAACAAGCAAAAAACCATTATTTAAACCAAGAGTAATAAATTCTAATACATTTAGAACTTCTACGACTACTACAGAATTACCTAAACGAATTGTGGGATCTCAACAAAGCCAACAAAATAAAACAACATCGTTTAATCGATTTGCTAGTAATAAACCTGTAGATCCCACAAAGAAAAGAGTTCAAAACGTTCCAATTGGTTACGATCCTCAAAAGACGCCTGCTTCTAATCCAAAGAATGCAAAGGTTTCCACAACATCTACTACTACAACCACCACTACTACAACAACTGAAAGTCCTGTATCAAATGATTCTCAAGAGCAAGTAGCAATTACAACTGATAGTAATGAAAATGATATAAAAACTACTGAAAGTGATGAAAATACTTCTCCAATTGATAACAATGAAGACCAGTCTCAGCCATTGAGTGTCAATATTCCAATGGCAGACCTTAGTGAAGAATTGACCACAATTGCTGTAGACACTAATAATAAAAATGAGGATTACTTGGAGTCTCAAGAAGTTAATAAAGAACTGCAAGCCACAGAAAATTCTGAAGATAAAAAAGAAGAAAGCGATTTAGCAAACGACTCTAAATTATCAAAAGAAGTAGTTGGACAACAGCTAAGTAATGTAGAAACTACTGAGGCACCTGTCGTAGATACGACGTATATTTCTTATGTACCTCCAATTGTCAAAACGCAATTTGATAAACTATTTTCTGTTAGTAGAATCGTTGAGGTTTCATCCAAATCGGAAAAACGACGTCTGAATAAAAATAATGAAACAACTCTTATACAAGAAGGTAAAATAAAAATAGAAAAGAAACCAACACTCGATAAAATTGGAGAAGTTAGTAGGTACAGTCTTATTAAAATAGTGGAAGACGAGATCCCTATTTATTTAACTAAACTTGGTCATGTCTATCCAGTAGATAATCCACCAAACAATCCAATTCGTATCGATGAAGCACGAAATGCCAGAGCGTTACGCGATATTATCAATGCACCAAATGAAAACCTAATCGCTTCTGAAAGTATGAACGAAGGATATAGAACAGTTAATAGGGTGGCTAAGGAAGCTAATCAGGATACATCAGAAAATATCGGACAGTCACTTAAGGATGATTTTCTTAAATATGTAAACGATGATAAGAAATCAGACAAATCGGGAGAAGACCAGCCCTACGGAACTCAATGGCAATTCGTTCCAGCGGCCTACGAAAATGAACAGAATAGAAAAACAGGTAGTAGGATCGACTCAATAACCCCACGAGCTATGCAAACCAATCCTTCAACTCTACCTCTAGAATCATTATTCAAAACTGAAATGACAACAAAAAAAAGTAACGAATCCAATGCTCCGTTCGTCGTGTATTCCGCCCCAATATCTCCCGATGCAGAGGACGCTAGCTTAGTTAAATTGAAGATTTTGAAACCCCAAAATAGTCGCAGCATCGTCACTTTCGCTAAAGGTAAAGAATTAAAGGGCACATCGCATCCAATACATAAGCCAATAAGCATCACTGTCTTGACAAATGATTTAGGGAACACTACTTCTAGTACTACGACTACTACTACATCTACAACTACAGAACGCGCGAGAACTAGTCCTGTAATCGAAATGTTGACAACAACTCAAAATACAACAATTACAACAACCTCCACAACAGCTAAACCGTTTGAACCATCCTCGACAGAAGCCATTATAACCGAACCCTCAGTAACCACCGAAACTATTCCGGAAGAAACTACCACTGTTAAAATATCCCCACTAGACGCTAAGAGGCTGAAATATGGGCTAGCGAGACGACCACTGCTCAAACCATCAAACGTTACCCGATACCTATCGCGCACGAATTCAAAACAAAACATACCAACCAATCCTAAAGTGAATAAAACGACTAGCTTCTCTCCGAACAAAACGACAAGTTTTTCGGTGAACAAAACGGCAAGCTTCACGCCGAATCAACGGAAAACGAGTCGAACTCAAAACGTGCCAGTCGACATCAGAAAGCGACCGACAGCAAATAGAACGAGAATTTTCACAACAGAAGCTCCCAGGAGTACGACAGAAAGGAGAGTTTCTGTCAAGCCATTTAGATCTAGTTTCAGACCCTCCTTCTTACCTAGACGACCGACTACAGTAGCCACTATCGAAGGAGAAACTTAGTTCTGACTTTAACACAGATACTGATATCATTTGGGTTGTTTTAAAGGATGCGACTGACGTAAACTACGATTTTTTGAGATTAAAAATACTAGTTGTAAATCTATTTAAAATTTTGCTGCTCTCCAAAGAAATCGTAGTAGCACATACTGCCTGTATATAAAGAATCCCCGTAGTCATAATGTAGACTTTATAGCTTTATTAGGTTTATGTGAAAGTTTGTTATACCAAATGTTGTAAATTTCGAGATAGATTTGGTATTGAGACTTTCGGCGAATTGTCAATAGTTTAGGTTAAGTTTATTTAATTACTAATCGTTACCATGTATGTTTAGGACATTGGGCGTATTGTACACTAATTGTACTATATAATGAAAAATTAATAAGAATTTGTAATAAAAATCTATACTTTACATATTTGCACTTATTTGATAGCTAAGAAATTACTAACGTATAAGATAAACTAAGAAATAAGTATACTTATACAGGAAGGTCATCACTTTTACGCGTATTCTTCGATCATATATTTCTGCGCGTATTATATAAGAACGCTTTCGTAAATACTCGTAGACGATATTTCACATCCTATTTTAGTTGCTTCAACATAAAAATGATTTGTGTGACTAAAGGCGCGAAGGATAGAGGTAAGTACATTTTTATTTACGCAACTTTTAAAAGGCATGTACCCAAACAAACCTCTTGATGGGTTATATTTTAATACTGTCATGAAGTTTTTTTATAATTACAGCTAATCCACTGCTGGGCAATAGAAACCTTAATCGTCATTATTTGGACATCATTATATTTGTTTGGCTACATGCGTATGCTTTGTTATTACCAATTCAATTATTATAGTTTGTAACAATCGTTACTTTTCTGTATGATTATTGATGTATGAAAACTGCTAGCCGAAAAAAGCTATAACGATAGGGCTCAAATATCAAAATCGCATTATTCGCTGTCTGCTCATTTTCTCTATAATTACCGTAATATAGCAAAATTGTTTTGATCATAATATGCTATCATAAGTGGTTAGAAACCTGAGTAATCGATCTTGAAATTTAATACAATTTTTACTTTCACCTTTGATTTTCATATGATTATATTTTTTTTCTAATTAAAGGACTTTATCGTAAACGATAATGCCGTCCTTAATGATCATGTTTTTATAGGAAGTTCTGCAAAACAAAACTGATTTAACGTTTTCTGTAACATCTATGATACACGAACATATTTCGAGCCTATTCCCGGTGATAGATTATGCAACTCGTCCAGTACATTTTTCACTAGATTTACTTTTACTAAACAACGTATTTGTATCATAGTATAATATGCTACAACGTATCATAATTTCCCACCTAAACTTTTATAGAAGAACAATAGACATTTATTATCAGAGAGAAAACATAGACAATGTTTAGCCTCGTCATTACCTTGTTAATTATAGGGAATATTGGCTATTGTATTATCTCATGTATCCCAATAGTTGTTTGAAGAATCCGGTCACACTAAAAGAAAATGCAGTAGAGTGTATAATGACCACTTGTATGGGAAAAATACAGGTACTTCATGTGGTCGGCTTATGTCAATTCAATGTAAGTGTCTAAACACATTGGGCCGAAAATACGCGGCCGAAGTTCGGCTTGATTACGCCAGCAATGCGCTACGCATAAACGCGACGTAATTTCGGCATGGTGTGTCATCGGTAATTTAAAATACATTGCTGGCATAATCGTGCCGAACTTCGGCCGCGTTTTTTCGGCCTAGTCTGTTTAGACACTAGTTGTGATCGGCCGGATGGGTTTAACTTAACCCGACCCAATAACTTAGGTCCCCCAGAAATCAACTTCTCTGATAGTACAAATATTATAAACAAGTATGAAGCACGAGGTGCTTTATACTTGTTTATACTTAACTTCTGTGTTTGACAGATGATAAAAGGACTTAGGATGAAGCATATAGTATTTTTTTTTATGAAATAAGGGGGCAAACGAGCAAACGGGTCACCTGATGGAAAGCAACTTCCATCGCCCCTGGACACTCGCAGCATCAGAAGAACTGCAAGTGCGTTGCCGACCATTTAAGAGGGAATAGGGGAGGGTAGGGAAGGGAAGGAAAGCCGAAGCATGGCTCTCCCACGTATAAAAATTAATTTTTAAATTAATTTAAAAAAAAAATGAAGAGTTAGTACGTGACAAACGAATTTCTGAATTTGCTGGTAACATTATTGAGTTTCAGACAACATTATGTCCTATATATATTTAATTAGTATTACTATAAGTAGTAAGTAGTAACGGTGTCATGGATTTGTTCACAATAAGTTGTGACTTGTGACTTGTGACCCAATATCCATGACACCGTACTGTCTCTACTCTAAAATCAATAGTTTCCTGATATTGTTTTAGGAATTCTATGGTTTTAGGTAGTAAATCCGTTCCATATTTAAATTGACATCAAAACTATCTTATCAACTCAATTTAGTTCAAAACTAGTAATGAAACCAAATGTCATATAAATAATTCATGTTATATTCGTTAGTTTAATACGAATGTAGGTAAATGTACGATTTTGGTACTACGCTCCCCTTCACTCAACCATGGCCAAGATTTAGGTGAGGAATAATAATTGAAACATAAATAATGCAGAATTTAAGTTTCTTGACATTTGAATTTTTGAATTTGGAAAAGAATAATATTATATTTTTTCAATGTTAGTAGTGTGTCATAGATGCAGTTTGTGACTTTAACAGGAGATATTATTATTATTTATGAACTAGAATCTAGACGTTGCTCGTGATTTTGTGCTTCATAGAAATTTCATCAACGTGGGCTGAACATTTAAAAAAAAAATCGACGCAAGCAAAATATCTTTCCTGTTTGTTACTTCATGCGGCATGCATGATGTTTGTACAACATTGGCATAAATCCATACTAGTAGATACTAACATACTTGGTATTATAAAAGCGAAAGAGTGTTTGTCTGTTTCGTCTTTTGTATAAAGATACTTTGTGTCTCGGGAAAGGCCATAGGATAGTTTTTTCCACGGAAAATGTACGGTTCCCGCGGTTGGCGGGCGTCACCTAGTATATTATATACCTACAGACAAAAGATCCAATAATAGAGGTATTATCTTCGGTGATGTTTATTTTGTTTGTCGTAATTATGGCCGAGGGTAAGCGCACCTTAATGCGAGAATCGTGACTCCTCCTTAATGTCACTCCTCCTTAGACTTAGCAAATCCACAGATAAGTATAGCTAAAAATACATGACACTTTGACCTAATGCCTACGCACACGGTCTTATAAGCCCTTATTGCGTTAAGAAACTCGCATATTTTTTTCTATCTTGCTTTAGTAGTAAAAAATCACAGTAAGTAGGAGTTTAAAAATAAATAGAGTCAAAAACAAGGCACCTACAAAGTACTAGCAATTTAAAATGCTCGTATGACTGATCATCAAGTTTACTTTTTAATTAAGGTGAAATTTTGAACATTCCACATAGTGGAGTCCTGACAATCGATATCTATAATAATAAGTAATAATCATATCCATACCATACAAATAACAATCCATATCCATGCAAAAATATGTCTGTTCTTCTGGTACCTCCTCACGCCCAAACGCTGAACATTTTTTTTTGTTGAAAGGTATAATATAAGAACGTTTATACGAATAATAATTTATACGGGGGAGAGCCATGCTTCGGCACGAATGGGCCGGCTCGACCGGAGAAATACCACGTTCTCACAGAAAACCGGCGTGAAACAGCGCTTGCGCTGTGTTTCGCCGAGTGAGTGAGTTTACCGGAGGCCCAATTCCCTTCCCTATCATCCCTAATTCCCTTCCCTTCCCATCACTACCCTCCCCTATTACCCTATTCCCTCTTAAAAGGCCGGCAACGCACCTGCAGCTCTTCTGATGCTGCGAGTGTCCATGGGCGACGGAAGTTGCTTTCCATCAGGTGACCCGTTTGCTCGTTTGCCCCCTTATTTAATAAAAAAAAAAATACTTTGAGTCCCGGAAAAGGACATAGGATACTTTTTATCGCGGAAAAATGAACGGTTCCCACGTGATAAATGAATTTTGGCGTAACGGAGTTGCTGGCGTTGTTTAGTACTCGTATTATTATATAGCACATCTTTGACATCGCGGGTGAAGCCAAACGAGCGTAATTTGTGAGTTGTGAGTCGCAGAATTTCGTCTGGCAGAAATTCTGCTGCATTCAGTTTCATACAAAAGTCCTGTTAAATTCACACGAGCGTAATTTTGTGAGTCATGATTTGTATGAAAAGATATTTACGGCGACTCACAACTCACAAATTACGCTTTGGCTTCACCCTAAGTGTGCTAGGAGACGTTACAAATGGATCCTCTTTATTTATTTGACTAGTAATAAATACACGTAGACATGATACATTGCATAAAGTAATTACTGTACTTACGGCCGTTCCCAATATTTGATCTATCTCTGGTTTTGCCCTACTAGAGATAGGAATAGCTCATAATTGACATTAGAGACATATATTTTATGTCAATTGTGAGCTATTCCTATCTCTAGTAGGGCAAAACCAGAGATATATCAAATATTGGGAAAGGCCGTTAGTAAATATCAAAAGTTTCAATGTTTAAACGCGAGTTCTTAGTCAAGTTGCCTTCGCTAATAATTTCAAAGACCGAGTTTTAGCTAAGTTGTTTTCGCTGATAATGTCCAAAGAATTTCGAAAATTAAAATAAAGTTTTATGAATCATCACTTGGCTTAGGATTTTAAAATGAAGTTTCATAACATCACATCGCGACGTTGTAATGTGAATTATCTGCAGGTGTTAAAAATTGCAGTTGCTTATAAAAAGACGAAAAAAAATAATTAATAGCGTCTTAAATAAAACAAAACAATCGTGTATAATACAGTTTTTATTTATAAAAATTCGGTTAATATCTTTTTAATTGTCGTGTAATTGTATCAGTTGTGTAACACTTCTGGTTCCGGTTTTACACGGTTCGGTAAACCCGGGTACAATATTATGGAAATTTTGCTATAATTTTATCTTCATAATAATCTGAATTAAGATAGTGTTCGAAAGTTCATGTTTAGACGCATCACTCATCAATTCGGCAGCAACCCCCGCCAAGACGAGCCTTACCACTTTTGCCTGCCTTAAGCTTATACACATTTTAAAAAAAATAAAACTTTAATATGAAATTGAATAGTTTCCGAAGCTACTGGACTAATTCATGACACAACGACATACTATAATTCACTATAGAGAAGGATTTAGGCTACACTTTTATCCAGAGATGGTGTACGCGTTCTGCGGGATTTTCGTTCTTTTGCAATTTTAAACATTGAATTCAAAACAGGATAACTTGAGTCTCGATATTTTTCATGTGTCTCCATGCGTTCCTTGCATGTTTAAAACAAGTTTTTATTTACCTGCGTAAATGTATACAGTAGAGTAACTTTTTGTCTCGAAATCAAACTTATGCAGCACAGACATATAAAGTAATATAAAATTGTCAGAGTGAAATTCACGTGCGATGTGATTCTGCATTGTTGTGTTCTCTAAAGTTATCTATTAACACGCTGTGCGACCAGATGACACTTTACTGTGTATAATTTATAGTATATACCGTACCCGTTTTAGGGTTCCGTAGCCAAAGGGTAAAAACCTATTACTGAGAATTCGATGTCTGTTCGTCTGTCTGTCTATCTCCAGGCTGTAACTCAAGAACCGCTGACTTCTGAAATTTTCAAAGATTGTGTATTTCAGTTGCCGCTATAACAAGAAATACTAAAAACGAAATAAAACAAATATTTAAGGGGGGGTCCCAAGCTCCCATACAACAAACGTGAGTTTTTTTGCCTCTTTTGCTCGTAATCAATAATGGTAGCAGGTAGACACTTGAAATGCTCACAATATTCTTAATTATATTTGTACTTTAATAATTAATAATAAAATTATAATGAAATTAATATTTAAGGGGGGCTTCCATACAAAAACACATTTTTTTGCCAACTTTCGCTCAATAACGGTATGGAACCCTTCGTGCGCGACTCCAACTCGCACTTGGCCGTTTTGATGTTGTTTATTACCAAGCCTGTATGTTTTAGATGTCGTTGATGCACCTACTATATATATATGGTAACTAACTGGTCGGTCAACCAGTTAAACTTGTCTTAACCAACGTTTCTCTGAAGCCATCCTTAGTATCTTCACGATTTTTGTGATTGCATAGAATTCAAGAGAATCTATTATATTTGTAGACGAGCTTTTGCCCTCGGCTTTGCTCGCGTTAAGAAGTATTATTATATACAAACTTTCATCCCCTATTTTATCCCCTTGGGGTTGGGATTGATCAAAATCCTTTCTTAGCGGATGCCTACGTCATATCTTCTACCTGCATACCAAATTTCAGCCCGATCGGTCCAGTGGTTTGGGCTGCGCGTTGATAGATCACCATGTCAGTCAGTCACCTTTGAGTTTTATGTATATAGATAGTTAGAACTGGCTATAAATAAATAATTTTTGTTCTAAATCCAAATGTTTGAAAATAAACATAAATATGATTAAATAAGATATCCTTGCAATCAATTAAATATTGTTTTCTTACAGAAAAGTATTAAATATGAGAAATGTACAGAGTTATTTTATAATTATTAATGATGAACCTATTATATAAAGTTATGAATAATGACTCACAAGTCATGATATAACTACATATATTTATATTAATATTATGATGACGACCTGCAATATAACTGAAATGTCATAGTTGAAGGTAACGGGTCATTCTGGTACCGAGTAAGGTTGTATTACAATAATATTATACAGAAATTATATAAATAAGCAGTTTTTCATTCTATCATATTCTACCGTATTGTAGTAATCCATACTAATATTATAAATGCGAAAGTGTGTCTGTATGTCTGTCTGTCTGTCTGTCTGTTACCTCTTCACGCCCAAACCGCTCAACCGATTTTGCTGAAATTTGGCATGGAGATACCTTGAGTCCCGGGAAAGTATATAGGATACTTTTTGTCTCGAAAAAATGTACGGTTCCCGCGCGGTAAACGAGTTTTGACGCAAAGCAGTTGCGGGCGTCATCTAGTATAGTATATATTGTCATTATTAAATTATGTCCTGGATATTGCTTGCCAGGTATCGTTGCATAGAAATTGGTTGATGCCTCGGGAACGGTACATTTTTACCAGATGATAGTTAATACTACGCCTAGTCCTTTCCCATCTCTCAATGTATCTCCGTACCAAATTTGGTCTAAATCGGTTCAGCAGTTTAAGCAAAAACAGGTAACAGACAAACACACTTTCGCGTTTATAATATTAGTATGGATATCGTAAGTCTTAACTTGTTTCCATCAATTTTGTTGCGTCTCGCAAATCATACATTTTCCGAGGTAAAACCTATCCATGTCTTTTCCGACTTAAAGCATAATAGTAATATTGATAATAATATAAACCAAGAAAGAAATTAGATTTCGCAATTTGGCAACTTCATAGAAGAAAGCTCCTATAACTCGACTACCCATATAGATTATAGTGTACCCACTACCCACGGACCACTACGAGTCTATTGCCACCCTATTCATTCAAATTGGATCACTATTTATGTATTACGGTGGAACAAACATGCATACATACTTTGATTTTTGCGTAGGCGATAGTAATAATATTATATACTATAAACTATAAAGGATATTTGGGCTGTGGGGTAAATTCAAACACAAAAGTATCGTTCATTTATTTTAGAACTCCACATCCTTCTTCTCTTTAATTCCTCTCAAAAACCCGTCTTTTACATGGTAGACTCTTGGTAGACTATACGTAGCTTCCGCGGTGTCAATTATCCTCTGCGCCGTCTGAAAAAAAGTAAAATTCATATTTAGAACGTTATTTTTTTGTCTGGCTAAAAACTTATGGCACACGAGTGGATTACACAAAACCAATTAAATGTGATGTACAAAATAAACGTGTATAATTTTAATTCTTATTCTTAAATGTTTAAGGGTATTATTCCATATTTTGCAACAATAAATATGACTAGCTTATTATGTAATCTACGACAAATCATAATATCAATAACTCCAAAGACGTAATTATAATTAATTTAAAATAGTGTAAAAGCCATGTTTTTTTGAATATTCATTCATCGACAAAACATTAGCATACAATTTGAATAACAGAGTGACAGTCAATAACCTCTTATGTATTTTCTATCGGCGGACTCGACCCGAGACCCGAGAGACGGGAGAAATCGGCTTTCTCCGCAGCATCAGAGATTATCGGCCTTATGTAACGCTCCCTTATCGCCTTTCTAGACTCAATATTTTGTTTAAAGTTCAACATAGCGCTGAAAGTTTGAATACGCCAATAATGCCCGGTTATTGAGGGTTCTTGACAAGAGTATTTCGCTTCAATAGAGTTATCGATTAGTTAACTGTTTGACGTTAACCAATGAAAAGCGCTAAATGATATATTAACAATGCAGAAAGTTAAGAAAGACAAATATCCATACTAATATTATAAGTGTGTCTGTCTGTCAGTTTCCCCTTCACGCCCAAGCCGCTGAACCGATTTTGCTGAAATTTGATATGGCAATACTTTGAGACAAAGGATGCTTTTTATCTCGGAAAAATAAGCGGTTTCTGCGCTATGAATATGAAACGGTGTTGCGGGAATCATCTTGTGATTCATACGTTGCCAGCTTGCCATTTTTTTAAAGTTAAAATATCTACCATACAGGGTAGAATTAGATTTCCTTATCCAGGATAATAACATAGCCAAGATGAGCAAAGATGATTTAACATTGACTGTGTAAACATTTATACCTATTTTCGCAAAACACTTAGAGAAAATATGTTAGACTTAAATAACCAATAAATAATCATTACAAGCCTACAAAGCATGCAATGCCTTTAAGCATTAATAAAAATAAAATAATAAAACGCAGAAACTTCCGTTGTAGCTGTCGCAATTTGTCCTATAATGAGTTTTGTGAAAAATAAACGATTCGCAATAAAGTCTTGTTTTAACCGTGATGTAATCGTGTGAATCACGCGTAGGGCGTGGGCTGATACATACATACATAATTACATAGTACTGCTTGTATATTACCTACAAAGATGGGGCTTTAGGGACGGAAAGATGGAAAGCCTTAAAAATTCTTGAAATTCATTATCTGCCTTTAGATCCTTTTATTTGGAAAATACGTAATTGCAGGTCGCATTTATGAATCTATACTAATATTACAAATGCAAAATGGTGTTTGTTTGTCCGTCTACTTGTTACATCTTCACACCTAAGTTGTAAATCGTTTTCTATAAGGATTCTCGAAAAATGTACGATTCCCGCGCGACAGTAAAATACGCATGTTCATTTTAATACTAGTTGATGCTCGCAACTCTGTTGAGCAGAAATTCGTATATCACGCGGGAACGGTACCTTTTTTCGGGCGTATTCTATGTCTTTTACCGGGACTCAAAGTATGGGGATACTTCAAGGCTCGAGTGGTGAAGAGGTAACAAATGGACAGACAGACAATCACTAATCAGACAGAGAGACGGACACACGTCGCATATTTATAATATTAGCATTTGTAGTACGTCTCTAGCAACCCTAGTCACGGGCTTGCGCAAGTGAACGGGTACTATACTAGTGCTAGTACTGTACCAGTCACATAGAGGTACATTACACGGCCATTAAGCACAGATCATGTTGTTATTGATCTACTTGACTGTGACGCACCGTTTTGGGTAATTAGATCATTGCATGTCTCTGTCAGTCCGTATAAAGTTAGCAGAAACAAAAATATCGAACAAGCTATCAGACTATAAATATTTATTGCTATAGGTTATTAATTTTTTTCCTTGCTTTTTTTTACTAACAGCTTTGTCTAATTAAACTAAAGGTAGCTAAGCCTTGGCCTTGGTCTCTATAGAGGTATCTAGGTTTATCTAAAATAGTAACCATATCTGGACCAAAATCTATTGAAATACAAGTCGGTATTTACTAGAGAATTTAGCTGTATTATTTATCTTTTACCATTTACTACAGGTGTTATCCGCTACGGATACCTAACACCTGTCGTAAATTAGTAGCGAATAACGTACGTCTCTAGTGTATTCGTATACAGATGTAAATTATCATAAATTCAGGTACAAACTATTGAAACAATGATGTAAAGTATAATAAAATGCAATTTTATTAACACAAATGCAATACAATATTATTATTTAAAATGGCAGGCATCCGCTATAGCACATAAAACGGTTTTCCAAAATTCGATCTTATAATATTAGCAATAAGGTTTCTAAGAGGTATACCGGATATTTCAGCGACCGTACCTATTTTATGACGTATTTTGTATGGAACGCGGATGTATGTACAGTTTAATAAATAATGTTCTAACACGTAATAATAATAGTAATACTATGTAGAGACCCGGAACTACATTAATTGTTAAAACCTAGTTTACTAATTCAATTTTAAAATGGCCAATAAAAAATAATCACACTAATTCATACTAAGATTTACATATAAAAATTTTTTTCAAGCACTCTCATACTTGGAAAACGTAATTTATCATACATTTAATATTTATGTTTGAACAAAACTACACAGATATCTAAGTATAATTTTAGATTAGAATAAAACATTAATGGAGGAACACGTAATGCATTTTTCTTTGTGCTAAGCAAGCTTAACTTTAAAGAACCTGCGGACTTCACCAGCAAGGCTGTGCTAAATAAATTAACATTTTCGTACTCTTCTGATGATATTAGCAATGTTTGTTGCATTCCATTCAAAGCCCGCATTAACTTTACTCCATATTATGTGGACATATGACTTAACTAATAAATTACCAAGAAGCACAGTCTTAAGAGTCTATATAACTCACTGGTTATTACAACATTAACATCATGAGGCATCCATCATCAGCACGGTGATTTACGGCCCATAGACAATATTTACCGCGCATAGACAATGGATGATACTTGACACAGACAATAGAAGAATTCGCGATTGTTTAAACAACAAAGGATATGGGAGGCTCACTAGACATTGTAAATAAATGCTTAATAAAATGACTCTTCTTTGTAGAGGTTCTTAATGTGATTAATAGGTCTTTTGGATTTTATGCCTATTGATAGTACCTTTCTGACATAAGTCTTCTAAGTATTTAAGTAACATAATATTTAAACAGTAAATAACATAGAATAAGACAGTAAAGTTGAATAAAATGTAGGCCAAAGCACAACATAGTAGCAACACCAGTTTAGTATCAGTAGGGCAAATCAAAACCAATAAGTAACCAGCAATTAGAGAAAGTATGTGTTCCGGACTCCAGAGTTGCGACACCTTACACCGCCCACAGATTATGCAAACGTTCAAGATCAAACATCACGTAATGCCATAGATAAATACAATAGACAAATATTGCTACAAATACTTCTTCTACTATAAATAGGTATACGAGTAATCAATGATACCCGCAACTCCGTTTCACCTAAATTCATTTACGTGCTAGAAACATACATTTTTCAGCAAGAAAAATATCCAACGTCCTTTTCCGTCTCTTAAATTATTTCCATACAAAATTTCTCTATATAATACGGATAAATCTTAATCGGTTTATCCATATTCCATACAGACAGATAGTCAATTGGATAGTCAATCGAACGGGCAACGATCTCGAAAAATATGGCAAAAGCTGCACATCAAATCTTTACTAATATAATAATATTAGTAAGAATTTTATGTGCAGTTTTGTGACTCATACCATAAAATTATCATTACAGAAAACTAATGTGTAGGGAACATAATATTTTGTTCAATCCGACGTGAATCGTGATCTGAACACGCATAGCCAACAATGCCTTGTCTCCCTTTATAAGGAAGATGAGCTTATTCTACCGCGCTAACCTGTAGCACAGACCAGTTATACTTTTCTCTATGCCTGTAGTAAATATTTTTGGCAGTAAGAGCAGTAATAAAATCAAATTGTCATATTTTTCGAGATCGTTGCCCGTTTCAGCAACCAGGTTTTCTGCAGGTTTCGTGGCTTATATTGCAATTCTTTGTTACCCGCTTCGGTTTCGAATCTACGGCCATACATGCCATAGCATTTAGCAATCGAAGTAGACAAACATATTTCCAATTCGGCCGTTTCTCAAGGCATGGTGAAACCAAACCTGTATACAATACATGGCGTTGTGTAAGCGGAGATTTTGTCTATGGTATTTAGTTCAGTAGCCCTTTACATTTCACAATCCCTTATCAGTGTTTGAGCAATATTATAAACAAGTAAAATAAAATGTTGCTTCTCATAATTATTTTAATTTCATTGAAATAAGATTCTTCTTTCATATTTTTAATTTGTAACTTCTCTGAAACAGCTGAACTGTTTTTGCTAAATTTTTGGTAGGTCTGATAAAGGTTTCGAATACTAAAATAATTTTTTGTCATCTGAAACTTTATAATATAGCTTAATCTTCTTCTTCTTAATATGCTTTATCAAATTACATTTTAATTCGTTCAATCCAAAGTATTATTCCGATTTTATTCTTATACTTCATAGTTCAGTCTACACTTGAAACAGATTCTTCATTCCATGCTAGTCGTGGTTTAACACAGTAACCTTGGACTACACACTTGTACATGCCATCATTATTTGAGCGGCGTCTATACATGCTAATTAAATTGAATCCGAGCCAAGGCTGACCACGTGTGGTGTCGACACACTGTTTGGTTTCCCACTTTTGCCCAACTCACGTTTGCCCTATAAGGCTCGATTTAAATGCGTCAGGACGACAGAGCGGTGTGGCCGCTATACAATAAGATAATAAGTAACTGTATGTAGCAATTTCCTTAAAAATATATATAAGCAGACGAACCTCCTCCTTTTCGGAAGTCAGTTAAAAAAATCACACAATTGCTAGTGATTTCGGTGTGTAGCGGCCGAACCGCTCGATCTCGCGGACTCATATAAATAGAGCTTTATATCCCTTGTTTCTGAAGTTTATCACTAGTATTAAATAGTATATAGCGCTTTTGACAGGCTTAGGTACTCTATACATAAACTAATCAATAAAGCCTTAGAAAAGATAAGTGTTGTCTGCGGTTTGTCACCTTTCCATAACTGTTTGTTAACTTTATGTATTAAAATAATTGGCGTTAAAATATTATATAGACGCTAATATACTCATGTTTTTAAGCAGCTACCATATAACTGCCCAAGTTTAGCGAACATTTGACAGATAGCTTATTACAAGGTGTAACGAAACTAAGTGATAATACATGTGTCCCTTATATACAGTTCCCTGTTAAAGTAGCAGCACTGAAAGAAATTTTTTTTTTTTGTGGTTTGTATATGGGCAAGTGCCCGCGCGTCATGAATGTTTCCATACAAAAGTGAAAAAAAGTTACTCTTGCGCTGCTACTTTCACAGCGGACGCTACTCTAGGGGACCCATATACACCCTAAAATATTATCACTTAAGCCGGGTCCAGACAAGTGTAACATGTAATGTAAGATTACGTATAATTTAGCGTCAACAGTGTGGACAAAGCGAATTGTCCAAACGGGCCTTTGTGCTCGCGCGAAAACCGACAGCCGATTGATAAACCCCGAGCGTTACATGTAATGCTCGTACTGCCGTCCACACGTAGAATTCGTGTTATATTACACGGTGAATTACAGTACAAGTTACACTCGTCTGTACCCGGCTTTAGTTTTGTTACACCTTATAGTATATTGGTATTTTAATGACGTTCTTCGGACCACAATCTAGTTCGTCGTTAGTGGATCACTGCGATGTCTCCGGCGATTAGCCACGACCTTGGGATCGCTCACTTTTGACGAAACCCGTTTTAGGAAAATCACTTAAGAAATTTTAAACATGTTTCTACGTATTATGCAAGATACAGGTTGTAAAAGCTCCAAAGAAAACGAACGTCATCGCAGTTCGCTAGTTTGTAAATCGTATTTTAGTTTTGATCAAAAGGTTCAAAGAAACAAAACCTAACACACTTTTGAATTTATATAATATGGATGTCAAAGGCTTGGCAACAATAGGTAAATATAAAAAAAACTTCTGTCTTTCCTTGGTAAATAATGAAACAAACTTTTCAAACCATTAGTTTACATCTAAGCGATTAGTCATCGACGGTGTTAAATTGATTAACTCTCAATTTAACACGCTGGCCGGTAATAAAATTTAAAAATCATTCCATCTGACATTGACAGATCACTTTACGCAAGATGGCGGTTAAAAAAGAGGAAAAATAGTTGACGTAGTTGCAAAATGACCATTTCACATGTACACAAGTTCATCGAAGAGTCTCGATCACCTTGAGACCGCATTCCTACGAAACCTTATTATTCTACTATTGATTTGACGGGTGACGATACATTACCACTGTGTAAAATGAATAGTAAGAAAAAATTAAAGAAATACATTAAAATCAGAAAGTGCATCAAACAATACTGTAAACTGTCACTGAAAAATAAAAAATGTATAAATAACTTATCAAAACTTGCTAAAGAAAACCAAAAATTGAATAATAATTTGCTAAATTGTAAAATTGACTTAGAGCAAATTAAATGTAGCTATGAGGCCGATGTATGCAACCTTCAGGCCGAAATTTCAATACTCCTCGACTCCTTGGATAATTTGAAAAAGAAATATGAATTGTCACAGCAAGAAATGCAGGGGCATATATCAGCTATGAATGATCTGCTGGAAGTGACTCATTACAATGAGGAGCGGGTTTACTCTCTATTGAGGGTCAACGGCTTCTCAAATAAAACAGATCGCTCTGTCTTAAATAAAGTAGCAGATATATGTTCCAGTCAGAAGGTGCATACTGAATGCCCAACACACATTACTTTGTTCAGTGACGAGTTAGGTAAAGATTTGGGTGTATATTTGAATAGAATGTGTATCGGACAATCTATCTCTAATTTTTGTATGCCCGGAGCTACATACAGTGAAATTTTAAAAAGGGCCTTAACTATGAATTATTGTCCGAATACTACATTAATAATTTTAGTTGGGAGGAAAGGAAAGGTAAATAGGAAACAGATGACTGAATTTTTGGACCAGTTATTTAGTATTGAAAATCTTAAAAAAGTTATCTTGTTTACTTTTCCTTATATACAAATGTTGCCAAAGAGTGATAATAAAGAAAATTTTGCTAGATATCAGCTGAACAGCCTTATGTATACTGCTGTAAATAATAATTGTATAATTTTGAATGACTCACATAAGGAATGTCAGGTTATAGATATCAATAATTTAGATTTTAAGGTATCCACAATGAAAAGAGATAAGTTCTTCTTATCTAATTTTTATAAACGACGTATAGCCAAGTTGCTATTTAACTTTTTATATATAAACCCAGCCAAGTTTTTGGCTTCCCCGACTACTGCTTTTATTGAGCAGAATATTAGTCATAGTGTTAACGATTTGGAATATGTTCCAAATATTTATTTAAATTAGATAATAAGACAATGGAGGACATCTCTTGCACAAATGAATTAAGTTCAAGTCTAAATGTTGAAAATCCTACCAATAACTTGATAGACTCAATTAAACTGAGGAAAAATAAATGTAATTTGATTAATCTGGTGCATCAGAATTTACAAGGTATGGTAGGTAAAGAACTTGAAATTGAGTTATTTTTAAAGGAATTTAACATTGATATTATGTGTATATCTGAACATTGGTTCAGATCACATGAACTCATTTTCAATTTCAATGATCACCAGATAGCAAGTTCGTTCAGTAGAGAAAATGCCATTAGAGGAGGCTCTCTAATTTTAATCAGAAACAATTTGAAGTTTAAGGAACGTAAGGATATCGTGAGTCTCTCTACTGAACGAATAATAGAGGTGGCCTGCATAGAGCTGAGCCATCTAATCATTGTGGGCGTATACAGGCCTCCATCAGGGTTATACGATTCTTTTGAAGTAACAATGGAACAAATTTTGTCAAAAATATGTGCATCTAATAAAAAGGTTATTATATGTGGTGATTTTAACATTAATTTATTAGATTTAACCTCCACTACTGTTAGATTCACATCTTTATTTCAATCGTATAACCTTTACAGTTTGTTTCAGGAACCTACAAGGGTCTGTGAGACTACAGCCACTTGTATTGACAACATATTTACTAATCTTATTCCTGATAAAAAAGAAATAATTAATAAGCTAAGTTCTGATCACTGTGGACAAATAGCTTCTTTTAATATGAAATGTGACAGTGACGCGAAGAAAAATCTTGTGTTTATTCCTGTGACCACAAAACGTATTGAGCAATTTAGAAGTAAATTAAATTCAAATATCCATTTATTGGATAGGTCACATAGCTCTGATGAAGCTTTTAATAAATTATTTAAGGTGATAAGAACTCAATTTAATTCAATATTTACTTCTAAAACAGTTAGAAACAGTAATAAAAAAACTAAATTTATTGAATGGGCAACAAAGGGGATTAAAATTAGTAGAAAAAGATTATATGAACTATATGATGAAAGGTGTAATAACAATAGTGAAGTATTTAAAGCATATGTTAAAAACTACTCAAAAACCTTTAGAAAAGTTTGCAAAGCTGCTAAAGCCCTGTACATAAAAAACAAAATTAAACACTCTCAAAATAAAATAAAAACAACATGGCAGGTTATAGCTGGTGAGACTGGAAATGTATCCTGTCGCAGCTCTGATTTTGAACTATACTTTGAAAATAAAAAGATTACTAATGATCAAGAAGTTGCGACGGTCTTTGAAAAGTTTTTTGCTGACATTCCGGTCTCAACGACTAAAAATTTAAATTCTTCACCTGAAGCTGCCGAAAAGCTACTCAGAGACAATGTAAAGGAGTGTGATGTCAATTTTAAGTTTAGAGAAATTAACCCCAGAGATATTATTGATACCTTTAAATTGTTGAATATTAAAAATACTGCAGATCTCTGGGGCATGTCTACAAAAATTATTAAATCAATAATTGATATCGTAGCTCCTCATCTAGCAATGATTTTTAATAACTGCATAAAAAATGGTGTTTTTCCTGACTTGATGAAGCATAGCAAGATTGTTCCTTTATTTAAAGCCGGGACTAAATCGGATCCCACTAATTTCAGGCCTATATCGATTCTACCGACCTTTAGTAAAATATTTGAAAAAATTATTTTAAAACAATTACTAGTGCATTTTAATTCAAATAATTTGCTGCACGATAACCAATACGGATTTACTAAGGGTCGATCCACAACGGATGCTGGTATAGGACTTCTTTGTAGTATTTTTGAAGCTTGGGAGGAGTCGCAGGATGCCTTAGGTGTGTTTTGCGATCTCTCCAAAGCCTTCGATTGTGTTGAGCATGCTACATTGATCAGGAAACTGCGCCACTACGGCATAAAGGACTCTGCTCTCAGCCTTTTGACTTCTTACCTTAAAAATAGGACTCAAAGGGTTGAGGTAAATAGTAAAAGGTCCAATGGAACCAAAATAGAATTAGGTGTCCCACAGGGATCTATCTTAGGCCCATTTCTTTTTCTCATCTATATAAATGACTTACCTTATCTAGTAAAGGATAATAATAATGAGATAGTGCTTTTTGCTGATGACACTTCACTTATTTTTAAAGTGAAGCGACAACAGTCGAACTACGACGAGGTAAACAGTGCTCTCTCAAAAATAGTACATTGGTTTAATGTTAATAACTTACTTTTAAATTCTAGTAAAACTAAATGTATAAAGTTTACTTTGCCCAATGTTAGGCAAATCCAAACCAATGTGCTATTAAATGATGAGAAGATGAATTTGGTAGATAACACTGTATTCCTAGGTATTACACTTGATAGTAAATTACAGTGGGGTCCTCACATTGCTAATCTAGCAGGTAGGCTCAGTTCTGCAGCATATGCAGTCAGAAAAATTAGAGAAATTTCTGACGAAGACACGGCACGATTAGTATATTTTAGTTATTTTCATAGTAGGATGTCATATGGAATCCTTTTATGGGGAAACGCTGCCGACATTAATACAATATTTGTGCTGCAGAAGCGAGCCATACGTTCTATTTATAAAATGTCTGCTTTAGAATCTCTGAGAGATAAATTTAAAGAAATTGGTATTCTAACTGTTGCTTCTCAATACATTTTGGATAATGTAATATATGTTAGAAAAAATATAAATAAATTTAAAGTTAAAAGTGACATTCACTGTAGAAATACTAGAAATAAGCACAAGCTGGACATGCCAGTGATCAGACTTAGTAAAGTCAGTAAATCTTTTAAAGGTCAATGTATACGCCTTTACAATAAAATCCCAGAAAACGTTCAAAATCTTTCCATTAATAAATTTAAAAAAGTAGTCAAAGAGCGTTTGTGTGCCAAAGCTTATTATAAGGTCAATGATTTCATAGAAGATGGCACATCTTGGGAGTAGGATGGCTTCTTGCAAGGCTACTTCTACATTATTATATTATGACTTACAATTATGTATGTTGACATTGTATATAATATTAAGTTACAAAATTGTAAACTTTATTTTAAAAGAATAATTTTTCTCTCACTTTTTTGGTAAAAAGTGGAACCCGTGCGAGTTTCTTACGCCGGTTCTTCTCGCCGGGGTAGTTCCCGAACCGGTGGTAGGCATCAGGTAGACATTCTGAAAAAATTTGATTCAAATTTACTCAGAAATAAAACATTTTTTATTTATTTATTTATTTATTTTATTAGCGGCTATTCGATGTACGAACACCTGTGTATAATAATTGGTACAATTTAATTATTGTTTACTTCGGTATTGCGCAGATTAAGCAAAACAAAGAGATTTGTTCATAAACCAAAAAGACAGAAGAAGTCAATTTGCTTTAGAGTTTTTTAAGTAAATATCCATACTAATATTATAAATGCGAATACATTGGATACTTTTTATCCCGCAAAATGTACGGTTCCCGCGAAATAAACGCGGGCGTCACCTAGATAAATAATAATTAATATAATATACTTTTTGTATTTTCATCATCATAATTTTCCTTAACCAACCTCATTCGAGTTAAAAACACCTATTTCCTTTTGCCGTCTGTCATATTTAAATATAATAAAACTATTAACATACTATTTTTATTCTAATCGCTCCTCTATTAGGAGCAAAATACCAACACGATAATTATTGACCAAAAGAGAACAAAATTACATCTTAATAGCGGAAGACTATAAAAACTTATATCTGTATTACCTAAGACCTACAAGTTTTAAATTGCCTATACGAGGTAAAAAATTAATAGTTAGTATTTTGTAACCTTTGAACACGATTTTATAGATAACAACTTTACTATAAAAATAAAAATAAACTTTTAAGTAAGTATATTTTTTTCTTAACAAAAACTAAGTTTGGACAACGACAAACCAAATGCGCATCTAAATTATTGCTTTAGAAGCCTAAGGTTGTTATTGAGGTATTTTCGAACAATAAATTTATCTTGCGCCATAAAAACAAATAAATTAAAGTATTTGTCATCTCATAAAGTTTTTGACATCTTTATGTTAACTATGATGTTTAATAATGGAATTTTCGTGGGCCCAATGACAAAATAGAGTAGGCGATGTAGGCGAACCAATAGTCATGTACGATGAACAAAAACTATTTGAGGCCTGACAGGGTGATACGATACGGTAGGTACACTTTTTTGGAGGTAAAAACCTGAGTAAAAAACTGGACTGTGGAGGTGTCTTTGTTGTTTCAAGTACATTATTATAATTATGTAGAGGAAGAAGGATTATATCAAAGGCTAATATTAAATGTAGCACAAAGGAAAATACTTTATAAAGAAACAAATATTACTATCGAAAAAACTACAATATTCGTCTCTATAATTTGAGTAATAAAATAAACGCATCCTTATTCTTTACAATTAAAGTTAGGCCTATGTTACTCGCACCATTACACATAACATACATATAACATCGCAAACATGGAATCAATATGGATCTTTACGTAGTCGGGAATTTAAAATATAATATATTAGACTACTATATTACAATGTTAAGTATTTGGCTACCGAAGTGGGCGTAACTATTTAATAATTTGTAAATCTTAATTATAAATCTGAAGTGACAAATTTCGTCACCAATGTTTGCAGTACAGTTAGAAACAACATTATTTTCTGGTCCTTTGGCACATATCAGTTAAAAATTACTTATATAACAGAGAAAGTAATTAATAAAGTCATTAATGGAAATAAAATATTATACAACAAGCAGCTAGAGTTTCGACCAGTCAAAAACATAAATTATATCAGAATAAAAATTATGTAAATAATATATCTAATGTTTTATTTACTTTAAATTTATTATATTACGAGCTTTTACCCGCGACTTCGCTCGCGTTAAGAAGTATTATTATATACAAACTTTCATCCCCTATTTGAACCCCTTGGGGTTGGAATTTATCAAAATCCTTTCTTAGCGGATGCCTATTTCATAACATCTACCTGCATGCCAAATTTCAGCCCGATCCGTCCAGTGGTTTGGGATGTGCGTTGATAGATCACTATGTCAATCAGTCAGTCACCTTTAAGTTTTATATATATAGAAGAAGAAGATAGGAGAAGAAGATAGAAGATAGATAGATGTATTATGTTTTAACTATATAAAAAACTTAAAAATAACAAAGTTATTATCTAAAATTATACTACAACTACCACAAGTATGAACTATGAACAGTAATTTCTATACTAACTGTACTTGAAACACGTTTCGTACCGAGACTATAATATTATAACCGCAGGCTAACCACAACCTCCTAGGCTGCGAAGCCTAGAATCACTGTATAGTACATTAAATAGGACACTGACGTTAGATTAAATAAAAGAACACAAAGATGAATACATTTATTTCTATGTATTTAGTGTCTAAGATACATTTTGAGATGTTGGACAATGCTTTCAATGTCTTAAAAAGACTTAAAAGATAGATAAAACAAGACAATTGTTTGAGCAAAACTTCGTTTTATTTTAATTATAAGTTTTGGTACTAGTCATTAGATTAAGTAAGACAATTACAGATAGTAATTTTTCGTTTTATTTACACGTTATTTTATTACAAGCTCTACATAGAGTTAATTCAATTTATTTATTAATTTTATATCATAAACCATGTACGAATTATATGTTAATGTATTGTAATATTATCTAGATTACCGTTTAATGTAAGAAATAGAGCGCGGAATATCATTAAAGTAACATTTGAAGCGGAAAATAATGGAAAATTTTCTGCGTTTATCGTATATTTTCCGCTTGAAATTTTCACAAATAAAATTCTATGACGTGTATAATATTTTACAAATAACTTTTCGTCTATTTATAACTTGTTACATTCTTTATATTAATATTTTATAGTTACTAAACTACGTAACTAAAAAAAGCAAAAAATAACTGACCTTTTTGCCTTCAGGTTACACGAGATCGTCGTCCGTTCCTCCGGCGCACCAAGCCAACCCGGGCACCGGAGACCAGCACAGAACCCATCGAGACCACCACGAGGAACCTCACGCGCGGACCCAACAGGTTCAGGAACCGGGTACAGAGCACAACCGCGCGCACCGACCGACCGACGAGAACTTACCTGAGACGGCGAACGGGCTCGAGCGGTGAGTACCACATGCTTTACATTCACTCGAAAACCACCTCTATTATGTATAATGTAGTGGTAGATATCGCGTGCGCAGTTTTCGACGTGGCATTTGAGTGGTGCACCGTAAATTTTCTTGTACAGCCTCGGAGTAGATTGTTTACGTTCACACTATAGTCACCTCTATGTATAGCACACTGAGGTGATTTTAGTGTGCGTGAATTTAAGTGGCGACATTTGCGTGGTGCGCCGTATATTTTCTTGTTGGAATCGAGGTCTCTCTACATTATACATTTACACAACTATCAGCTCTATTTCTATAGTAAAAAGTGATCTAATCGCATGCACAGATTTTCTGTAGGACTAACGTGTGGCGTACTGTAATTTCTTGTTTACAGTGCCGGTGGGATTTCCATTTTTCTCGTAGTCTATGATTTGATATTTCGCAGTTTCTACGCCCAAGCAATTTCAAAGCGATCATTGTCGATAATGGCTCATAAAGTATTTCAGTGATCGAAATGATATTTTAAGTATCTGAATTCTGAACTATTTCTATAGCTAATGATTTCTTAGGTTTAAGCGAGTATCACTAATTATATTACAAGGTTCAAACACTTACGGATTTTGTCGCGGAGCACTTTTATTAATCCCGTCGTTTCCGCTGTAAAGTAGCCGAAACGTCGGAATTCATAAAAATGCTCCGCGACAAAATCCGTTAGTGTTTGAACCTTGTAATATTTCTATAGCTTCTAATAACATTTACAAATGTCATAATTTAACGAATGAATCCTGTATATTATTAAGAAAAGAAGACTTCTTCGTCGTTCGTCTTAACAACGACTGTAATTATATGATACTCAGTATATTATTGAATACTCATTATATTATTGATACTCGGTATATTATTGAAAGTTTGAGAGAAGAAAGAATTATTTCTTTTTTATCATAATAAAAAAATAATAAGCATAAAGCAAATATTTCCATTACTTATCACAATTTTACTCTGTTTTACACATTTCTTTAATCTCTTGTATACGTCCAAAGGTTATCCAATACAATCGAGATATATTTAATTTTGCATTTTGCATATTAATTAATTGACTTGCTTTAATTAAAAAATATAACATATTATGTTAATTACAAATGTATGTTTATAATATTTATTTTATTATGTGGATAAAAATATCATCTTAAAATTTTAACATACATTTTCGATATTGAGATACAGTTATATTAGACGAAAGCAATGTTTTTTCCTAGGAATGTGATAATTGATTTAAAAATTGAAGACATGAGTGAATGTAATGGGTAACTAACATTTTGTAACTTAAGGGCAATTCTCGTTTTTCCCTTAAAATTTAAACAAACCTAGTAACTTGTCTGCTTCGTAACCTAGCTAATATATCTAGCTATACATAGAATCTACAGTTTTAAATTTCAAATAATTTTCCCTGTCATAAAGCCTCCACTTATGCAAAAAATAACATTTTCAAATTGTTAGATAACGAACTTAATCCACTCATGTCTTCAATTATAATGTTCAAATTGACTACAATATTCTCATATTTAAGTTTATTGTACTACAATGCGGATAACATGGAACAAGTTACATATAAATTTTGACATTCAATATGAAATTTCGTGCCTTCCTCGTGGCTTTGACCGTGATGGAAACAATTCTCATGTACTCGAATATTTCATACGGGACAACAAAAGCAAACATTAGCGACATTGAGGTATTGCAAAAGTGACCTTATTACGACGTGTGACGGTTACAAATCGCGTACACTCGACGAAGGTGAGCGACGTCTTACGGAACTCAAAACAAAAGTGACATTTCATGGAGTGCCGCGGGCGCAGGAAGAACATAGTTCAGATTATAAGTCAATTTTGATAAGGAATAACAATAATCATATAATTAAGCATATAGTTTAATCGCCGGCTTTAAGCGTGGTGACCGAATCAAGAAAATCCGTAACGAAAAAAACCTAACACACCTCACTCCGACCGTGTGTGCGTGCGACTAGAGTCTAGACGTATGAGAATTATAATTGCATAAGTATTTTTATTTATTTATATTATAATAATAATATAATAATATCTATGGACGCTTCACACCACGTCAGTCTGGCCCCGTGCTAAGTACCTAAAGGACTTGTGTTACAGGTACCAGACAACGGAAATATATTTAATACTTTTATACTATACATATATTTAAGATTTTTATTATATCATACACATATTTAATACACATCCAGACCCGGGAACATTGAAAACTTTTTGTTCCGTCGGCGGGATTCAAACCCGCGACCCCCGGTCACACTACCTCAGTGCCACAGACTAAAATTATAACAGTGAAGATGATAAAAGTAGCCTGCTTTAGACGCTCACCTAGCTAGCTAGCTCACCTGAACTTTGAATTTGAATACTCTTCTTTCTAGAGAAACGAGACACTTAAGGGGGTTCCATACAAAAGACATCAACGCGCACGCACAACTATTCCAATCGAAATATTTCGTAACTTATTTAAAAAACTAGATTGTTTGGAAATATTGAATGTGTGATATATAGAAATATTAATTAATAGACATTGCGATAGTAATCGGCTCGCGTGTGTCGACACCCGGCGAAATAGGCCGCAGTAATTCTTTCATACTCGTAGCTGCGGTAAACATATTGCATTGTGTTTACTAATATACTTTACTATATTTGGATCGAGTTATGTATTTTTTCTATTAAATGGACAAAAAATCGAGTAGACGGGTCATTCATCTTTTTGAAATACCTTATACCTAATATTATTATAACTTGTAGATACTGGGACATTCGTTCCGATGGCTTTACTTTTCGTTTTATGATAACCCGTGTTAACAAAATATTATATGAAAAACATTTTATTCTGATAGAACTACTTGCTTTATTCAATTTATAAATATTATAGAAACTGCCGTACTCAGAGACGAATAATATAATTACTTAACTGTAACTAAATTAAATTTCCCAACAAAAGCTTTACTTTATGCGTCCAACTCTTTATTAAAGTTAATTAATGTCAAGTATTCATGTTTTTATAAATATACTTAGTTAAATCATCATAAATGTCTCTGAGTGTAGCCGTAACAATTTATAACCAAAATAAGTGATAATACTTTAAGGTGTGTACGTGTTCCTTGTAGAGAGTTCACTGTGAAAGTAGCAGCTCTGAAAGACGAAATTTTTTGTCACTTTTGTATGGGCAAGGGCCCGAGCGTCACGAGTTTCCCCATACAAAAGTGAAAAAAAATGTTGGTCTTCCAGCGCTGCTATTTCACGGTGAACTCTATACAAGGAATACGTACACACCCTAAAGTATTATCACTTATTTTAGTTACACCCTGTATGTCACGTATTCATGTGTTTAAATGTTAAGTAGTTATGAATGTGAAATATTTGTAACATCCGGCGGACGATGTAATTAACGCATTTTCTCCGACACGACCACTGACGACTGGCGGCTGGCGACTGGCGACTGACGACTGGCGAGTGGCGACTCAGTTAATTACACGAGATGTTTTAACGCCATTAGATGTGTGTGGCGTTGAGATGAGAGATTAAGGCCCAATTATACCAACGACTGTTAAAGTTAATGCTGGAATTAACATCACGTTATCTCTTTCGTTTTTCATATGAATGAAACAGAAGCCATGCATATTTAACAAGCTGTTAACACTTACAGACGTCGGTGAAATTGGGCCTCACTCGAGTAATCATAATTTAATTTACAATTAGTAGATTTTCGAGATAGAGCCTATTATACTCACTCAAGTAATCATAATTTAATAAATATGGAAATATTGTACACGTTTTCAGTTACTTTGTTGCGTTGACATTCGTTTAAACTTTAAACGAATCGAGTACAATTTCCATGCTTTAAACTTTAAAGCATGGAAATTGTACTATCTGAGAAGTGGATTCCTAGGCAGATGGAGGACCTAAGTAATTTGGTCGCGTTATGTTTTTTTTTTTAAATGAAATAAGCGGGCAAACGAGCAAACGGGTCATCTGATGGAAAGCAACTTCCGTCGCCCATGGACACTCGCAGCATCAGAAGAGCTGCAAGTGCGTTGCCGGCCTTTTAAGAGGGAATAGGGTAATAGAGGAGGGTAGGGAAGGGAAGGGAATAGTTGAGGGTAGGGAAGGGTATAGGGTAGGGGTTAGGGGATTGGGCCTCCGGTAAACTCACTCACTCGGCGAAACACAGCGCAAGCGCTGTTTCACGCCGGTTTTCTGTGAGAACGTGGTATTTATCCGGTCGAGCCGGCCCATTCGTGCCGAAGCATGGCTCTCCCACGTATATTATGTCAAACCCATCAGACCGCATCACAGCTAACATTGAATTGACGTAGGCCGACCACATGACGTAGGTCTGTCAACTGCCTAGGGATCAGTTTCCTCGGTGGTACATTTCTCAGGACAAAAATTATCATCATCATAATTATTGTCTTCCCCTTGGTCACATTCCATACGTCTGGCTTTCATTCTCTTTAGGAATATTCTGTTTCTTAATATTATATAATTATGTATAATAGAGGATCTTTTTTCTGTCTTCTAATAATATTAAACAGAATATACATATTATTGTATGCATATATTATGGAACTTAAAAAAAACGGTAAGCCTTACGAAAGAAATACAACGTAGATTCATTGATAAAAAAGTTAAATATGCAAAAAGTGTTACGTCGTTAACAAACTTGAATTTTTAAATTACAGTTTGTGTCTTAATATATGACATAAACGTATTAAAAACAAATGTAACATGACATAACATGAGCATAAAACAATAAAATTCAATAGCGCTCAGAACGCGGAACAAAACTTTTTACCAATTAAAGTAAAATAGTTTAAAACGAGTTACTGTAGGTTTGACACAGTTTTCTGTTATATAATATTACGTCAGCATTTTTTCACGAAAGTAAACTTTCTCGGAACGTTTAAACACTAATGGTGAAGAGACACGCTAGATGTAGGTTCGAGCTTAGACCCATAAACGATGCTTCCTTTGAACCATGAATTTATTTCATTCCAACATCAGTACAGCTTTGATCAAGCTTTGATCCTTGCAAGTTGTAAAGTAACTCATATCCAGACAAACCTAAGTGGTTTGTGGAGAGTAACTATAGAGAATTATGTGTTTTTATGATAATAAAGAAATAAATTTAAAAAAAAACGTCGAAACGTTCAAAAGAGAGAATTTCGGTACCGCCAAAAGCAGCCACTTTTTACTCTATATAAAATTTTCATAAACAATATATCATCTTGAATAATAACAAGTTGCAGTAAAAATACCGCACGAAATAATTATCTAGTGCGTATATTATCTTATTTTTTTTTTAATTTGGTGTAGGCTTCGGAAATATAATTAAACTAGTTGACGCCCAAAACTACCTTGCGCCAAAATTCGTATATCGCTCTGGAATGGTACATTTTTTCGGGACAAAAGTACCCGCGACCTAAGGGCCGGGACACAAAAACACGGCACGACGTCGAACGGCGTCGTACGGCGCCGTGTCGGACGCGCCTCGTAAAAAACCACGGCACGGCGCCGTACGGCGTCGTACGACGTCGTGCCGTAGAAACTCACCTAGAAATTCAAGACGAGTTTCTATGGCACGACGTCGTACGATGCCGTACGGCGCCGTGCCGTGGTTTTTTCGACGCGCGTCCGACACGGCGCCGAACGACGCCGTACGACGTCGTGCCGTGTTTTTGTGTCCCGGCCCTAAAGTATATCCACACCAATTTTCAGCAAAATCGGTTCAGCGGTTTGGGCGTAAAGACCTAACAGACGTACAGCCACACTTTCGCACTACTAGGCTAGTGCAGGGTAGAAAGGCCCCTTAACAATCAGGAAACAATACTTTGCAAGAACCACGAACGACGGTAGCGGTGATGATGATGATACTTTCTCACCTATGATGTGCGCAGTGCGGGTCCGCGGTTTCTCGTCGTGTGTCGAGTTCCATACTGGTTATACTTTCATTTGTATATTCATTAACGGATGTGATAGCGCGAGTTATCGATTAAATATCACGTAATATGTAACGCTGTAATTATTATAAGCAATTTCAGGAGGAGTGGGCTGTATCGCTTCATGTTGATCTAAAAATTGTAACTCGACCAAATTGAAGTGCAATTGTACTTATAGGCTGTGTGGCACGGTCAGAACGTGACATTTTAATTTTAAGCATTATAGCAACACACTTTATTTTCATTGGTAAGATTAATGAATTGAAATAGACCGAACTGTAACGCAGATGATAATATCATACCAGCCTGTAACTGTATAACCATTCGGAAGACGTCAGCAAGGCCAGCCTCAGCAAGAGCTCTAATTTTTTACCTACTTTAAAAAAGGAGGCAGTTATTCGTATTTTTTTTTGTGAAGCGGTCGAGGGCTTTTATCAGGCGTTTAGCTAAACGTGGGAATAATTTGTAACACCCGAGCCGTATGCGTGTGTCCCACGCTCTTGATTGTGACAGAGGCTTCATTTTCGCTCACAAGTCACAATTTTCTATTGAGACACAATCGGGCGCTAAAATGCTGCATATTGATGTTTTTTTTAATCCTTATTTGTTAAAATTTCTTGATGTTCGCGCAGAATTAGTATATTACGCGGGAACCGTACATAAAACTATTTTTCTTTTCTCTCCGTATAAGTTACCCCATACTATAGTATGAAATGTGTTTCGTGAAAATTGGTTCACTGGTTTAGGCGTTACTCCACCGAATTCCATCAAATCTTATCAGGAGTTTTAGCTAGAAGAGGTATACAACGGACCTCGTAAATTATGAAAATACTAGATGTTATTTGCAACTTTTTTGAATTGCTGACTGAATTGTTATTAAAAAATGCAATTTAAAAATGTATTAATTTCTAAAAAAATATAACATTTTTTTTAGAAATTATTTTTTGATATACGCACACCAGAATTCCGCTAGATTTTCATATTTGGGCTAATATTGAATTTAAATTGTAATTTTACACAGAACTTGTAAAATGAGTCACAATTTAGAAAATGTCAATGAAACATCCATTAAACGTCTTACAAAATATCCTCTCGTTCATTGCATCTAGCATATATGATATAGAAATAAATTGAATATTTCTAAATTATCGCTGTGACCTAAGACCTATGAATAGGACATGAGTCTGCACTCTGCAGGTGCCAGTGCTTAAAACCTCATTACAGAGCCATAATTTTAATATTATGTTTATAGTATGTTAGTATTAATATCTATATATATAAAAATGGATTTTCAATTGTGTTAGTAACGCTAAAACTCGAAAATGGCTAAACGGATTGGGCTGATTTTAGTCTTAAAATATTCGTAGAAGTCCAGAGAAGGTTTTAAAGTGACACGAAGTTCACCGGGACAGCTAGTTACATATATATTATAGTAGTTGAAATAATATTATCATTAAAACTGGTACCATACGCAATTTTTTTATTGATTTTAATTATATATTATATAAAGAATCAAGTCAAACTAATCTACTTAATGTTGTTTTTTGTTTATATTTAATTTCCAAAGAAAAATAGTTGACATATTGTTGCGCAACTTTAAAACGGTGTACGGAGGATAACGGAACCTGTAAAAAGTAAACCAGCAACATTTTATGCCCGCCATTGTGAAACGAGTGTGCGCAAGAAATTGGAGCAAGCTAATGTATGAAACGGTTATTTTTTGCTCGCGATTTCATACACGTATGTCTTTATACAAACTTGGAAAATTGAATTTTCTCTCTCATTTCTGAGTCTCTGAACTCAATTATTCGTTGTGATATATTGTGGATAGAATGTATCTAATATACTACAAATCCTTTATTAAAATATACTTAATAATTATAATGTAATTGTAAACAGAACATTAAAAATCGGACTAGGTACTTTGTGTCATTCTATTTATTTGTTTCACGATTTTTACATGACTTTAAATCGGTCTCATTGCATTGTGTTTTATATTTATATATATCAAAATGAATTAAAAACCGATGTGTTCTAGTTAGACTAAACGTTATTATGCAATCAATGGGACAATTAGGTACATGGTAGCTGCTCTGACCTTCATTTTCGAATGGAAATATTTAACCTCATACCTACTGTAGGACGCAGGCATTAGATAGTAGGTGGTACTGGTGGCTAGGGACATTTTAGCGATGCATTTCAAGCATTGTTTAAGCATGCCAATTACAGTATTACACAAAACGATAATATGATAATATGTTAAAGGAATGCTGATCTGTAATTATGGTTGTTTGCAATTCCTTTATTCTGTTGTTAATAGTATATTATGTATGTTGTATGTTTGCATAGGTATGTAGGTATGTAGTGAAGTCGCTGATGCAACTATGCATGGGCGTATATAAGGGGTCCTGGGGGTCCGGACCCCCCTCCCCCCCCATTACTATACACATTACACATGCATTTTGTCGATTGGATAAGTGAGATGCACTTATCCAATCGACAAAATGTATGTACCGCACCGATTTTAATCGGCGAGGTACATGTATTTTTTTCTATTCACAGTATAACAATAATTATTTTCATACTGTGGAGCGTGTCCGTAGGCAGAGTAGGTACCGTGATGCGTTCGTAGTTCGCCGCAGGGGCGCGGGGAAATGAGCACAGTGGTGAGTGTTCCCGCCGCTGCGCCGCGCCGCCGAAGATCAAAAGAAAAAATAAGAAAATACTTTTGATTTCCCAAACACGTTACCTATTTGCTGCTACGGAACCCTTCATAGGCGAGTCCAACCCGCACTTGGCCGCTTTTTACGTTAGGGAGGCCCTTATCAAAGCTATATATACGCCCGTGCAACTATGAGACTATTTAATAGGATGGACACTATCTACGTTTCGTAATTTATCAAAAGAATTATTAACAAAGTGAACCCTACAAAGCTTTCAAAGCTTATTCTAAACTGATTAGGTAAAACTGCCACGCTTAGTACACATACCACTGATATAAATAATTTAGGCACTGCCCCATCATCATTTTAACGCAACACCTCTATAATCTATCTCTATCGATCTAGGTATATAATAAGCGCCTAATAAATTTTTATAGCAACAACCTTTTCAGCCACAACCGCTGTCAACACCACATCGTCTGCCACCACATCATCTACGTCGGCCTCCCTGACGTCACGTCGTACGCTATTCGTCAACCGCCGTCGCCCTGGTGTCACCACACTATCGCCAACAACTACAGAACCTCTGCCCAATGAGCCGACAGTCAAGACCACCACATTGTCCCCGACCGCCTTCATTGAGAGCGAGGAGGTCTTGCAGGAGATTGGGGAAATTGGTAAGGATATGGTATCCCATACAGCTTTTTTTTATGTGATAAGGGAGCAAACGAGCAAACGAGTTACCTGATGGAAAGCAACTTCAGTCGCCCATGGACACTCGCAGCATCAGAAGAGCTACAGGTGCGTTGCTGGCCTTTTAAGAGGGAATAGGGTAATAGGGCAGGGTAGGGATGGGAAGGGAATAGGGGAGGGTAGGGAAGGGAATATGGTAGCTGTTTGGGCCTCCGGTAAACTCCGGTTTTCTGTGAGAACGTGGTATTTCTCCGGTCGAGCCGGCCCATTCGTGCCGAAGCATGGCTCTCCCACGTTTGAACCATATAGCTGATTACAAAGTACTAAGGTTTCATCTTTTCTATAATAGTATAATATTATAATTATATTCAATTACGAAAAATGTTGCGGTATACTGTTTGGCGATGCTTGAAGGTACCGACATCAAGGTTAGGTGCCAGTTGGCAGCGGACGACATGAAGCAACCGCAGACGACGTTTCGTCGCGACACTACTGGTTTCTATGTATTTCTATGAAATACCCTGCGAAGCTAGCCACATGAATCTAGCGACACTATATTCATAGAAATGCATAGAAATCAGTAGTGTCGCGACGACACGACGTCTGCTACAACTTCATGCAGCCGGCTTCCAACATGTACCTTTACGATGCACATTTTTATGTCCGAGTGCTTTACTTCTGTATAAAATTAGTTATGTATAGAAGTTTAATGTAATTTATATTTTAGATTACCTGGAAGACTCTACACAAGTAACTACAGATTTACCGAGAACAACAGAATATGTCCAGAGACGACGTCCGCTAGTACAGCTGCAGATTAAGACGGAGGACCAGAATCAAGCAGCAACAACTGAGGAAGAAAAGAAGAGGCAGAGCAAGAAGTATAGTTCCAGCTTTAAGCAGAATGAACTGAACGAGATAATAAGGCAAAGAACTAGCGGAGAAGTTGTAGATATTGTCAAAGAAGGAAAAACTAACACCGAGAGTAAGTTTCTATTTGAAAATTGTATGTTTACTGTAAAAATAATACAAATAGCTTTTTTCTACTTTATCTACCCATAACAACATATTTTGGGATGGTTTTTTTAAATGTGAGTTTCTTACGCCGGTTCTTCTCGCTTTAGTTCCTGAACCGGTAGTAGGATTCAAATCTATTCAGAAATAAAACATTTTTTTAATTCATTTTATTAATTCTTAAATATTATTATTTTTTTGCAGGTTATACTTCCGAAACAGCTGCAGCAGTAGCACTAGCAGCCCATCAACTTATAGCAGCTCCAGTACCTGTGACCATCGACTACGAAGAAGACGCACAAACTACCAACGAACCGTACAAATATACGACCGCCTATACTATAACGCAACAAAGTGAGGACATGCTTAAGACACCCGCTTATACTACCTCCAAAAAGTATTATGACCCAACCTCTAACACTTACAGCTCTGTAGAAGTAGAAAATTTATCCACCAGCACGTATTCTACTGACAATACTAACATAAGATCCAAACAAAGGTATACAACTGTCGGGGGATTTAGTGGTCGTAGTTCTAACTCTCAAGATGTAGTCGAATTACCGTCGACTGTTCCCACGTATACGACTAATGCTGCTACCAAGGCTTCAAAGAGAGTAACCGGTAGAAGGTATAGGGGAAGAACAACAACCATGACTACTGATGCCGATGTAATTTCTACCATACAACCTTCCACGTACGAACCGGTGACTGACAAACGAGGCCAAATCAAGTTTAATGGAGAATATGTAGATAGTTTCGCTGGTTTTGGTTTTGGTGCAGCAAAGACGACTGACTTTGTTCGCCAGTCGTCTGGCACCCAAAGATACGCCTCAGGAGTAAATAGAGGCAGCGGTTCTAGATATCGTATCAGTGCTGGAGTACCAGTAACCACAGATTCCACATATGAAGCAAGAACCACTGACATTCGTGGGCCAGAAAAATACAAAAATTTAGTTCCTACTTTTGAAAGTACTATTGATGTACAATCTAATATAGGTGGCCAGTCTAATTTAGATGTGCAGACAGATGAGCGTGGCTCAGAAAAATATTCGACCGGAAAATATCAAGATTCAGTTTCTACCTTTGAAAGTAACGTAGACGTACAATCTAATTTAGGAGTACAGTCAGTGACTGACGAGCGAAGCTCAGGAAGGTTTTCTACAGGAGTCAACAGATTCCGCATTAGTTCAGAAGCACAAGTGACTCCTACAGATGCTACATATGAAGCAAAAATAACAGATATACGTGGGCCGTCAAAATACTCTGCCGGGGAACATCAAGGTTCAGTATCTACTCTCGTAACAAATGAATATTCTGTAGATGCACAATCTAATGCTAATGTACAGTATAATTTAGGTGCACAATCTAATACAGGTGAACGGTATAGCACAAATGCACAGTCTAATGTAAATATAGATCATAATGTAGGTGCACAATCTAATTCAAACAGACAACAATCAGTCGCTTCTACCGAGGTTAGGATGACTGATATACGTGGTTCAGAAAAATATACCACTGGAAAATATCAAGGCTCAATATCCACAAATGCAGACATACAATCTACAGCAGGTGCACAATCTAACACAGGTGCATGGGTTAACACAGACGCGCAGTCTAATGTGAAAATAGAGTATAATTCAAATGGACAAGTAAACGCAGGTCAATCAGTCGCTTCTACCGAGGTTATGATGACTGATATACGTGGTTCAGAAAAATATACCAGGGGAAATTATCAAGGCTCAATATCCACAAATGCAGACATACAATCTACAGCAGGTGCACAATCTAACACAGGTGCATGGGTTAACACAGACGCGCAGTCTAATGTGAAAATAGAGTATAATTCAAATGGACAAGTCAACGCAGGTCAACCAAGCGCTTCTACCGAAGTTAAGACGACTGATATACGTGGTTCAGAAAAATATACCACTGGAAAATATCAAGGCTCAATATCTACAAATGCAGACATACAATCTACAGCAGGTGCACAATCTAACACAGGTGCATGGGTTAACACAGACGCGCAGTCTAATGTGAAAATAGAGTATAATTCAAATGGACAAGTCAACGCAAGTCAACCAAGCGCTTCTACCGAAGTTAAGACGACTGATATACGTGGTTCAGAAAAATATAACACTGGAAAATATCAAGGCTCAATATTCACAAATGCAGACATACAGTCTACAGCAGGTGCACAATCTAACACAGGTGCATGGGTTAACACAGGCGCGCAGTCTAATGTGAATGTAGAGTATAATTCAAACGGACAAGTAAACGCAGGTCAATCAGTTGCTTCTACCGAGGTTATGATGACTGATATACGTGGTTCAGAAAAATATACCAGGGGAAATTATCAAGGCTCAATATCCACAAATGCAGACATACAATCTACAGCAGGTGCACAATCTAACATAGGTGCATGGGTTAACACAGACGCACAGTCTAATATGAATATAGAGTATAATTTAAATGCACAAGCTAAAGCAGGTCAATCGGCCAATACAACAAAAGTGAAGACGACTGATATACGCGGCTCAGACAAATACTCCACTGGAAAATATCAAGGTTCAATTTCTACTCTGGAAGTAGATGTCGAATCAACTTCAGGTTTACAATCTAATGCTAATGTACAATACGATTTAGGTGCACAATCTAACACAGGTGAAAGGGTAAACACGAATGCACAATCTAATGTGAATATAGAGTCTAATTCAAACGCACAAGCTGATGCAGGTCAATCAGTCACTACAACAGAAGTAAAGACGACTGATATACGTGGCTCAGATAGTTACTCCACCGGAAAATATCAAGATTCAGTTTCAACCTTTGGTAGTAACGTAGACGTCCATTCTAATGCAGGAGTGCATTTAGCAGCTGACGAGCGAGGCTCTGAAAAATACTCAATAGAAGTGAACAAATACGAAATTAGTGCTGAGGTACCAATTATCGCAGATGTCAAATATGGAGCAACGACTACTGGTGTCCATGGCTCAGAAAAATATAAAAATTCAGTTTCCAGTTTTGGAACCAACGTGGAAGAACAATCTAATGCAAATGCACAGAATAGTATAGGTACACAATCTAACACAGATGAACAGCATATCACAGACGCACAGTCTACTTTAAATTTAGAGTATAATGCAAGTGCACAATCTGATGCCAGTGCCCAGTCAATCACTTCCGCAGAACTAAAAACCACTGACATACGAGAATCAGACAAATTCTCTACCGAAACAAACCAAGGTTCAGTCTCTAGTTTTGAAACAAATGTAAACAAAGAATCTTATTCAGGAGTTCAGTTAGCCACTGACGAGCGAGGCTCTGGAAAGTATTATGTAGCTAGAAACAGATACCGTATTAGTACTGAGACACCAGTAACCACAGATTCTACATATGAAGCAAGAATAACTGATATTCGTGGCTCGGAAAAATATAAAAGCTCAGTTTCTACTTTTGATACTAACGTAGATGTACAGTCAAAAACAGGAACCCAGTCTAATGTGGTACTGACAACGGCTGATGAGCAAAGCGCAGGGAAATATTTACTAGACGTGAATAAATTCAGCATTAGTGCTGATGCATCAGTAACAGCCACAGATGCCACATATGGGGCTAGGACAACTGATATTCGTGGTTCAGAAAAATATAAAACTTCGGTTTCTTCTTTGGAAACGAATGGCAATGTACTATCTAATGCCAGTGTGCAGTCTAATTTAGGATTGCAAACTACAACATACGAGCGTGATTCGGAAAAATATTCTACTGAAACATATCAAAGTTCAATTTCTTTGGAAGCAAATAAAGATGAACAGAACAATACAAATGTACAATATAAAATTGATTCACAATTTGATACAGCGAGCCAATCGATTACTGCTGCGGAAGTAAAGACAACTGATATAAGCGGCTCGGAAAAATACTCCAGCGAATTAAACCAAGGTTCAGTTACTAACTTTGAAAATAATGTAAACGTACAATCTAATTCAGGAGTACGGTTTACGACTGACGAGCGAAACTCCGGAAAGTATTCAGTAGGAGTAAACAGATACCGTATAACTACAGAGGCACCAGTAACCACAGATTCTACATATGAAGCCAGAGTGACTGACCTTCGTGGCTCGGAAAAATACAAAAATTCTGTTTCCGCTTTCGAAAGTAATGTAGACGTAAAATCTAATGCACACACCCAGTCCAATGTAGGAGCACAGACATCTACTGATGAAAAAGGCACAGGAAAATATTCAGTACGAGTGAACAAATTCCGCGTTAGTGCTGATAAGCCAGTAACAACAACAGATGCCACATATGGTGCAAGAACAACTGATATTCGAGGCTCAGAAATATATGAAACTTCAGTTTCTACTTTTGAAACTAATGCAGGTGTCCAGTCTAATTTGGGGGTACAAACAGTAATTGGCGAGCGGGGCTCAGAAAAATATTCCACTGAAAAATATGAAGGTTTCATTTCTCTTGAAGCAAGTAAAGATGCACAATCTAATGCTAATGTACAGTATTCTAAAGATTTACAATCAAATACGGGTGCACAATCAGTGACTTCTGCGGAAGTGTCGGCAAGTGATATACGCGGCTCGGACAAATACACCACTGGATCCAACCAAGGTACAATTTCTAGATTCGAAACAAATGTAAACGTACAGTCTAATTTAGGAGTACAGTTAGAAACTGACGAGGGAAGCTCTGGAAAATATTCGGTAAATGTAAGCAAATACCGCATTAATGCCGAGGCACCATTGACCGCAAGCACTTCATATGAAGCAAAGACAACTGATGTTCGCGGATCGGACAAATATAAAACTTCCATTTCTACTCTTGAAACTAACGTTGATGTCAAATCGAATGCTCAGTCTCAGTTCAATGCTGGAGTACAGAATGTTAGTGCAGAGCAAAGTTCCGAAAATTATTCCACTGGAAAATATGATGGTTCAGTTTCTACGTTTGGAACGAACACAGAAGCTCAATCGAATGTACAGATATTGAATGATGAGCGACGCGGTGAAAAGTATTCGATAGGTGGGAACAGACGCCGCATAGGAGTAAAAAGATTCCGCGTTACAACTGAGGCACCTGTTCAGAGCACAGATGCTACATATGCCACCGGTATAAGTGATATGCGTGGCTCTGAAAAATATTCTGCTGGAAGAAATAAGGAATTAATTTCTACTTTCGAAACCAATGCAAATTTGCAGGCTGATGTAAATGTACAATATAATACTGGCGCGGAATTAATCACTCCTACTGTTCCTATAACATTTGGAGTAAAAACAAGTGATATAAGCGGATCAGACAAATATTCGAAAGGTGGGAACAGACGCCGCATAGGAGTAAAAAGATTCCGCGTTACAACTGAGGCACCTGTTCTGATCACAGATGTTACATATGCAACCATTACAACTGATATGCGTGGCTCTGAAAAATATTCTGCTGGAAGAAACAAGGAATTAATTTCTACTTTCGAAACCAATGCAGATTTACAGTCTGATGTAAATGTACAATATAATGGTGGTGCGGAATTAATCACTCCTACTGTTCCCATAACATTTGGAGTGAAAACAACGGATATAAGTAGATCAGACAAATATTCTAGCGAAAAATATGAAGGTTCAGCTTTTGAAGCAAATATAGAAATACAATCCAAAGGCAAGTTCCAATCAGTGACTTCGCCAGTACCTGTAACATATGAAGTAAAGACAACAGATCAGCGTGGTCCATTAAAATATGCTTATGGACGAAACCAAAGTTCCATTTCGAATGTTGAAACTAACTTAGACGTACAATCTAACAGTGGTACACAATCTTATACAAATCTACAATATGATACAACTGCACAATCTAATACAGGTATACAGTCTAACACTAATGCGCGGTACAATGCTAATGCACAATCTAATACAGGTGAATTTAGAAACAATAACAAACAATCTAATATAAATGTAGAATATGATGCGAATGCACTATCTAATGCTAACCTAGCCTATAATGTAGATGTACAATCTAATGCTAATATGGAGTATAATACAGACGCACAGTCTAATGTAAATTTACAGTACAATATAGATGCAAAATCTGAAGCAGGTGTACAATCAGTCTCTTCGACTAAAATAAAATCTACTGATATTCGCGGTTCAGACAAATATTCTACTGGAAAATATGAAGGTTCCATTTCTATTCTGGGAGCAAACATAGATATACAATCTAATGAAGGTATACAATCAGTTTCTTCCCAAGTACCTGTTTCATATGAAGTTAACACGACCGATTACCGCGGTCCGATGAAATATGCTGCAGGAGAATATCAAAGTTCCGTTTCAACGTTTGAAGCAAATTTACTATCTAATGGAGATGCACAATCTTACGCAAATGTACAATATGATTCAAATGTGCAAGGTGGTGATAGTCAGAATTACTTAAATACACAATCAAATGTTAATATAGATAACGCACGAGTACAATCAACTGTAAATAAACAGACTAATACTAATACACAGCTTAATGCTAATGCACCATTTAATTCGAATGCACAAAATAATTCAAGCGGAGAGTATAGCACAGATGCACAATCTAATACTAATATAGATTATAATGCAAGCGCACAAGCTAACACAGGAGCTCAATACAATGCAAATGCACAATTAATTATTAATGCACAGTATGATGCAGGTGCATCTCGCACAGGCGAAGTAAAACCTGTTATTTCTTCTGTACCTGTAATATATGAATTGAAAACGACAGATATACAAAGCCTAGAGAATAATACTTCAACGTTTGAAACGAACGTAGATGTACAATCCAATGCAGGTGCACAGTACAATGCAAGTGTTCAATCTGATGCAAAAATACAGTCTAATACTAATGGACAATTTATCTCTTTCACAGTGCCTTTATCGTATGAATTTAATGCCACCGAAATACGTGGTCCAGCAAAATACTCATCAGGAACCAACCAAGAATCTGTTACGAGCTTCCAGGATAATGCAACTGGACAATCAATTTCTTCTGCAAGACCTACTTCATATAAAATAAGGACCAAAGGACGACGACCAACAAAATTCTCAGGAGGCTACAGAAATAAAGTAACCAATGTTGAAAGTGATGCAGATGTAATTTCGACACTACAACCAACCACGTATGAATCGCAAACCACAGATATCAGGGGCGAAACAAAATATTCCACTGCAGAATACAGAGACAGCGCTACTCGCTTTGAAAGTACTGCAGATGGTATTTCAACTATACAACCCACGATGTCTACCTATGAAATTAAAACAAGAGGTCCAGGAAACTATTGGACTGGACAATATAGAAGCAGGACTTCTTCTAGCCTCCAAACTGATGAAGATAGTGTTTCGACCGTACAGCCAACTACCTACGAAGCTGATACTACAGATATAAGAGGGTCATCAAGATACAGCGCCGAGGAATACAGAGGAAGAGTATCTGAAGTACGAACTAACACAGATATACCGTTCGTTTCTACAATACAATCATATGAGTCTGATACTTCTGACACTAGAGGACCTTTAAGGTACAGTACAGTTAATGCGTATGCAGATGGAACCTATAATGAAAACACAGATAGTGACGTTATCAGTAATCGTATATCAACGACTTATACACCTGAAATTGTTAACAGTCGGATTCCAACAAGATTTACAACTGCTAACGCGTATAGAGGATCTACCGTTCAAACAGACACAGAAATACCGTCAACAGTTTCTACAATCACAGAATACTCCTTTGATTCTACTCTTGGCAAATCAGCATCGAGAACTTCGCAAACAGGATACGGAGGTAAATATTCTAGTGAAGCAGAAATATCTGAAAGTACATCAGGCAGGACCGATGTTAGACAACCAACGAGACTCATCACAGGCTCTTATTCTGGACGAGGAACTAGACCAACCATTGCATCCGAATCTATCGATAGCCTGACCGTTAGCGGCGGCTCATCGGAAGCGACACAGGAAAGAGGAGCAGGAAAGTACTACGTTACTTCAGGTATTACCGACATAAGAGAGCCAGCACAATTTTCGTCGTCACTCGACCTTAGAGGATCGGCAAGATTTGCTGGAAGTGAAACACTCACAGGCAGGACTATACGTCCAGGATTCCTGCCACAAAACACAATAGATCCTATTTTGTCTGGAATTACAATTAACATTGGCGCTCAAAAGGGTGATTCAACAGCCAGATACAATTCTGCTACGGACGGATCTGCTACAACATTACCCTCTAGTGAGTATGAATCCAGGAAATCTAGTCAATTGGTAACTAGTGTGAGCTCTGGCGATGAACTTTCAACAAACATCGGCGAATCTACAGCGACCACCGCCAGCCCTTCCACAGTCAAATCTGCTAGGCCCACAGGTTTCACACCCAGTCTACTCAACCTCGGCGATATAGCTGAAGAGAAATCCTCGTTAAAGTATCAGATAAACCAGAAATCTAACAGCTACCAAAGTAACGAAAGAGGTCCATCGACTGCGAGATACGAGGAAAATGAGAAGATCCCAGTTCCCGTCATATACGCGTATTCCTCGTCCGGATCATCCAGCAGCCAGAGCTCGAGCGCGGAGCCTTCATACTTCACCAGGGAATACCTTCTGGAGTCGCCAGTTACGAAGACATACGAGGGTAAATTTTACACACACTTTATACGTAATTAATGCTGACTAACTTCTATTAATATTTTCTTGGTAGACTTTAAAGTTAATTTAAATAATATAAACTAAAATATTTCATTTACATAATAAATATATATCCTATTTCAATTAATTGAGAATTCAATTCGACACAGAAAATTGCTGCAGATGTTATAATGTACACTGTTAACTTTCAGAGGAATACCAATATCTATCCCCAGTGACAATACCGAGTACCACGGGCAGAAAATCTATCAGGAGGAAGATATACCGGAAATATAACGCACAGAAACCGGTCGAGAACGTATCGACGACCACAACTACTGAAGCTCCCTCCCCATCCACGGAGGCGCCGACACCAAAACGGCGAACGACCACAGTGAAACCTTTCCAGAAGTTAACAGTTCGCAGGGTGCCGCTACAGTCCGTGCAGAAGATCACGCTGAGCAAGAAGGAGATAGAGGAAGCGAAACAGAAGTTCAAGCCAGCCAAGGATTACGACTACTACGATGATAACCACGAGAAGATCGCCAAATACGACGGCACCAAAGTTATCGTTAGAGGAGAAGGTTAGTACTAACTACTAACACATACAATGAAAAGCTAAATGCACTCAGAAGATTCATTTAATTAGTAGATAATAGTTTTTATTATGCGTAGGTAGATAATGAAAAATAAATAATTAAATGAATATCTCTGAATAATAACTTTAATGAAGATTTACCGTAAGCTCCATACATTCTCTATCAAACTCCTCATTAAATTTAAGTTAAGTTATAATTAACTCTCTTTGAGTGCTGCCGAAAGAGAGTACTTATGTTTTAAGGCATATTAGGTTTTTCGGTTGTGCTAAGTTAGTTTAAATATTTAGGTCGGTGTTTTTCAACCTTTCTTATGATGACCCCCTTCGCTTTTGTATTTTGTACATGTAGATTTATGAATATAGCTTTTGTTTAAATTTTCCTTCTGCATAATAATATCTTTTATATCTTTATTGTTCTATTTTGCGATTATTTTGCTTGTTTGCCATTATATCCTAAAACCGTTACTTCCGCGCAGGTAACATCCAATGTTTGGACATCGGTAACTTCCCCCATCCGACCTCGTGCAAGAAGTTCATATCGTGCGCCAGAATAGAGAGCGGCGCGGTCCTGGGCTGGGAGTACATCTGTCCTAAGGGGCTGTCCTTCGACCCGGTCGGAGGCATTTGCAACTGGTCAGCGGGACTGGGGTGCAACGAAAAAGATATATAGACAGTGATGTGAAAACCCCCTAAAGTTTCGAGTGTTCTAGGTATATTTAAATAAACTTTTTTTTGGTTTGAACCATTAGAAGTGTCCACGGTTAAAACTTTCTAGTGATGGTGTTACCAGCGTACCGAGTTCCCCATATCATTAACTTAAGTCTCGGTGTAGCCGAGTAGGTACTATAATCTATAATATTATTTAATTATCTATTAAACTTATTTATGTATGTGATATAAACGTTAGAATTTCATAAATTATTATACTACAAAAATATCTGTTGAACGCTTAATATTTCAAAGATTTGGTCAATTTTAGGGAAAAGTTATTGACAATACTCATAATTAAGAATTTATGTTATAGTCTACACTGCCAATTACTATTTTATAATAAATATATTTTAATCTTACACCAATGAATGTGTGAACGTTTACAAATGAAGTCACAAAATTTAGGTATATTTTAGTGTCACAATTCACAAACCATTATAAACTACATTATGTGTTTGTTGGTGTAAAGTTCGTTGTAAAGTAATGAAAATTCATAATGTGCCTTATTTTACAATATTTAGTTGTTAAGTAATAAAAGAAATTAAAAAAATACATGCTTAGTTTTTATTTCCTCGCGTTTAACAAAAAACAATCTTGACAAAAATGTTTTGAATGTGTTCAAAAAATTATTTGTCAGATCTTTCATTTAACTTAATGGATCTTTTAACTGCATGTTGAACGATCTGACAAATACTTAATTTTGATCGCTAAGGACCAGGAGATTTAATGTCAAACTTATATGTGGGTAGTCTCACAAAATAAATTAGTTTTCATCTCTTTACTATTCCACAATAAAAAATGCTAAAAAATATAGAGAGTATTCTCTTAAAACTATTCACTAAATGTTCAATGGGCACATTTCATTGCCAAGTACCAGGGGAACATAAATTTAAATAAAAAAGATTTAAAATGTAATTTACGAGAGTAGTCTCACAAAATAAATAAGTACTTACATTTTTTGAAAAAATGCTTACCTAATAATTAAATATATATTTTTCATGCACGTTTGATCATCAAGTACTACGAGGATACTTATATAGCAGATTGATTAGTTTTTTAAATTTATTATTTATGTGAGTTTCAGATTTGTTGGACTGTATTCACACAATCATCACAATATAAAAATAAAATGACGAGGATAACAACATTACCTTTCAAAAATAAGAATAATCACATTCCCCACGGACGGAGGCAAGTAAAGGTAATAAAGCACAAAAATAAATTAAATTGGATTTATTTATAAAGTCCTCTTACTAATATTGACATAACCTATGCCGACACAAGTCATCTTGACAGTTTGCGCAGTCGCAGCCTTCTCCTCATCAGATTCCTCATCATCATCTTTCCTCATAACCTCCAGCTTGAACATAACCCCGAAGAACTCTTTGAGGTGCTGCAAGAACTTTATCGTGTAGTCGGAGAGGGGACCAACCTGGAATGAAAAAAATTAAAATTATAGTAATATCAGGCCTGTCCCACTCGCGCGTGTAGGTATCGAACTGTATCTAAGTACCCCTCTAGAGGGGCAGATCACTAGGGACTCACAAGCGAGCGGTGACGCACGCGCAACAACGCGACCTTACGCGTAGTTAAGTGCGAGTTGCAATATTGTAGTTAATGAAGTCCTGTCATTTATTCAAAATAAATGTGATGTTATAGATGAGGAGAGTACGGCTGTGCTCAAGTGTTCTAACTTTTAAGTCGGAAGAAATCAATGTAGCTAAAAACCTCCTTTTTGGCAGAATCAAGACTTCGAAAAGAAAGATTACGCGCTAAAGAGAAGCTTCGAGTTCACGATGGAAAAATGCATCGTGAACTCGAAGATAAATATAGCTCTGCTACTATAAATCAGTGATCGGACGGATCGGAGAAGCACACGTGCCGCCCTCCAGGCTCCAGTTTCACTGATCGTAAAAATTTGCAGCACCTAAGTAATGTTAAGGGTTAATTCAGACCGCAACGCCACGCGTAGAAGCATTTGAACTAAATCTGTACTGAATTGACAGATTTCAATTGCGTGAGACGTCTTGCAAATCTCCATACAAAAAAAAAAAAAAATAATAATAATATCTATGGACGCTTCACACCACGTCAGTCTGGCCCCGTGCTAAGTACCTAAAGGACTTGTGTTACAGGTACCAGACAACGGAAATATATTTAATAGTTTTATACTATACATATATTTAAGATTTTTATTATATCATACACATATTTAATATACATCCAGACCCGGGAACATTGAAAACTTTTTGTTCCGTCGGCGGGATTCGAACCCGCATCTACGCGTCGCGTTGCGGTCTGATTTAACCCCAAGTTAACTCTAGAACGAACTGTCACCAGAAGCATTTCCGGACTAATACGACCTGCAACCTTCAAGAAGAGTGTATTCCCTCTTAAAAGGCCGGCAACACACCTGCAGCTCTTCCAATTTTTATATTTTTAGGGTTCCGTACCTCAAAAGGAAAAAACGGAACCCTTATAGGATCACTTTGTTGTCCGTCTGTCCGTCCGTCCGTCTGTCAAGACCCTTTTTCTCAGGAACGCGTGGAGGTATGAAGCTGAAATTTATATCAATTACTCAGGTCTACTGTCCCTTGAAGCTGTGAAAAAATCAAACTTCTAAGCCAACGCAATCAAAAGATACAGCCGTTTATGCCGCAAATTTTCGACACTTGCAAGGGAATCAAAACCTACAGGGTGCTTCCCGTGAACTCAGAATCTTGAAATTTGGTACGAAGCAACGTCTTATAGCATAGATAAAGGAAAAATTACGAAAACCATAAATTTTTAGTTACATCACATAATATATTTTTTTTTAATAATTTTAAACTTACTACCCATTTCCTCATAAACGCGTAGAGGTATTAAATTGAAATTCATACCAAATACTCAGGTCTATAATACCTTTAAGCTGTCGGAACCCTCGGTGCGCGAGTCCGACTCGCACTTGGCCGGTTTTTTTTTTTTATTTATATAAGTCAGGCATCTTGGCCCATAATATTATAAATACCTTATAGACTAATGTTGCGAGTGTCCATGGGCGACGATAGTCGCTTTCAATCAGGTGACCCATTTGCTCGTTTTCCCCCTTATTTTATTTAAAAAAAAAGTACACTTACAACACATTCGCTGACGTCCTTCTGTCCGAGCGCCATCCACAGCGCCAGCAGCCACTGGAACGAGGAGTCGACGGCGCCGCTCCGGTAGATTTCATCCAGCAACTTGAGAGCGCACTGTCGCCCCAGCTCCTCCGGTAGCACCGTCTCACCGCTGCCCGCTTCTAGGGATTTCTGCAAATATAATATTACATTTTATACTCATGGGCGTCCCTGGATCATGTTGACGTCCCTACTAAGTATCCTATCTAGTCGTTTTATTGAAAATAAGAATAAGAATAAGAATAAGAATGGATTTATTTTTAGCATCACACAATACATCATAATATAAGTATACAGTTCGACTATAATATTATTATAAAATTAACTACTACAATGCTGTGTGACACCAAAAATTGGCCCCAGCTCAGTAAACGCAGCAAGCAAGCCCGCTGCACTGATTTTCTGCAGAGGCCAATGAGTGGCTTCACAACGCTTAAACTAACCTAAACACAAAATTATTTACAGAAAAAAACAAATAATAATAATAATAATAATAACAAATAAAAATCTAGTACTTCTATAGAAAACTTATGTACGCCCATGTTTATACTAATAAATAATAATATGAACGTAAAAGTCGAAAATATGTATGTCTTTTAAATATTCATGATTAAACCGCTGTAACAATTTCGATAGAATTTAGTATTATTAATATCTTGGTATTATGGAGTCACTTTGAATCATGGCTACTCAATGTATAAGGCCACAGACACAAAATCAGTGTGCAGCATGGTGGCAGCGGCAGCGCGAAAGCGGCGCGTTCCTATGTATATATTTATATGCCTCGAAGGTAGCAGCGAAGCCGCGCCGACGCCACCACTCCCGCCCGCAAAATTCGAGGCTGAGGCCTAACGTCATCAAAATTCGGACTCTATTAATTGCAAACAAACAATCCTTTTTTCTTAATAATATAATATGAAGAAATATAGAAAAGCTATATATACCGCTTCAGCACAGTAAAAAGTTTTCTCATTAGTCTCGGCAACAAGGCTGACTCCAAAACCTGGACTCTTTCCGGCATTTGAACCTCGGCATTGGTCTGTGTTGATGTACACATCAGGCAGAAACTTTAACATCACCTGAAATATGCAAACAATTATATTACATATACACAAAACGTTCCGCGCGGCTTCGCCCTCATAAATTAGTAATTTTACGGAAACTGTACATTTTTCCGCAAAAAATAGCCTATGTCCCTTCACGTGGTCTCCTCTACATCTGTGCCAAATAACTTAAAAATTCGTCCTGTAGTTCGCGAGATAAGTGCCTTCAAATAATTTTCCCGGTTTATAGCCAATAGCCTTCCTCGATAAATGGGCTAACACTGAAAGAATTTTTCAAATCGGACTTAGCTCCTGAGATTGGCGGATTCCTACAAACAAACAAACTCTTCCGCTTTATTTTTATTATGTATAAGCTTTATGCAAATTTTATTACGAATTATCAAAACCTATGACTAAAAGTTATTTCAAATATTAAAAGTGTGTGGTATTTACTATTTTGTTACATGTCAAAAATTTGCTATAACACAAAATAACCAACAATTAATTTTGATATAAACGTAAACAAAAAATTTAAGCTTGGCTGAATCATTATTATGTCTCATTTCTGTAGCACCTCCATCACGGGTATCACAGACACAATAGATTGTCAATTGTTATGCGGCAAAACGGCTGCCACTTGGGGATTGATGGGTTAAGACACTATAAACAATTAACTAATAAATTGTTACCATATTAGGCTGAGTTTTGCAATCATTCAAATCATTATTAGAAAACAGAACAGAGTTTATTGCCAACAACTCACCCCTTTAGCGGACTCAACCACTCTGTTAGCCATGGTGGGTGATACCCTCAATGCATACACCACACCCCGGATTCTCTTGACCAGACCCCACTTTGTCCACTGCAGCGGCCGCAAGTGACGACGCACCGGGCATTTGAACACTACCTCACCCCCACCCAAGGGTGGAGCACCTGAGAAATAGATTATTTCAACCAATATTAGAAAATTAGAAGAATACTAATAAAACACAATTTTCTTGCACTTTTTCCACCGTATTAAGAAATTATCAACAAATTACACGACGGTTTCGAAATTAATCATCTTCAGGTGTACTAAGTAAAATTTGTTTTATTAGTGCTCAACATGAATTTCCACCAAGAACCAACGGTACAATCAATCACATAAATTAGAAGAATGTTTTTACTTTTTAGCTACAGTAGAATCCGTTTATTATGACTCCTATATTGACCAACCGGTTATTATGACGTAATTACACTACGAAGTTTGCTTTTCATATAAAATTCTTTATAAAAAAGTCGGATATAATGACTTCCCTTACAGTGACATGTCGCTTATTATGACCCATTTTTAATAAATGATGTCCGGTTATAATGACCGACATGATTCTTTACACCTCCGGTAATGTTTAATTCCCGACGACGTTCGGCACGTGGCTCGTTTTTGTTTTGAATCTCAGTGAGTAATTGACGCTTGAAGGTCACGCATTGTTTTTCGTTTGTTACTGTGAAAAAAATGTCGTCTCAACGACGTAAAGCATTTACAATTTTCTCCTCAATTGCTCCTTTCCATAGCTCTTTGGGTTGTAATTATCTTTTGTTTGGTTAGTTTTGATAGAACCCATTTTTGGCAACCGTAAAGCAGACTGGGTAACACGCAGATATCAAGTACAATTTTTTTTCATTGAGTAGTCTCCCTTTTATTAAGTAGTCTCCCTTTAGGATTTCTTTGAGGGACCAGAATTTTTTCCAGGCTATATTCTGTCTTCGTTCTACTTCGTCTATGTTGTGAGTCTTATAAAAAGATATCTGTTTTCCTATGACTTTCGTTTTTAAAGCATTCATTTCTAGTCCTATCTTTTTGCTTTCTTGGTTTAATGATTCAAGCATATTTTCCAGGTCTGATGCTGATTCTGATAGCAAGACTATGTCATCTGCGAATCTGAGATGGGTTAAGTATTTCTTGTTAATCTTTATGCCTTTGGTTTCCCAGTTGATGTTTCTAAATATGTTTTCTAGAACCGCAATGAATAATTTCGGTGATAAGGGGTCACCTTGTCTTACGCCCCTCTCTATATTGATTAGTTCACCTTTCGTTTCCAGCCTTACTCTGCTAGTGCTGTTTTTATAAATAAGTTTTATGATATTAATATATTTCGAGCTTAAGCTTGTTTAATGCGGTCCATATTGAGGCGTGGCTGATGCTATCAAAGGCCTTGCTGTAATCTACAAACCCGAGATACAGCGGTTTGTTAAACTCCTCGTATTTTTCAATTACTTGTTCTAAGGCTTGAATATGGTCTAAGGTACTGAAGCCAGAACGGAAGCCAGCTTGTTCTATAGGTTGTGCGTTGTCAATAGTTTTTGAAATACGGTTTAGGATTAAAGATGAAAATACCTTATATAGACTTGCTAGAAGGCTTATTCGTCTATAGTTATTGATGTCTTTTGGATTACCTTTCTTGTGTAGGAGTATGATATCTGATGTATACCATTGGGTAGGTACTTCCTCGGTTTCCAATATTAGATTGAACAAATCGGTGAGATGGGTAAGAAGCACTGGAGCTCCAAGTTTTAAGGCTTCGTTGGTAATGCCGTCAGGACCTGAACTTTTGTTTGTTTTAAGATTTTTCAACAGTTCTAATACTTCATTTGTATCTACTAGATGTTCTGTTTCTGTAACGTCGCATAGAAGTGACGTTACAGAAACAGAACATCTATACTCTTCTATGCTCGTTACCACTTCGAAGTTCTTCTAGGTTTTCTTCCCTTTTTTTGTACAGTTGTTGGAAGAAAGTTGTTGCCACTTGTAAAATTTCTTGTCTGCTTGTAGTTTCTTTGTTATTTCTGACTAGATTTTGTATCCATGTTTTGTGTAGATTTAGCTCTTTTAGACCTCTTTTTGTGCCCCTGAATTTGTATAGGTTCTGAGTAAGTATCCTTTGCCTATGTTGTTTGTAATCTCTTTTTATTGCCTTACTCGTCTCTTTGTATAATTTACTTAGTTCTTGTTTAATATTTTTACCTTTATGTTCTTTTATTTTCAGTTCGTTTCTTTTTTTAATTAGATTAAGTGTTTCGTTGCTAAATACATTGTGTCTCGTATTTTCCTGTCTATCTGTTTTAGTGACAAGACTGTTTTTTATTGCTTCTTCTAGTGTGTCGTAGTATGTTTGTACGTTTGCGTTCTCTAGTTTGTTTTCTATGTTTATTTTTAAGTTGTCTTTGTATTGTTTTATTTCTTCATCTGTTCTAGGGATTTTAGGCTGAGGTTTGAAGTTGTTTCTGATTTTCTTAGTTTGTTTCAGGGAGAGGGTTATTCGTATTAGTCTGTGGTCCGTCCGAAATTTTACATTGTTTAGAACTTCGTATTTATGTATAGATTTTGGGATATTTGCCAATATGTAATCTATTTCGTTCTTTGTTCTGTCGTCGGGTGATTTCCATGTCCATCTTCTTTGAGGTTTCAGTTTATAATATGTGTTAATTATGGAGAGCTTATATTCTTGCGCGTGGTTTATGAGACGTTCTCCTCTTTTATTTCTGATGCCTAGGCCAAATTTTCCCATAATCAAGTTTTCTTCAGGTTTTGCTTGTCCTATTTTTGCGTTAAAGTCTCCTAATAAAATATTTTTTCTGTCGGCTAGAGCGTGAGCTTGTTTAAGATCATCGTAGAACTTTTCTAATTCAATGTCGTTATAACTCTCTGTAGGTGCATATGCCTGTATTATGGATATTTGGTCTTTCTCAAATTTCATTTCCAGTAGTGCAACTCTCTCAAATATACCTTTGAAATTAAAAAGATCTGGAAGGACAATAGTCCTTCCAGATCTTTTTAATTAGAAAACCTACACCGTGTAGGCCCTTTGTTTCTCCAATGTAGCAAAGAATGTAGTTGGCATATTCCTCGATTTGGAATTGTAGACGCGTTTTAGAGAGTCCCAGTATGTCAATATTTATCGAATCCAGCCCGTGTACGAGTTCCAAATATCGGTAGGTTGTAGCCAGGGATCTAACATTATACGTGCCTATTCTAATTCTTGACCTGTTTTTTGTGATATTTTATTTTTAGTGGTTATACTATTGTTAGGAGGGTTTCGGTCTGACTCCTCCACGGTGACCAGCCGGGTTGGGGAGTAGTTGACTGTTTCGCAGCAATCAATTTGCTTCTTACTTAAGGTTTTGGTTATTTTATTGTGTTTTGGTTCATTTTCACTTGTGCAATTAGCATTTATCGTAGCGGCTCCGGTGGCAGTTTTGAGTTGTTCTGTTTTATAATAATAATTGTTGGTCTGTGGTGCTTTTGTGACGAAAAATATGGAAGTTTTTGTTTATTTTGCTTGGTGCGCTTGCATCTGTTTCTTTGTGTCTTATTTCAGAGCCTTTTGGTGAGTTTGTCAGTGACCTTTTTCTTTTCGTGTCAGTGTTTTCTTTCCCCTTTTGTCTATTACCTTCTCCATTTTTAGTGCTATATTCTCTTGATTTCTTTTCTGGTGCGTTCTCCTTTATGACGAGCTTATCATAGCGTATAAATGCATGGTTTCCTTTCTTTATCTGTTCTTGTTGTTTGGTTTTAAGATTTTCTGATTAATAAGATTTCTTTTGGAAGGTCTTCTGTCGCATAAATACCTGAAGGGAAATGCTTGTTATTCTTTACTATTTTGTTCCTTCCCCATGCATGTGTTAGTTTTACCAATATAGGTCTTGCCTTGTTGTTTCCTTTCTTCCCTAGTCTGTGTATTTCGCTTATTTTCCAATTGTCAAACTCCTCCGTACCAGCTTTTTTCCCCATCTCGTTTAGAGTTAGAAGCACAGATTGCATAAGCTTAATACTGTCCTCTTCGTTTTCTTGTACGCCATGTAATATAATGTTGTTCTTTCTTATTTCTCTTTCGAGGGAACGGACTTTGCCTTGAAGTGTGGTTACTTTTTCATTTAGTTTTATGTTATCGTCAGTCAATGGTTTCAGCTTCTCTTCTATTGTTGCCACCATATTTGATGTTATATTTTTTGTTTGTACGGCAAAATCATTTTTTACTTCGTTTTTCAGTTCGCTTATTTTTGTGATCAGATTCTCGTTCATTTGTTTTAAAAGATTTCCCATGGTTTCCATTGTTTTTATATCCAGCTTTTGGGATCTTCCAATAGAGGAGTTAATCATTTTTAATATAATATTGTATGTATGCTGATGCACATAAATGGATTCAAAATTCAATAACATGGGCAATATTAATGTGAATGTGTAACAAATAATTTACCATTTTTCTATTAAATTCATAATAAAATTTTAAAAAAGTTATTGATTGTCGGTTACTTAAATAAATGATTGCAGTTTCTAGAATATTTATTAAACATACCTCTGCGTACAACTTTGAGTTCTAATCCATCATCAACAAGAATGAATTTTAACAAAATTGGTAAGGCTGCTGTTTTAATCTTATCAACGGATACATCTAGATCATGGTGCGTGACACCCTGAAGAACTGCATTCAGAGGCTCCTTACAAAATGGACCCAGCGCCAGCAGTAGCTCCAAATAATATCCTGAAAATAAAAGTGTGATTATAACAAAAAAAAAATTAAAAAAGTAAAAATAACAAACATAATTATGAAGATATTTAGAAATAGAAAAAATGCTATGCTATATAAAATTACCTCCTCATTAACAAAAAGTTTACAAGGAGTTATAAGGACTAAGGAATTATTAATTTAAATAATAATAATCATGCAGCTATAGAACAATGGAAACAGCAACTGCTTCATAGGGTCATTTTGAGCTATAGCTTATAAAATGTGTATTATTAACGAATAAAGCTTACCAATGCCTCTTTGAGGACAGCAACTGTGGGTTACTTGACCGCCGATCAATATTCCCGGTTGATAGTACAACGAAGTCCCGGTTTCGTTCAGTTCTACCCTCGAGCCGTTCGTGATTTTGTCCATCAGACGTATCAAGTTCACTTCGAACTCCTTTAGACCCGGATTATTGTGGGAGTTCCGTATATCAACAATTCTAATTGCTCGTCCACTCAATGTCGAAAGAAGCAGCCGCTGGCGAAATAAATTGCTCCCCTTGTAAACCAGAGTATCATTTTCTATTACAGCAGGCATTTTAATTTATTAAATATGTTTAAACACCAAAAACATTAAAATTAAATCAGAACGACACGAATAAAATTAAATTAGAAATTCGAACACGTGTTTATGACAGCTGAAATGTCACCAGTCACAACAATCGAGTGTCAAATGTCAAATTTTCAACTTCTTGTTCGTCCTCTTTTCCAATAAAAATAATGGTAGAGCAGTTCAGTACAAAAATGAATATAAATCCAGCCTATGCAGATTGCAGTATGCCCTATTGTCGTCATTTCATGCAATAAATATATATTATAAGTCTATGATTATAACCATAAACCTATAATGCTATATTATAAGTCTATGTCATAGCAAAACTTCTGCTCAATTATGAAGTTAACAGTCGGCTGCCAAACTGCGAAAAAATGAAACGAACACGGCTATTGATTAAAGCTCTACAAATATATACTAGTAATCTGTGATTGAAGCAATCCATGATATAATATTATGTCATGACTGCAGCTTGTGGAAATCATTCACTTGGCACTTTTCTGATTTGATTGCATCCCAGGAAGGAGAGGAAGAAGATCCCGATGTCTAAATAGTAAAAACATGGCATGGACCAAAATATTTATATTTTGTTAATTTTTATATATATATTGTGCAGATTTTAATTGGTGAAAATATACAGTCTATCGAGTAGTATCTATATCACGAAGTCCAATACATAAAACGATTGTTTACAACACCATGAAAGTGTCTGTCGGTGAGGTGGTTCTCCCGGGAGATTTCTGTGAAGAAATATCAAAACTCGGCGAAAAGTCAAGGGTTATTATCGGGCCTGGGTTAAGGAAAGAAGTAGACGGCGTGTACGCCACTAAAGCTGGTGTTCTGAAGAAACGGGATCCTGGAACATTTTGGATCGACAGCTACCAGAAACGATACGTACCATCGAGGGGTGAAAATGTCATCGGAGTAGTCGTTCAGAAAGCTGGAGACATATTCCGTGTGGACGTGGGCGGAAGTAACACCGCTGCTCTATCATACCTATCGTTCGAAGGAGCTACCAAAAAGAACAGACCAGATGTACAGATAGGAGATGTCATATACGCGAAAATGCTCGTAGCCAGCAAAGATATGGAGCCCGAACTAGTCTGCGTCGATTCACATGGCAAAAAAGGTCGCCTAGGTGTCCTAGCTGATGGATTTGTATTCAAATGTTCTTTGAATCTAATTAGGAAGATTTTAAGTCCATCGTGTCCACTATTAAACTCATTAAAAAATGAGTGGCCATTTGAGCTCGCAGCCGGAATGAACGGAAGGATCTGGATCAAAGCTAAGACTATGAGAGAGACTATTGCCGTTGGTAATGCTATATTGGGTGCTGAATATCTAAGTGATAAAGAAATCAAGAGTATGTGTACAAATATAGCTACGATTTTAGCTGGCCACATTTCATAGCATCTATTGACAAATAAAAGAATAATTGTATAATACTCTTTATCCTTATTTACCTTCCATAGTAGTTAGATATCTAAATTAGTTATAAAATTTAATCTAAATTTATTGGTATTGATTATAGTAGATTAGTCAGCTTCATTACAGATGGTTCATCTTTAAAAAGTATATGGGTCAATTTATACTATCGCACAGTCGAAGCGAAGCAAATTCCCAAAAACTGAACACAGAAAATACGCATACATTACTTCTGCGAGGAGTAATAAAGTGCGTTAATGCTTTGGAGTTAAGGTTGAATTTGTTATATTCAGTTTTAATAATACACTTCGATGCGCTTCTCCTGTGCTAGTACAAATTGACCCTAAGGCTGTTTTATGTGTCAATATACAATTTTGTCTCACAGTTAAGACTTTATACCATAGTAGCTACTGAGTACTGAGGTTGAAAAATAAAAAAAGAAACAGTGATCGGAGATTTATTTTGGCAAATGCAACTAACCTAGGCAATGAAAATCTCAATACATAATATGTAAATCTACAATGTCAGTGACACCACCTTAACCTGTACATATTGACAAATATTTACATCATAATATGGATATTATCATAAGACTTTTATTAATTAAGTATCGGTTGAAACTCATACACTATGATAAAAGCAGGGGTAAATCATAATAATGATAATAATAATTTAATCAAATCTTGTGAGTACACAAGCTTTATCAATACAAAAGGCCAAGCAGCTATTTTCAATTTTAAAGTTGTTCTATGAGCCTGCAACTATAGCAGTTGGCATGAAACCCGACCCTTGGCCTTGTAATATTTTAGTGTAAGTACTTGTAGAGTTCAACTCATTCGAATTATTGGTTAATTGATACATGAAACCTGAATATTATTATGCTGCTAATAATACAATAAGTTCTCATTTACATAGAAAGATACAGAAAACATCTGCTTCTCGCCGGATGTCAAAACTCAAATAAATATTAAATATACTCTCACACCACACACTATATACAAAATACTGTGGTGCTTATCTACATTTACAATTAATATAATAGGAGTAGAATGACCAGAAAAGTTTATATTTTAATTCAAAACTATTAGTTAACACTAAAAACAAATGAGCTAATTCATACTGACTATATTAATTTAAAAATATTTTGGAGACCATTTTTTGAAAATTATTTGATTACAGAAACTATCTACACTAAACTGTATTGCCTAATAATAATAAGATATTTTTATAAGATTTTTTATTGTTTTGCGATTCTAAAATATATGTTCACAATAATATGTTCCTATATTCACAGTAATTGCTGACAAACAAATAATTAATTATTGTTTTCTACTAAACATACATTTCAAGCAATGTTTCATATTATGTACCCTGTATAAACTTATGATGCTACATGTGAAAATTTGCTTTAAACATCCCGGATTTCATTTTTACTAACGCCTAAACTTGATTCACTTTGCATTGGTCAGTATAATTATGTAATAGACATAACATATATCTTTGAAACATATGCTATTATATTAAGTATTAGTTTTGTTTACATGGGGGGGTATTACATTATCATTTATATTGGATCATTTCTATGATCATATATAGGATCCAATATATATGATCATTTGATCATATCTACATAGGTATTACATTATCATATTTTATTGATCCTATTTTACGTCATATGTGGTTTCAATAGCCAATGGAGAGCGCTAACGCTGACAGGTATTGACGTCAGGGTTACTAGATCTCAGAGAATTCGATTTGTCAAAAGACATCGTCATTTTTAATATGGCTTGTTTTTTGTTATTTCAGCAAGATTATCCAAGTATATAATTAGAAAAATAATTACATTACAATATTTGAAACATATTAACGAACAAGAAATTAAAAACTCTTTTTTATATTAAATAACTGGCAACACCTATTTCTATGACCGTATTGGATCCAATCTCTCAGCAAATGTCAAAAATCTATGATCAAGGAAGAAATGAATCATGTCTATATTACATTATCCAATATCATTGACTCAATGATCTCAGATCCAATATATATGATAATCTAATATCCCCCATGAACATTTTATTATTAAAGAATAAAGACATTACAACTTCATTGAATTTTTTTTAAAGAACCTGTAAATACTTTTGTTCATAATACTTATAAGTTATTGTAACAATGAAAATGGTCTCTTACACTATGCTTTATTATATGTATGTACAATTTAAGTTGAATAATCAGTCTAAAATGGAACTAGTAAAAGCCTCATCATCTGAACCGTGGTAACAATATTCTTACATATTATTGTAAATGAAATACATTTCAAACGAATGAGGTGACATAATGTTGTTACAAGTTACAAGAATTTATTAAAATATAATTTACTGAAAAAGGTAGTCTACATAAATATTCATTAAAATCTGATGCCAGTATGTTTAGCTAGCTCGTGCCTCGTTGTGAAGCTTGCTAAATATACAAGCTTGTTATGCGCCTAATCACATCTACTATCCGAATGTGCATGTTAAAATGACAATTAAGCACAAAAAGAGGACATCAATAAAACTATTTGTTATACATTGACTCGTATAGACTGAATGAAAAAAAAATGTTTTAAACCCTTAAGTAATAAAAATATTTTAAAAGCTTTTTTTTTACATACTTAAATAACAAATTTTAATTTAAATAAGTACGATAAGCACGGGTAACAAACGAAATTTTAACTACTCAATAGGAATGTCTTTTATTATTTACAATAAACATTTTTTTTAATATACAGTTTTTTTCTTTTTCTGATTCAAGAAACATTATGCTAATAATTAACAACAATAATTATCAGATTAAATAGATTTAAAAAATGTAAGTTTCGAATGAGGAAATATATTTTACATAGTGTTAGGAGCAGTAGCCAGCGGCAGAAGTCATGATCATGACAAAATACTTCTGACTAGCTACCACTACTGAACTGCCACCAGAACCTTAATTTATTGTTGCTAAATGTATTGAAATACTTTTCAACATAGGTACTATTTAAATAGTACTATCAGAGAAGTCGATTCATAGACAGATGACGACTAAGCCCGGCCGCACATTGTCCGAAATTTCTGATCAGAAACAGTTGAACGTCCGCGCTGTCTCTTACATTTTGTACTGAGCCGAGTGAGCAACTCGCCGGAAGGATATTTCGGATAGTGTGCGGGATGGCGGTCCGGCGAAATTCAACTGTTTCTGATCAGAATTCGGACAATGTGCGGCCGGGCTTAACTGCATGTTGAACGATCTGACAAAAATATTTTGAATGTGTTCAAAAAATGATTTATCAGATCTTTCATTAATTCTTTTAGCCCGGCCGCACATTGATCGAAATTTCTAATCAGAAACAGTTGAACGTCCGCGCTGTCTCTTACATTTCATTTTGTACTGAGCCGAGTGAGCTCGAACTCGCCGGAAGGATATTTCGGATAGTGTGCGGGGTGGCGGTCCGGCGAAATTCAACTGTTTCTGATCAGAATTCGGACAATGTGCGGCCGGGCTTACAGTTACTTGACATAATCTGAACAAATGACGTAGGTCCGTCAACTGCCTATAAATCAATTTCTTGGATGGTACATTTGAATCTTCGATGAGGGTATTTTAAAATATTGAAATGTGTGCGTGGTCTAGTCAAGTTTTCTTTTTTGATAACTAAGGGTGCCTTCACATTAAGTCGCGAGTCACGCGGCTGCCGCACTAGTCACTACTTGCGACTCAATGTGAAGGCAGCCTTAATAGTAGTTTTACGGCCGCACTCAGAGACATTTAATTACTACTTAGCTTTAATTTAATGATGATTGTGATTTAATGATGGTTTTGTCATAAGCTGTCTTTCATGTAAGCCCAGGGCCCGATCTAAGGGGGGGCGAGCCGGGCATTTGCCCAGAGCGGCAAAAATGAGGGGCGGTAAGATTGACTTATTCCTATCTTTCAACCTAGCCATCCACCACTTAAGTTTGAGAATTTTACCAGCTAACCTACCTTAAGTTTGCTAGTGGAAATATTTGAGTATTTTATTTAAATATTCCTCCCATTTTCTCCCAACAAATATGTTTCCTGTATATGTAAAGGGCGGCGAAAATGATCTTTGCCGGGAGCGGCTAAATGGCTAGATCGGGTCCTGTGTAAGCCTGTCAACAGTGGCGGCCTTAGTCCTTACCCATTGCGGCAGGTCTTTGCGAGGCCCGTTGTCTTACAAAAAAATACCTTGCGGGGCCCCTGCAAGAGCAAGGACCCGGGCGGTTGCCCTATTCGAAACCCCCTATGGCCGCCACTGGCTGTCAAACTGTCCATTAACTTAATTAAAGATCTCTCAGTGCGGCTGATCTCGTTTCTGAATTCATGTCGGATGCCTTCATTAGGCTACTTGACTTATATTCAATTTCATTGAACAAATACATATTTCTAGTAGAACTTGGCCTAGGAAACCGTATTTCACCCTTATCATCAAATAAAAGCTTATGATTGATAAATAAAGTCGATTTGAAAATATAATTTTATGAAAATAGGATTTGTAAACGAAAACGCTTTTGCGGAATTGAATGTGACGTCATTCTATTCGTAATTTAATATCTTTTATTTATCGCGCTCGTTTGTAAGTTTATTTGTACATAAATATTAAAAATAAGCCTAGAAAGATTTGTAAAATATTTTTTCTTGAATAATTCAAATAAAACATCAGTTTTATAAATTATCTCCATTTATTGTAGACGGGAAATGAAATGGCCAAAACTTTTCTCCAAAAGTTTTCAACATTACTAATGGTTTCTAATTTATTATTTAATTGTTTTATAATTTTTGGGCACTTTTAGACGCGTACATTTAGCATATTATAAAATGTTCAATAAAGAGAGCTTAAAATACAAAACGTATGACGTCACACTATGGCGGACAGTGTTTTCGGCGCCATTTATAAGGCATATTTTTCAATTAACATTTTTATGGGTTTCTACTGTGTTAAATCTTAAAATATTAGTTTTTTTTATGTAATAATGAATGATTATGAAGCGATTAGCATTAAGAAAAAAATGAGGTCAAGTAGCCTATTAGCATGTCTAGGATAACGAAGAGTTATTTCAATACTTTTGGCTCGTAAAGCGGTAACACTATACATTTTTACAACGATCTATCAACAACGCAGTCGACTCACATATAATATGAAAATAACATTTATTATATTTGACGCCGAGATCACTACGACCGTAGACACATCTAGCAGCACCACATAAGGATCTTTTCACACCGAGACAATGACAGCACATTCATTTTTTTTAATCTAAGATTAAAATTTTTTTTGAATGTGCTGTAAAATGCCATACTGCGGTTCAACCTTAAAAATAACGTTTTTTTTTTTAATTACGCTGCTTTGCGTATTGACGCGAACAGACAACACTTCTCTAAACTTCTTTTTCTTTTAGTTACTTAGGAACAGACAGCTTGAACCAGAATTTAAATAATAAAATGCGTATAACATTAATGCATAAAGTTAATATACTTACCTAGTATATTAACTTTATGCTTTAACATACCTTCGAAAAGTATTTTTGTGATGTCCAAATTTTGTTTAGTTTATGCAAATAATGGAATAAATGCTTTTGACTATTGACTATTGGCTGACATTTCTGATATGAAAATTTGACAACAACGTTAAGTTGTCATCATAATTTATCTATTCGTTATCAAGAAATTTTTGCAATATAGCGAGATTTTCTGTAATTTTTTTCAAGTTTTAGTCAACTAGAGCGAGATGCGACAGCGGCGATCTCTTTCTAGCGATAGACGGCTCTACGTAACAGAACAGGATAGGAGCACTATAGTGCTGATAGATGTGATTCTTTCCATTCGATTAACGTCAGACCTCACTAATAATTTGTTTATTATACAGTCTATGATGACATACCTGTATGCGACCGCAGTCAACTTTAAGGGCCCGTCACATGAAGCGTCGATGCAATGATATTTTGAATGACCTAGATTCAAAACTGAACTTTGTTTTCTACAAAAGGAGACACATTGAAATGACAGACTCGTCGCTCGCAGTGTTGGGCTGCCTGTTCCAAATTTGAATAGCTTAATTAAAAGTGTATGCGATTGCATCGACGCGTCACTTTGCATTGTGCACTGACTCTTAAGGTGGCCTTCCGATCCTCGCGGCAAGCCACCGCGACCGACAATAATTCAAATAAACTGCTACTATAGCTATAGGTTTCATATTGCTGTACGCCACTACAAAGCAGCTCGGCGGCATGGGTCGCTAGACCAATGTCGATAGAAAATGAAACCTATAGTCTAGGTCATAAAGTGGAATTATGTTTGAATTTTTGTCGGTCGCGGTCGCTTGCCGCGTTGATCGGAACGGTAGCTGGCTGCGTTCAGATGAACGTGACATGTTACACGAGTCATGACTGTGACAGGAATACGGACACGGCAAGGAATAAGGATCCTTCTAAAATTTAACGTTACTTACACTTCTAAAATGTCACAGTCATAGCCACTGCTGAACGCACCTTGATACCGCTTTTACCATTTTTCGTCCATTTATTCCCACAATCGCTTTTACCATTTTTCGTCCATTTATTCCCACAAACGCTTTTACCATTTTTCGTCCATTTATTACCGGCTAAGACACATTTTTATATACCATGGGCTTATTAGAAACAAATTATAGTTAACAGAATAAATTTGTATTACAATAAATACTAAGACGTTTTAAATTGTGTAAACTATATTGGTATATAGTTACAAATTTAAATCGATTTTCGAATTCGATAATATATCGTTCGTTTACATGACTATATAACACAAGACACCCATGGTATAATCGGCCACTAATAGAAAGGGTGTGAGACAAATGTAGCCTACATAATATGTTCATAGCATGTAGACTTTTGTTTAGAACCACAATCTAAGATTAAATTCGATCGACTTAAGTCCACTTTCACCAGTCTGGGTTACAGTTAGTTGTGGATTATATATATCTTGTTATCTTTCTCTTTATATTTACGAAGGAGAAGGCTAGATAAGACGTTAAGACTTTGCGCTATCGAAGTTTCTGAGAACGGCAAGACATAAAATCTCTATTATACGACGAAATGACGTCACGCGTCAGTGGGCTTCTGCCTGACCGAGCATGCTATCTCGCTCGGTCGGAAGATCTTCCTTTTCGGCCGCCACGCATATCCATACTGGTGCAAGTCAGTCTTAATTTTTATTGCGGTTTACATTAAAATTAGTACTATAGATCGCTTGTAAGTTGTAGGTTAGACTAAATTATCTACGACCGAAGCGTAGGTTATTTGTCTCGAACCCAATCTTTAGGCGAATTTAGTTGCCAACAATGAAAAGGCGGATGTTGGCTAACTTATTGCTTAGACATAATAGGAACCCGCGGGTAGACACAGAACACTCCAGGCCAGCTGGGTGAGGGCTGCCAACGATCAGTATCTTTCTTAATAAGTTGCTCGACAACGGAGAGTATCCTCTCTATATTGATCTATCGTTGTCACTAACGCTATCATTAACGGTGACTTAAGACGAATATACCAACATGAAGAAGGCCAAACGCGCTGGCTATTTAAGGTAAAACCGCACCGGGCGTAACTACGCTGCAGTGAAATGAAGCGACGTTCCATATCGTAGCTCCTCTGCCTCATACGATTTCGTACGAAGAACGGTCGCCGGTCGACGGTCGAAACACGTGACGTGTCGCGTCGCTTTGCTGCCGCGTTGTGTCGCTTAAGTGCGATCGCGCCTTAAGATTATTTTTACGACAGGGTTGTGCCTTACCACAAACCATAGGGTTGCCTAACCTCTCGCGAGCCTGGTGGGCCGGGACCGCGTCACCGCGTCTCAGAACACGGAGTCGGCAGAGCGGGACAGTTGCACGGGGTGCGAGGGGGAGCGCGCCAGCCGCTTGCGCGGGAGCTTCTCGAGCGTTGACAGCAAGTGGGGGAAGTCCGGCCGCTCGCCGCCGCGGTACGACCAGCATACCATTAGGATGTCCTAGAAAAAAAAATTGGTTGGTGTAAGCTAGAATCCATACTTTCATACTAATATTATAAAATGCTAAAGTGTGTCTGTCTGTCCGTCTGTCTGTCTGTTACCTCTTTACGCCCAAACCACTGAACCGATTTTGCTGAAATTTGGTATGTAGATATTCAAAGTATCTACATCTACATACATACCAAATTTCAATAAAATCGGTTCCTCGGTTACCAAACAGACAGGCAGACGGAAAGACAGACAGACACACTTTAGCATTTATAATATTAGTATGGAAATACGGATAATCGGAATAGTTAAATCTACAATTTCATTACACATCATAACAAACTAACACGTCACGTAAAGTATAGTATAATATTCATAGCTGGGCATTAACTCGTTAATCCGTTAATCGTTAATTAACGAAGTTAACATTTTGATTAACGGATTAACTTTTAAGTTAACTTTTAAAAATATTAACGGACTCGTTAACTTCCGTTAATATGTAGAAGTCCGTTAATCGTTAATCCAATGCCTACTATTTACCGCACGGCACCGCGGCGCGGCGCGAAAACAGGTTCAGACAGTTAGTATGAAACGACAAGTGTCGGGCGGGCGAGCAGCGCGGCGCCGCTGCGAGCAGAGAGTAAAACAAAACCAATACTAGATATATTTTCAGGCGCGTGCGAGTGAGAAGAGAGTTGTTTCGTTATATCATTTCATTACTCAGCGCCGGTGCTTATAGAGAGTGATTTGTTTATTGTTGCATATCATTTGCATGTTGATAAAGAAGAATGCAGTATAATTTAGTTAGGTAGAATACAATAATTATAGAAGTATTTTGTTTTGTCCCTAACATTTTAACTTCCAAAACCTTAAACCGTTTTGTACGTACACTAATGCAATGATATAAGTTACCACAAGGCCATATTACATATTAACGGATTAACGATTAACGTTAACTTGCGTTTATTCGTCCGAAATGTTCTTAGCTTCGTTAAACGCTATAACGTTTAACGAAGCTAACATTTTTTTTAACGGATTAACGATTAACGAAGTTAACTATTTGATTAACGGTGCCCAGCTGTGATAATATTGATATATCTCACTTTGATATCCCGGGAAGCGTGCATGTTGGCGAGCGACTGCTTGACGCCGCGTCCCACCTGCCAGATGATCGCTTCGGGTGGCTGACCCTTAAACGGGTATTCCCCGCACAGCAGCTCGTAGAACACCGTCCTGTACAATAAGGGTGAGGTTTTTTTATAAAGAGGTTGTTATTGTTGTCTTTCTTACATTGTCATTTGGCAATTAGTCACATGAAAAACTTCGACTTTGTATAATCAGTTGTAATCAATGACGTTTTCGTACGCTTATATCTTATAAGCCATCGCTTTTTAAGCTGATATGAAGTGACTTAACGTTCCGTTAATGTTAACATCACACACTACCGTGCGTGCGTACTACCGATTTTTATCAATATAATACCGCTAATTCAAGGGATGAACATGCGTAAATTCGCCTGATTTCTCGCCAATCGTGTCGGTCGTCCCTGGGTTATAAGAGTAAAGGAAGACAGACCTGAGTACTGCATACTTAGACATTTTAAGCTTACTCCTGCGTAGCTTACATGTGTGGCGGTACCCACAATTAGCCTAACATTCTTGCATCGCGCTATCGAAGTTCTCTAAGTGCGTCGGTATATATGCGACAGCTGAAATGTATCACGTGGGCTCCGGCCTGACCGAGCATACCACCTGGCTCGGTCGGAAGATCTTCCTTTGCGGCATCCACGCAGTGGGACTATGCGACCCACACCTGGTTTCACCGGCCACTATTATAACCCGTGTGAGAGGTATTACTCACCCGAAGGCGTACACATCTGTAGCCTTAGAGAAGGGCAGGTGTAGGGAGGCGTGCGGGCGCAGCGCTCGGACTAGTTCCGGCGCCAGATAGCACAGCCAGCCCGGCGGGATGCCTAGACTGTCGCCGCGAGCGCTGGAAGCAGAACAAAAGTTTTAACATTATATTTATGTCCCTTTACTATGAAAATATTTACTGCCTTGACAGCTCGTAACCAATTACCATTTAACGATAATTACCATTTATCATTTAACCATAATTATTAATTACCATTTACTATTTAACCATAATTACCATTTAACAATAGTGTAATACGTTAAATCAGTGTGCTCTGTTGTGAATAATGAATAAACAGTTTAATCAGATTGCATCTTTTGCCTCTGCCAACCACGCGTGTGTGAATTAACCCTAGACAGAATCAAACCCCTCTCTACCCCTAATACAAACTATTCACACAACAAATAACTATACAAGGCCTTTGCACATAAGAAAAGTCTTTTGACAAATGACAGATAAACAGAGCGAATCTTGAAAAGCTGCGTAGAAATTTATTTATTAGTAAGGGTGTTAATAGAGAATCTGCATAACAAAGGTGCTGCCGACTATCGTCAATCCTTGTCGCAAATCTGCAGTGTCAATCAAGATTTGCGTAAGATGGTATTTGGGGGAGGGGGCGGGGCTTATAAACGGGTCCGATACGTTACGTAGGTAAAGGAGGGTCGAGCATTGTATTCCGTAACATTCTTCGTAAGTCGCTACATAAAGTTCGTTTTCCCAAAAGTGTTTAAAATATTTTCCTTCAGGTAAGTGTACTCACTTATTCCCGAAGCACAGCTTGGTGACGCTGAACAGGCCGAAGTCTGTGATGACCACCTTGCCGTTCTCCAGGAATATGTTCTTCGTCTTGAGGTCCTTGTGGATAATGCCCCGCGCGTGTAGGTAGCCCATACCCTGAAACATAAATTTATTGATGTCTATTAAAATTATTATTAGTATAATTTGACATATTATACAGACAGACAACAAAAATTTACCGCGTAGCCTGCAAACGTGGCTGTAGTAGCGTCGAAGCCTGCGTGCTTGCGTGCACGTGTACATATATGCACGCAAGAATGCACGCACGCAAGTATGTACTTACTTACGCACGACTCATCTACGGGCGACCTGCGAGCGGCAATGAAACAGGTGCGTACAGTGTCATACCCTTGCACAGCGACGTCACGATGGCCGGGGACGGGACATGGCGTCACCGCTGTCGACCGTACCTGCGAAATCTGCTGCGCGCCGATGACGCTGCAGTTGGGCGTGAACTTGTCGCGGCGCAGGTGCAGGTGCGTGTACGGCGTCATGCCCTTGCAAAGCGACGTCGCGATGGCCGGGCCGGGGCCTGTGGCGTCACCGCTGTCGACCGTACCTGCGAGATCTGCTGCGCGACGATGACGCTGCGGTTGGGCGTGAACTTGTCGCGGCGCAGGTGCAGGTGCGTGTACAGCGTCATGCCCTTGCACAGCGACGTCACGATGGCGAGCCGCGGCGGCTTCATGCACGCCCCCATGAACAGCACCAGGTTCTCGTGACGGGTCTTCCGGAACGTCGCCACCTGGGACAACAGCGGAAAGCGATATTAATGTTACTTTATTGTTGACATCACTGGCCGCAACGTCAATGGTTTTTAAAATCATCAATTTATTAATTTATCGATAGCATAGAAAAAAGAACATACTACAGTACATAATATTACCAAAATCATGGTGTATTTTGAAGTTAAAATGATTGGATGACATAAACATAACCTGCAGAGTAAACAGAACTAACGAGTAGGCCGACTCAGAAGAGATCTCGAAATTTATACGTTTGACGAAGTATGTCATATCGGCCGGCGCGCGCCGTACTAATGCGATACTCAGCATTGTGAAACATGTTGAAAGTGACACTCGCGCCCAACTCGCGTATATTCGCCCGTTTGTTTGAAGTCGAGGTACTCCTTAGTTCTGTCTACTCTGACATATTCATATTATCACTTGTTCACTGTTAGCTTGTGGGAAGCAATGACCGGTATCTATTTGAAACCGCAAACGTCACCATAGCGTCATTACACAAAGCCCCTCATACCTCATGCTTGAACGTATCGAGCGGCGCCGCGGAGTCTGACAGCGCCGTGACGTGCAGCAGTTTGACGGCGACGGCGCCGTGCCACGAGCCGCGGTACACGGTGCCAAACCGCCCCGCGCCGATCACCTCCACCAGCTTCAGTTCGTCGTACGGGATGTCCCACTCTTTCATTGATAGCTGGAAACATTAAGAATATAGATTATACTAGCTGACCCGGCAACATTGTTTTGTCATATAAATTATTTCTAGTATCAATATAAAAATCAGATAAAAACCTATTCTCATGCCTAACGAATGTACTATTAGAGAAGTTGATTCCTATGCAAATCGGGGACCTAAGTAGTTTGGTCGCGTTACTTCAAACCCAGCTGACAGATCACAATTAAGATTGAATTGACATATTCGACCAAATAACGCTGGTCTGTCAATTGCATAGGAATCAACTGCCTCGATGGTACCATCGAGGCAGTTGATTTCCAGGCAGTCAACGTCATTTGGTCGGATCATGTCAAAATTTTTGGAGGAGCCGTTTTGAAGGAATCCGTGCACAAACACTGTGACACGAGAATTTTCTATATTAGATTTAACCGATTCAGTGCGGATGACACGGGAGCCGTGTCATACTCGTTTTTAACGTGTGGCGTATGACACGGGAGCCGTGTCATTTGAAAAACGATTGTATCTCCCTCAAATTACACTTTAGAAGGTTCTACTCTGAACAAAATCATCTTAATTTTCCACGTAGAACAAGCCTATAGGCTTCGCCTCTGAATATTCTGTGAATTGAAAAAAAGTAGGGGCCGTCAACCTTTTTTAAAAGCTGTATTCATTGCGGATTATACGGCAGCCGCGTCTTATGGGCTTTTAACGTGTGGCGTATGACACGTGAGCCGTGTCATTTAAAAAGCGATTGTATCTCCCTCAAATTACACTTTAGAAGGTTCTGCTCCGAACAAAACCGTCTAAATTTTCTACGTAAAACAAGCTTATTAAAATTGAAAAAAGTAGATGCTGTCTCCTTTTTTAGCCCACCGTACATTATCCAAAATTTCTGATCACTAAGATTCGGACGCCCTCCGGAACGTACTCTGTTCATACATTTTGTTGTGGACCCCGCATACTATCAGAATTCTGACGTGTCAAAATGTATGCGTCCGACTTTTTCTGATAATAAATTCGGATAATGTGCGGCCGGGCTTTTTAGTAGTAAACTTTTAAGAAAATAAAGAAGTAATATTGGGAGTCCTCATGGTTTCCATCATCAGATCACCACTTTTGTGAACATGGTACCAACTCGGAACCGTCAAACTCAAGTCGGAACAAATGCCCTATACAACAAAAGAAAAATTTTGAAAATCCGTTCACAAACGGCGGAGTGATCGTTGAACACACATAAAAAAAATATCCACAGCCAAACGTATAACCTCCTCTTTTTTTGGAAGTCGGATAAAAAATATTAACTACGAACTCCTTTAAATTTATCTACGAACGTATAATTTACTTTGGAAACCCAGATCTATTTAATATAGGTTCATCTGAATAAAAAAATCACTTACCTGCCATTTTCAGGTTTACACTTAGTAAAACTACTCGAAATAAACTTAAAACAACGTAGCCTTCCGTCAACAACAATAGTTTGGGTTCAATTAAATAAATTAAGTTAATACAAGCGTAAAAAACAAAAAAAAACATAAAGCTTTTTGAACGTGGCGGATGACACGGTAGCCGTGTCATCTACTTCTATGGCGTATGACACGGCTCATGTGTCACGGGAAAATTGTATGCCGCCACGACTGAAAGTCTTCAAAAAGGTGCGCCGCATTGAATCGGTTAATAATCACTTGAAAGCAACACAAACCGTCTAGGATATTAGAGATTTAGATTATTATCAAAGAAGTAATTGTACTGTGTTACCAGTTTTTTTTCTTTATTTAAAGGCCTTACATCGTAAGATTAAGTCTGCCTTATAACAGTAATAATGTCTCATATATGGTCCAGAACCAGTCTGTGGTATAACTCCCAGTACCACAAAGCAAGTGCTCAAGGAATGGGGTCACAGACTATGCAGGAAGCACTGGGCTGAGACCCCTGGCCTTGAACACTCCAAGGCACTAATTCCTGACTTCAACAAGAAACAATCAGAATTAGTGCTCACCTTGGGTAGGAACCAATTAAAAATCCTTACCAGAAGCCTAACTGGGCACTGCAAGCTCAACAAACACCTAAACAGAATGGGTATTTGTAGCATAATGACTTGCAGATTCTGTGAGGAGGAGGATGAAACACCTATTCACCTTCTCCTCGACTGCCCTGCTCTACTACAGAGCAGGAACAGGCACCTTGGTCGCCACGAATACTCGTCCACAGAGGAAATTCGTGGCACCAACAACCCCAACCATATCGTTCAATTTATGAGCAGCATTGGGTTGGGGATGATACTCTAGTGCGAAGGAGTCACAATAGATCCTCATGGGTCGCAGTGACGTCAGGGCTACAGTGACCTGCCTTCTATAAAAAAACAGTAATAATTACAAAAAACTTAGATCTAATTTTAGTTTTAATAAATTTTGTTTTGATTGGGTATGAACAATGATGTTCTACTTATACAGATCTGTTACGTCCATACTATTTTCCGGCTTAAATCTCTTCCTAACAATTTTCAAATTCAAAATTTGCAATTTTGACAGATAAGTGAAACAAAAGATACGAAAAACCATTTACATAAAAGAGACAGTTCTATTTTTAAACATCGAATCGTATCGCTGTCTCTTTCTTCGCCTGAGCTATGACGAAAATTCGATTTTTCCAGATTGTTCGGAAAAAATTCTTGAAAATGTAAATAATTGAGGTATTTATTGCAATCAAGACATGTGGTAAGAGATTCCATGTGTTTAGTTTTTTTTTGAGTCATAATTGGTACATTTTCGAAACGCGCATGACGTCATTTTCAATTTATGTAGGTAAACAAGACGCGGCACGTTCGTGACTGCGCTCAATGCAGACTAAACAACAGACGGCCCAATTGGGCCGTATTTGAATCTTCACAACGCGCGCGGTAGTAATCTATCTGCTTCGAGTATTTCATCATTGGGTATGAATAAAAAAAATTAAGGATTAATATCCTGAAGATAGAAAATTATATTTGTTCGTTTTATTAATAGTGCAAATATCATTATGCATATTTAAATAATTTTATTTAAAATTAATTTATAACGGAGTCAGCAAAATATACGAAATTACATTACATACTTCCTCAAATATTCTTCTCCGGTGAATAATGGTCATCGTCATATTTTATTTTGATACTCAATAAAAAACACACAAAACGAATTTAAATTGAATTTAGAATAGTTTCTTTTTTTTACTTTTATGTCACAAACCAACAAAGCACAAATACAAACGGCCCATACCGCATTGATGACTAAACTATATTATAATGTTTTTGTATCGTTATCTTCGTAGTGCGAAACGACAAAGGATGCGTAGAGCGATAAGAAAGCTCCGTAGTATTGACCTCAGAGACTGATTCATGTTATATTCTATTGTCAATAATAATAATAATTGTTGTGGCAACAATTTTAGTTGCAGCAATGTAAATTTTGTTATTGTTGGCACATTGCTAATATATAGCCTCACGAGTCACGGAGTTACATAAAAGTTGCGTGGTTTTCAGAATAAAAACAAAATGTCGTTATTTGAAAGTCAGAAAAAAGAAAATCCGCCAGTTTTTGAATTGGCGTTGTGGCGTCTAGACACTAAATTAAATTGTTATAAAATTATTTAGACAGATACCTCCCTCTCATTTACACATAGCTCGCAAGCGTGTTCGATCCTAGATATCCACTATACAGGGTGTTTCAAAAGTAGTATTCATTCTAAACAAGATTTGTTCTACGACTTTTGGAATTTCGCGAAAAATTGTTGTTTAGAATGACCCCCTGAGTCACTCTCTTTCGGGTTACTATACCACTTTTGCAACACCCTCTATAGTTCACTTTCACATGTTTCCATCTCACTCGCACTCATGTAACTTACGCTATTCTGTCTCGGCCAGCGATTGTCTGTGACGGAGTCCTGCCGCCCGCTGTCGGTGGAGCCCGACCCACTGAGGGACACGCCCCCCGAGCCCTCTGAAAAGAAAATAATATAAAATCGATTTACAGCTCCCATTTCATAATAATCTTCAGTCACTTGAGTTATTTTATTTTCAATAAAGTCTAGGTTCCGAAATAAAACCCAGTATACTGATCAGTGCTAAAGACGTAATGTATTCGATGCCATATCGTACTGGTATGCTACTTGTGAAACAAGTGTGACGTATTAAAAAATATGGCATCTTAACAAAGTCATATACGTCAAGGCACTGGCGTATAATTCGGAACGAATCAACAGTATGGCGTCGATATAATGTCTAGACGTACCGAGCATAGGCCAGTATACTGCGTTAAGTTTCGGAACACACCGATAAGCAGTTAGAAAAGATGTCACCAAAGAAATGTCGTTCAAGTTCGTACCGATTAGCTTACTACAGTTGATGACACTATCTTAATGTTTTTCATTGCATTATTATACTGTATACTTGTATATTTCAACTAACCACTCTTGATGCTCGCAGTGAGATCTTCCTCTTTGATGTTGTTGATGCGCGCGGGGGACTGCACCGCCGAGCCCACGTGGTTCGGACTCGACACTGGCGCCACCACTGCACAAGTTTCGTTACTTTAATATTCTATTTTCAAATGCAGCACTAGAGCGAGTTACGCGGTAACGCTCAACGTAGACTGTTTCAATTACAACAACGCTTCGTAGAATCAAGCACTGTGAAACAAACTATTTCGTGTTACATAAGCGCGGCGAGCGTCCGTGTTAAGGTCACAGCACACATATCAACTCGGAAAAGGATCGTCACCGTATCGCCTTTGGCCTCGCCGTCAACCACCAGGCGTCAACCAGGCGTCAACTAGGCGTGAACCTAACGTATGCACGTAACCAAAGCGTATCAGTAGCGCCTGCACGTCAACTCAGCTACGGCTAGGCGACGCCTCGCTTACGGCTCGGGGAAGGGGCAAGGGCGGACGAAGAAACGTAAGCTTGAGTACGGAGACCTGTAGGCGGGTGGACGACGAGCCGTAAGCGGGTGGACGACTAGTTGACCACGCGTCGCATCCCGGTTCGAAGCCTGTTCCGAGGCGAGGCGATTACGTTACATTTCCGCTTAGTAGTGCGTTGCAGTAGGGAGTTTCATACAAACAATATTGAACGGCTCGAGCCGATACGGTGCCGATCCCTTTCCGAGTTGATATGTGGGCTGTGACCTTTAGCTAGCGCAGTCCGTTTAAATTAAAAATTCGGTGATGCCCGCAACTCCATTGTGCAGAAAATAGTTTATTGCGCGGGAACCGTACAGTTTTCGGAACAAAAAGTATCCCATGTCCGTTCCCGGAACTCAAGCATCTCCATACAAAATTTCATCTAAATCTGTTCAATGGTTAAGCCTGAAGAGAACAGACAGATACACACACATGCATACAAAGCAACAATCTTAGGAGCCGTTACGCCACTTCCTCATAAGTGCTGGATAGGCTATCCACAACTTATCTGACAAATTCTGCATACTTTGTAAGTCAAGTTAAGTTGTGGATAGCCTATCCGGCACTTATCAGGAAGTGATGAAACAAGCCCTTACCGGGGAAGTTAAACTGTTTGACGTGATGGTGGTGCGGCTGCGGCGTGGGCGGCGCCGCGAGCGCGGGTGACGACGGCGTCGAGCTGTTGCACGACGACGAGTTAGACGAGTACTCGTGGTTGCTCTGAAATGAGGCTTATTGTTAAAGCGATAAAGTTTATTAAAGCTTATTCGTTCAGATACGACAACGAGTTAGACGAGAACTCGTGGTTGCTCTGAAATTAGAATTGAACAGCTTATTCATTGTTTAGGATTTTTATTAGAACGGCGGAATAACTTATGTTGACGGATACGATTAAATTACGACTGTATCGTTCGCCTTAACCTGAGTGGTCTCCGATTCTGCACACCTGGGTCACACTACATCCCTGCCACTATTGTGATATCATTTCATTTATTCATCATTAAATCTGAGAATTCAATACCATACTGTTATTTGAGTTATTGAGTCGATGTAATGTGCGAATACGTTTAATTAACTAAGTAACTATACCATAATCAAATAAAAAGCCAACTTCTTTTGAGTTTTGACTGTGATATTTCATATGTGGATATTTTTACATAATATTGTTAGGCATGGTATTATTAGGGTGGTATACTCACGCTGACTGAGTGGTGGTGGTGGTGGTGCGTGGTGGGTCGGCGCCGCGCGGCCGGCACGTGGCCCGCCGACCGCTGCGCGAGGTAGCCTGCAACTGTTCATCATGATATGCAGTATGTATTTTGGTTAGTACTGTGTAGTGTGTACTGTGTACTAACGTACTATTAGAGAAGTTGATTCATAGGGAGATGAGGGACCTACGTAATTTGGTCACGTTAAGTCAAACCCAGTCGACAAATCTCGAATTACATTGAATTGACATTATCACACCAAATGACGTCTGTCAACTGCCTATGGATTAATTTCTTCGATGGTACATTGCTAGAGCTCAAACCATAATTTTGATTAAAAAAAGGCATAAAGGTCACACAATGTATCAGACCTCAGCCTCGAAATAAGAGCGGCGCGTGGCGTACTAGACGGCCTCCTGCGCTGCCGCCACCACTCCCTCCCCACTGCCCGCAAAATTCGAGGCTGAGGCCTTACATTTAGACAAGACAGCTTACGGACGTTGAAATTCAAACGTTAATCGTGACTGGGACAAGGCTCAAGGGTAAACGACGAACCGTAAGCGCGACGACGAAGTAGGATAGTCTGCTCAATCAAAACGCGTCCCCGATTTAGTTTGTTCTTCCCCAACTATTTGAACTAGTTGTGCAATAAAGTTTTGTCATAGCGCTTACCATCCTTGTGAAATTTCTCCTTGAAGGCTGTCACAAACTCGGGGGGTAGACCGCACGAGGGGGGCACTTTCGGTTCACAGTCTCTGCCAAAACGAATATACAACATTTACAAAATAATGTAAGGCTAATATCATCTTGACTTTATAATATAGCTTTTTATATTGCGTGAATAATATAGTATTTACTTTTAATATAATCACTGACCTCCATTATACAAGTATTGTGTGCCTATTTGAAGCGGAATCAGCACCCCCAATGCGGGAAAAGAGAACTAAATCTGACGTAACTTGCAAATGGCCGCTTAATCGCTATTTGTTGTAGAAACTAGTATCAGTTCCAAGTACTCCCACTACTGCTATCAGCGCCAATATGGCGACTTTCAACCGTCATTTTTACGTCAAATCTAGTTCTCTTCCCCCGCATTGGGGGCGCTGATTCCGCTTCAAATAGGCACAAAAAAAAGCTGTCATTTCAAAGGGTATCATAAGTCCAGCGTACTTGTATAATGGAGGTCAGTGTACGTAATACAGGCAAAAATCCACCCACCTGTGACATTTAAACTTGCACTCCTTACACTTGAGTCCGGACCCAAACAGTATCTGTTTATCGCAGAAATCGCAAGTCGCTATCATGTTGAAGGACTTGGCGAAGCGGTGAGCTATGTCGTGGGCCATGCAGCCCCCGAGCGGCGGGGTCCGCGGCGACCCGCCCGCTGTGGACCCCAGGGTGACGGGGAGAATGGGGACCGGTGGAGGCTGAGCGGTGAGAATGTACATCTGGGGAGAAATGTAAAGTTACTTCCTAGTCGTATCCTCATGGCTGAGGGACGTGACCAATATTTGCTTTCCGGGATAGGGCTCTCCACTTGTCTCTGTTTTTGGCCTGATGCAGTGCCTCCTAAAACGTGCAGTCAGTAGACTTGACAATCGCGTCTGTCCATCGTGTAGCCACACTGTCTCTGCCTCTTTTCCCCCAGCTAGTACGTGGGTCACACTGAAAGTGTTTAGAACTAGCCAGTAACAATTATTACTAATGAAAACTTTTTTTAAATTACAATTTTAGAACTCTTTGGTAACATAATCTGGTATATTACATTTATTTGTCGTTTGTTTTGGTGAATTGGCGGCAAATCTAAAACTCTTGTTACACGTGAAAGTGAACTTAACGCGAGAAAATTTTCTGTTAATCATTTTTTATGACTTTCGTTGTGGGCTTACTCAATAACAAAGCTTTGATAGGCTGCTGTTACCATTTCATAATGAAGCCCCATCTCGTGTCACTATTTACAATTGGTTTAACGAGTTTAAACGTGGACGCAGCAATCTCACTGATGATCCGCGTGAGGGACGTCCTTTAACAGCGACTACTGAAGTTAACATTAGTGTTGTGCGACGCATGATAGAGGGAGATAAAAGAGTGACCTACCAGCAGATACGGGCAAGTCTAGGCATTGCTATGGAGTCAAGTTCAAAAAATATTACATGAACATTTAGGCGTCAGGAAGCTTTGTACCAGATGCATTCCCCATACTTCAATCGACGACCAGAAACGCCTTTGCATGGACTGGTGTCGCCAAATGATAGATAAGTCCAACGGCGGTGACTCAAATGCTGTATTTAACAACCTCACAGGTGATGAAAGCTGGATATATTGCTACGAACCCGAAACCAAAAGACAATCAGCTCAAGGGGTGTTTCATTTCAACACAACAGTTTGGCCAACTAAGGTAAAGAAAGGAAGAAGTCAAGGCAAAAAGATGATTGCCTCATTCTTTGGTCGGAAATGTAATTTTGCGACAGTTGTACTAGAAGATGAAAGGACAGTTACTGCAGAATGTCTTGGAAAAATTTCGACAGCAGCGCCCTCGAAGCAGGACACTCCTTCACCACAACAATGCTTCAGCGCACTCCGCGAGACGGACTGTTGAATATTTGACTATGGCACGTGTTGAGATATTGAGTCATACGCCATATAGTCCTGGCCTGGCGCCCTGCGGCTTTAATTTATTCCCAAGAAATAAAGATAAAATTCGAGGTACTCGCTTTACGAGCCCTGAAGATGCGATGAAAGCGTACGAAAATGCAACAGAAGAGACCCCTAAGGAAGACTGGGCCCACTGCTTTTTTCGGTGATTCCATCGAATGTGACGATGTGTAGAGAGGATCGGAGATTACTTCTAAAAACAATAAAAGTATTGTCAACTTTCTACATTAAGCCGTTTTTCATTTTCTAAACATTTTCAGTGTTACCTAGGTATAAGACTCAGGGGATAAAATAAGTATGTTAATAAGTATGTTACAGCCGTTGATGTTTCGGAATAAGTTTTTTTTTGTTTATTAAAGTTCGTTATGAACAGTATTAAGTACACATTCTTAAGTAGTGTTAAGGACACATTGATTACATTTGAAAAGTTTTTTTACCAATTTGAATGGCACTATAAAACACACACTATAATTCCAAATTCACTCAATTTTACCCCAAAAAGTACAACTGTATCTGTAGAAACCCCTACAAACCTCCAGAATGAAACAAATAAAATATTAAACTATGTAATGTCCTAAAAATGCTATCATAAATTTAACGTAATTTGGTCGCGTTACGTCAAACCCAGCCGACAGATCTCGAATAGCATTAAATGAACATAATACGACCAAATGACGTAAGTCCGTCCATGGTACTGTATAATGTTATGTAGGACTGTATAGGTAGTTACTTACACAAGTATTTTTTAACTTGGTGGGGGCGGGGTCCGGTTCGCGGGGGGAGGCGGGCGGGCTGCCGTCCGTCCCGCCCACCGGGGACGATTGGCTGTTGTCGCTGATTAAATAAAAAAAGAACATTAGTACAAAATATAACCTTTAAATGTCAAAGTTTCGCTGTTTTATATTAAATTAATTCATTTATTTCATAACGTTTTACAATACCATACAAATGTTTACTTCATTAATTGCTTTATATTGTTTGTAAGACCAAAGATAAATGTTTTTTTTTTTTGAAAATACCTACTCTCTCACATTAATCTAATAAGAGGCGAAAGTTTGTGTGTGTATTTTTTAATTCTTTACGCAGAAATTACTGAACGGATTTGATGAAGTTTCTTGTAGAGTAATTAAGACTCTTGTATAACAATTTGATCCGCTTTTTATACAGGGTGTAACAAAAATAAATGATGTAAACTCGTGACGTTCGGGAGCTTGCCCATACAAAAGTGAAAAAAAAATATGGCCTTTCAGCGCTGCTGTTTTCACAGTGAACTCTTTATAAGGAACACATACACACCCTGAAGTATTGTCACTTATTTTTGTTACACCTTGTATAAGATAGCAGTGTTTCTGTGAGTTCCTGAAGTTACGCAAAATAAGTCTAGTTGGTAGCATAAAGTTAATATACCAAGGGGAATAGAGCAACAATCTCGAGCTGTCAAACGAAACCGAAATTGATTTACGTCTGTGTGTAAAAATTTGTTAACGCATACACTTACAGAAGCATCTTTCTAAGAGATTAAATTGTCAACGTGCCGACTGGACGTCAAAAAGATGAAAAAGATTGGTTCTGCTGTCATGTATCACACGTCTCTTTTTATCACGCAGTGTTACAGATAGTGACATCTCTCTTGCTCAGGCCTTTGTTTCTCTATTCCGTTAGGTATATTAACTTTATGGTATGGTAGTAACGTCAATGGCGTGCCGAAAATGTGAAATTTAATTTACTGGATTTCAACCTATTGTACTTCAACTGAAGTACCTTCGGACAAGTGTTAAAATAAAAGGGCAAGATGCAGCAAACACTGTTTTGCCATAATATAGAATGTGGGAATAAACTTGAAAAAACATACGTGGGAGAGCCATGCTTCGGCACGAATGGCCGGCTCGACCGGAGAAATACCACGTTCTCACAGAAAACCGGCGTGAAACAGCGCTTGCGCTGTGTTTCACCGAGTGATTGAGTTTACCGGAGGCCAATCCCCTACCCCATTCCCTTCCCTACCCTCCCCTATTACCCTATTCCCTCTTAAAAGGCCGGCAACGCACTTGCAGCTCTTCTGATGCAGCGAGTGCTTTCCATCAGGTCATCCGTTTGCTCGTTTGCCCCCTTATTTCATAAAAATAAAAATAAAATTAAAAATAGAATCTTTTGCATGATATGAAATAATAACACCTATTATTTCATATCATGGAGAAGTTTTTTAAGTCACGCCGATTTCAAATAAACTTCTGTAACGCAATTCAGAAATGTGCGTCTTGTCAAATAATTTTTATTCAGAGTAAATTTTTTACAAAACTGTTTCTGGACGTCGAAACTATGGTGCCTGCCACCACCGAACCGAGAAAGCGAGAAAAAAAATACATATTGATCGATTCCCAAAAGTCAGATCCACAAAAAGCAAACAAAATATTAATTATTAACACAATCGGTCCAGTCATATCAGAGGATATTGGTAAGTAACATCGCAATACCGGTACTATTAACTAGATGACGCCCGCAACTCCGTTGCGCCAAAATTCATTTATTGCGCGGGAACCGTACATTTTTCCGAGATAAACAGTGTCTTATGTCCTTTCCCGAGACTCAAAGTATAATTTATACCAAGTTTCAGCAAAATCGGTTCAGCGAATTGGGCGTGAAGAGGTAACAGACAGACACACTTTCGCATTTATAATATTAGTATGGATTACATGTCATAACCAGCCTTACGCGTTATATACTAGACGGTAGACAGGCCATGGCACGGCCGTGACACATATCCGGGGAGTGTAACTGGGTCAATGACAATGAGGCCAAGGTTACACCCCGACATTTGTAACACAGCCCTATTGTCTGCCCACTACCTAACTTCTTGAAGGTTTGCAGGTCGTATAGGTCCGGAAATACTGCTGGTGACAGATCGTTCCAGAGTTTTACAGTGCGCGGCAGAAAGTTACGCGAGAAACGCACGGTGGAAGACTCATCAAGGTGATGAGGATGGTATATAAGTGATACCTAATACTTTAGGGTGTATATGTGTTCCTGACTTAGAATTCACTTTTAAAGTAGCAGCACTGAAAGAGTAACTTTTTTTTCACTTTCGTATTCCCATACGTGGTATTAGCATGACGCTGGGGGCGCTGGGGGCGCTGGGGCGCTTGCCCAATGCCCATACACATCAGAAAAGAAATTTTGCTCTTTCAGCGCTGCTACTTTCAAAGTGAACTCTGTCAGGAACACAATATATCTCTTAAAGTATTATCACTTATTTTTGTTACACCAGCAATGTATGCTCCGATTTTTTCATACAAAACTAGACGTTCCGCGCGGCTTCGCCCGCGTAAATTAGGTATTTCACAGAAAAAATAGTCCACAAAAAAAAGCCTATGATCCTTCACGTGGTCTACTTCTTATCTGATCCAAATAACAGAAAAAGACTCTAGTAGCTCGTGAGATAAGCTTTCATTTAATTCATTTTTTGATTCCCTTTCATATAATTTCCCCCGTTTAATTTGTATTTCTGAGGATAAACATTTTATTACGGATTTTTGCGTATACCACACAATCTCTTATTCCAAACATTTCGGCTATATACAAATGGCTAAGGGTGTGACAGACGGTGGATTTTGATGATTCATGGCCACAATATCTGGACAGTAACTTAAATATTCGGTTAAATATTAGTCATGCTATACAGTTTAACGCCTCCGTGGTCTAGTGGCTCTTGACACAAGAGGTCGTGGGTTCGATTCCCGCGTTGGAAAACATGTTACTTCAAAGTTTGGTTAGGACGATGCAGGCTGATCACCTGATTGTCTGACAAGTAAGATGTCACCTGATTGTCTGACAAGTAAGATGATCCATGCGTCGGATGGGCATGTAAAAAGTCGGTCCTGCGCCTGATCTCTCGCCAGTCGTGTCGGTTTTTCGTCTCACTGTGTTATGAGAGTAAAAGGAATAGAGAGTGCTCTTACTGCGCACACACTTGGGCACTATAAAATTACTCCTTCGTAACTGGCCTGATATCAATGAAACCGGCCACGGTTAAACAGTGTTTTCAAGTCAATGTTGGCTGTAGTCAGTGTATACCTGAGGTCGGAGGCGTCGGGCTTGACGGACAGCTGGGACTCGTGCGAGCGCGACTTGGTGAGCGCGGCGGGCGCGGGCAAGTGTGTCTGCTTGCGGCGGCCGACGGGCGTGTTGGGGGACTTGTTGCCTGGGAATAACGATTTTCATTAGTATTTTTAATACCCCATTTTCTGCGGCTTGTGCATTTAGTGAAACCATTTTTATAGTTATTCGGTAGTTTGTATTTTAATGGTTTAAACTTAGAATAATATAGGCAAATAGATAACGCCCGTACTCCGTTGCGCCAAAATCGGCGCGGAAACCGTACATTTTTCCGGGGTAAAAAGTATCCTATGTCCTTTCTTTTTTTTTTGGAGTCCTACTCAAAGTATCTCCATACCTTTCAGCAAAATCGGTTCAGCGGTTTGGGTGTTAAGAGGTAACAGACAGACGAACTGTCACCAGCGTATTTCCTCTTAAACGGCCGTCAATGCAGGCAATGCTCCTTCAGCTCTTCTTATGTAGCGAGTGTCCATGGGCGACGGTAGGTGCTTTCCATCAGGTCACCCGTTTGCCGGCTTATTTAATAAAAAAAAAAGACAGATAGTCCGACATTCGCATTTATAATATTAGTAAGGAACAAACATACTATGTGAATGGTTCCGTCTATTATGCGAGTTCTCGTGCTTGGTGCGCGGTGAGCCGCGGCCGTGTCGCTCCCACGAGTCCCAGTACAGCGGCAGCTCGGCGGCTCCGTCGCCGCGCGCCAGGGCCTCTGTAAGAAGATACAATGTGTGAAGGATTAAATATTATCTGCATATCTAAATGGAAATGAATTTTCAATTTTCTTAGTCTCGCTAAAACTCGGGAACGCCTGAATCGATTTGGCAAATTTTAGTCTTGAAATATTTGTGAAAGTCCAGGGAAGTTTTGTTTGTACGGCGGACCTAGGTAATTTGGTCGCGTTACGTCTAACCCAGGCGACAGATCACAATTAACATTGAATTGACATGTTCGAAGCGAATGATGTTGGTCTCCTTAACGGCCTAGGAAATAATTTACACGATGGTACATGTTAAATACATAATAGTGGATCCAGAGAGTCCTAACCTATGCTTATCCTAGTCATGCTATAATATAGATATAAGAAGTCCTTGTAGTTTATAAAAAAATAAATTGGTTTATAATCTGGTTTTATGTAACTCTAGGTAGGTGTAGGGAATGTTATTATCCGAATATACTCGAATAATAACATTCGGTAGGTAGGTGGTATTGAAACACCAACCGATATAAGTCCTCAGCCGCTGCATCGCGCCGCACAGTCGTCGGGCCTCCTCGTCTCGGGCGTTACACAGCAGCGCTCGCAGCTCGTGCTCCGTGCGCTCCCGCAGCGCCTCCAGCGACGCCACCCGACTGCACACCGCCTGCAGACACACCAACATACTTTAGTAGAAAATTTTATGATTAAATTACTATTAGTAAAGTTTTGAAATAATTATTACAGACATAATATGGGTATGATTTACTGCTAAGTGTCTATACACACTAGGCCGAAAAAAACGCGGCCGAAGTTCGGTATGCTATGTATTTTAAATTACTGATGACCCACCATGCCACGTCGCGTTAGTATAATTTAATCGCGTTAGTAATTTTGGCGTAATCATGCCGAACTTCGGCCGCGTTTTTTCGGCCTAGTGTGTTTAGACACTAAAGATGTATAATAAATATGTATAATAGTAATAAGTAACAAACAACAGTCACCTCGATAGCATCCACGCTAAGACCCACAACACGGAGCCATTGTCGGAGATTGGGGACATCGTGGAGTTCTCGCTGCAGCTCCTCCCCAAACTGGGCCTTGATCACCAGCTGCTTCGAGAAGTGCTTTAACAGCTTACCCTGGAACAGGAAAAAAAATAATTACCGGATAGGAAATATTAAAAGGGAAATAGTATTCTTGAAAGTTAACTCCCAAAATGGATTTCAAAGTTTTATTCCCCAATTCCGCTTTATTTTTCCCAAAATAAGTCTCAGTATAATTAAACTACAAAATAGTAATTTCTAAACATCAAACTGATTGATTACAAGCTCCAAAAATCTATTGTATGATTTTTTTAGATGTATTTATAACTATTCTGTACACAGAATATATAACACTAGTTATATTATATTCCGTGATTCTGTAGGTTCATAAGATCTGGACTGTTCAAACACAATTTTAATGATTATCATGATAAATAAACTAAAAATGTAGAAGCATGGTAATAGATGCAATTTAAATATTTTATAACCATTTAATTTAGTACCCCTATATATATAAATTGAAGATACATATTTATATAATGTTGGTCAGTATTAATAATATAATGAGTCATAGCAAAGTAAAACAATAATAAATATTGCATGTATTACAAAATATAAAAATAAACAATAAAACAATGTAAACCAAAATACAACTTAGTGTGAACTTCTATTGTTCAAACAATAATGTACAAAAATAATTCTTTACATTTTAACACCTCAAAAATAAACTACTAGTACTTGACTGTCTTCCTACAAAATTTATTTTAAAACATTGGCATTGCCGAACAGAGTGAGAAGGGATCCTCTAAAAACTCTCATACTCACACCCGTTTTGTGGCCAATAATCATTATCTTCCGTACTCTAATGTGACCTTGAAGACTAAAAGAGATAAATATGAAATAAAAATCGGCCAAGTGCGAGTTAGACTCGCGCACAAAGGGTTCCGTACCGTTTTTTGTATGGGAGCCCTCCCTAATTATTTAATTCACTTATTTAAATTTTATTATCTTATCTATGATTTACCTTTTTACGAAAAATGCGGAAATGTAGGTGCATGAAATTTTGCAGGTAAAGGAGTGCATCAAGCTAATATTATTTTGAAATTATGCTTTTATCATACGTTTTTTTAACAAATAAAACATCACACACGACAATGCGCTACAATGAGCACACTCAAAAAATGACAGCTTTTTGAGTGACAAGCCTATACATACGAACATAGACATAAATATATTATTATGCCGGCTCTTGATATAAGCGAACGCGTTGGCCAACGCGTCTGCAGACGCGTTGGCCCAATGTGTAGAACGGGCGTTCGCGCGTTGGCCGTAGGTATTTAGACGTTGGCCGACGCATCTGCGAGCTTGCCGCGCGGGTCGGAAATGTCGGCAAAAGATCAAAGGACATTTGTCGCAAGCTTCGCGCTCCATCCACACATAGGCCGCGCGATCAGTTTGCCCGGAGTTATAATTATGATAATTATTATAATATGTAATAATTTTTGTATGTAATAATTTAATAAATAATAAGTAGGTAATAAAATAATTACTTATATTATTTTAATATTATAAAATATTATGTAAAAGTGAGTTTATTTCTTTGTTTGTTACGTTTTCTCGCCTTTTATTTATTTATTTCCAGAATACTCTTTAAAAACTTTTTCTTGTCCACATTTACAAAGTAATTATAAGCTGTGAATAAATAAACAGCTGCAGCTGTTAGCGACTAAACATCCATTTTGAATCCGTCCGCACATTGGCGCGATCCAAAGCATACTGAACGACCTTCCTATGTGTGGATTACTCACAAACGCCGTTGCAAGCGCACTGCCAACGCGTCTGCAGACGCGTTGGCCAACGCGTTCGCCTATATCAAGAGCCGGCATTATGTCTATGCATACGAATTATACTCTTTTATTTATGGTTAAAGTCTGTTGACAACAAGTTGACAAATTGAAAATGGATTATAGTTTTTTTTATTGAATCTTAGAAACTATTAGACAATGCTTACACAGCCAGTTTGAGGTCGGCCGAGTCCCAGCGACAAGATTTAAAAAAATATATGATAAAGTCAATATATATTTTTTAAATATAGTAGTCCTAATATCGTTGAAACTAAGGTCGAATTTCGACCATTGGGCGATCTCTAGTATCTTTAAACGAGCAATTCTTGTATATATGTATATAATTGGAATCTCGGAATCGGCTCTAACGATTTTCATGAAATTTAATATATAGGGGGTTTCAGGGGCGATAAATCAATCTAGCTAGGAATCATTTTTAGAAAATGTCATTGATGTAAATGTTATTGATATCGAGCAAAAATACCAAAAAAAACATGTTTGTTCTATAGGAGCCCCCCTTAAATATTTAATTTATTTTGTTTTTAGTATTTTTTGTTATAGCGGCAACAGATATACACAATCTGTGAAAATTTCAGAAGGCTAGCGGTTCTTGAGTTACAGCCTGGAGACACACAGACAGACAGACGGACAAACGGATAGACATCGAAGTCTTAGTAATAGGGTTTTTACCCTTTGGCTACAGAACCCTAAAAAAGGATTTGGACCATAGAGCAAGAATGCTTTGATGTAATGTATTGCCTTCCCACCTCCATCTTCCCAGAAGTGGGAAGATGAATTAAAAATGACAGCAGGAAAAACTTGGACAAGGACAGCGCTAAACAGAATAGAATGGAAAGAAATGGGGGGGGGCAATTGAAAAAAAAGGGCAAACAGACCGAGACTATGGTGCTACTGACCTGCTGGAGTCAGTGGGTTAAGCTAAAAGAAAAATCAAGAAGTCTTAAAAATAAAGGCTATAAATAAAAATAAAATAAAATAAATGTATTGCCTGCCCCAACATTTAAAATATTGCTCCTAGAACAATTAATCCATCAATCCCGAAGCGCCACCCGGATGTCGCATAACAATTGAAAATCTATTATGTCTGCAATTCCCACGATTGAGGTATTAATCAATCGCTACTAATATTATAGAGATGAAGATTGTGATAATGAGTAAACTCCATATATAATATAATATAATACCTTACATCCATATAGTAAATCAATTTAGGAAACAAAATATTTCTACTAGTAAAACAACTTGTGAATTGTGATCAATTTAAAATAAAGATTTTATGTAAAACCATAACCAAAGCTGTAACATAGGTATATGTTTGAATATATTATTAATTGTATTACATTTGATTTTATAATAGTTTTAATTATAATCCTTTTAGTTGTATGATTGGCAAACACGGAATACATTAGTATCTTCTTTGAATAAACATTAACACAGTTTAATTATTATTAATACTGTGATTGAGTCATATTTTATTTAGGTACCTATGCAAGTAATTTGATGCCACAATAAAGAACCATCTATATATATATATAAAACTCAAAGGTGACTGACTGATTGACATAGTGATCTATCAACGCACAGCCCAAACCATTGGACGGATCGGGCTGAAATTTGCCGTGCAGATAGATATTATAACGTAGGCATCCGCTAAGAAAGGATTTTGATAAATTCCAATCCCAAGGGCTTCAAATAGGGGATGAAAGTTTGTATATAATAATATTTCTTAACGCGAGCGAAGCCGCGGGCAAAAGCTCGTTTAAATATATTTTAAACATGTCAACGCATATATATATATATATATATATATATATATATATATATATATATTTTAATGAAATAAGGGGTCTCCTACATAATAAATTATGTAGGAGACAACCTTATAGGTGAACATAAAACAATATTTGCAACAACAAAGTGTACCTAGCAAAGTGTGAGGTCTAAACTGAGAAATGCCGAGCACAATTGTTCTGATTGTGCCATGTTTGGCAAGACCCTGACTCAAACAGTTCAACTGACACACAATGATACACTGAATTGCTAAATATCATATCATAAATATTTCATTATTATGACAGCATTTTGTCACCGAGCATTTCGTAACTCGGTGGAAATGTATGGACTAAATTGGATATTATTGAATAACTAATTGAAGGTTCAATGCTGCTATAGCCTGAAAATGGTCAGCTGTATTTAAAACGGGTAGTGACGTACTATAGAAAGCAGAGTAATCGGTTTCCTAGCACGTTAACAATTAAAAAATCGTTAGTTATGAATACGAAATAGACGTAGTGTAGTAGTGAGGGGAGTGAGAATGCGCGCGTTTATACTTTCTACAACGGCAATGAACTATTTGCCGCCATCCTTGAGATCTAGGCCTTGAAGCTCAGCTTATTGACGCGTTCAAGGGCATATCATGTTTCCGCAACATGTTAGCTGAAAAATATTCGTCCCCGTACCTCGAGCGTGCGGATTTCTTGCTGGGTCAGTTCTGCGCTGGTGGAGCACTGCGTCCGCAAGCCTTCCAGTCTATCCGCAGATACGTCGATCATGGACTGGATAGTTTCTATCAACTGAATTGCATCACGAGCTCTCTTTATTTCGTACTCGTTCTCTGCATCCATTACAAATATCACAGCACTGTATACGATCCGCTAATCACTACTTATACATAAAAAACTTTCTATTCATTATAAAATATGAATATCAATATACAAAACATTGCAAGTATTGTATTGCCGAAACAGCGGCCATGTCCGCAGTGTAGCCATATTATTTAATAAAATGTACCAAGTACCAACTACCAAACCTCCCCGAAAATTTTATACTAAATAGTGACTTAACATAAAACATTACAGCCATTATTTATTTTATTGAAAACTAGATGTTCCGCGCGGCTTCGCCCGGGTAATTTAATAATGTCACGGAAACCGTACATTTTTCCGCAAGGAAAGAAATAATTTCCTCCGTTTTTTCCACATTTTCCTCTATTTCTTCAGCATACGATTTTCTATCGCTAAGATTGTAAGACCCAATAAGCGTTCCTGGCTCATAGAAGATCGCAAATAATTTTTAATCAGTTTTCGTTTGCTAAAACTTCGTTCGCAGCTTGCGGAACGTAGTAGGAAGAGTAAATTCGCAGAGCAATACAAAATAAATTATGGAGGCACTTCACATGGCTATTACACATCACAGTATTCGCCAAACAATGACCATGTGTAGACGGTATGTTTGACAAATATTGGCCTTATTTGCCTATTTGACAAATATGACCAATACCAAATTCACGTATCCGTACCTTTGTCGGTTTTTGAAGCACATCAAAGGAGTCAAATAGGCAAGTAAAGAAAATCAAGTAAAAGTTTGGTATTTGACGTACATCTGTGGAAGGCCGTATTTGCCTTTATTTGCTTCTTTGTGTATACGTCAGTAATTTTGCCAAATACAACAAATAGCAAATACAAATAGCCATGTGAAGTGCCTCCATTAGGAAAAGCATCCTGCAAATCATGCGCATAGATCTGTTGCAAAAGATAAAAACTGTTAGCCTTTTCTATATGACCAAATAAAACCGGAGCTTGCTCTTTAAAAACGTTAAGTTTTACGCGCCTCGCGAATAATAAATGTTCGTGCAGCTTGCGTGCAGTACGTCTCACTCCATGCTCAGGGTATCGGTCAAGTTGATATGGACATGAAATTGCTGTATCTACTTGTGTTATTATTTATTCCGTGGTCTAAGTAAAATAAATGATGAGTTGCCCATTAGTCCGTGAAGTGTGAATTTGGTCGCCCCCTGAATTCAATGCCGCGCGGGCATAGACCCCGGCTTGCCTTCCCCCTAGATCCGGGGCTGGGTTAGCCTTACTAAGGTGATGGTGAAAAAGTCATCAAAAGATGCATATGCACATTTAAATGAAATTGGCATATTTTATTATACCTGTAAATATTAAACCAAAATCAATAAAGGTTTCTAAAATTAGTAAAAATTATTAAGTATATTTTACTATATACCGGCGAATCAAGGCGGTAGTGGTCACTGGACTCTGGCCTGTCAATAAAACTTATCATATTGCATCATTTTCTATACCATCTAAAAGCCGAGCTTTGTGAGCGATCGTGTCGTCACAATATCTTGGCTGACTGATGATAACACATCCATACTAATATTATAAATGCGAAAGTATCTCTGTCTGTCTGTCTGTCTGTCTTGCTTTCACGCCAAAACTACTGAACCGATTGCAATGAAATTTTGTATACAGTTATTCTAGAGTCTGAGAAAGGACATAGGCTACATTTTGATGTGGGAAAATATCTTATTTCCATGAAAATATCGATGAAAATGAATTCGCATTGCGCGTGGCCAGCGCTCATCCCGGGGGTCCTGGGTTCGAGTCCCGCAGGCGGAACAAAAAGTTTTCAATGTTCCTGGGTCTTGGATGTGTATTAAAATAAAATTTCAAAAATCTTAAACATATTTTATGTATAATATTATAAAAAATCCAGAAATATATCGATGCAATGAACATTTTAGTTCTAATACGATTCAACAGATGGCGTTTTATTTTTTACTTTATTGTAACACTAGCTGTTGCCCGCGACTTCGTCCGCGTGGACTTTAGTTTATAGCGCGCGGTGTCAACAAAATGTGTCAAATTTAAAAACTTTTTAAAACCCTGGTAAGTGGTACCCCTCTTAGGGCCGCGCTACACCAGAATGGCAGCGCTGAAAGTGCTCGCCTCGCCGCTGCCATTCCGGTGTAGCGCGGCCCTTAATTAATCAAAATACCCAAAAACAGATGTGCAGTGTGCACATAATCTATACTAACATTATAAATGCAAAAGTATCTCTGTCTGTCTGTCAGTCTCGCTTTCACGCCAAACGCCAAAAGTATCTCTGTATGTCTGTCTGTCTGTCTGTCAGTCTCGCTTTCACGCCAAACGCCAAAACTACCGAACCGATTGTAATGAAATTTTGTATACAGATAGTCTAAAGCCTGAGAAAGGACATAGGCTACTTTTTAACTGGAAAAAAGGGTTGTAAGGGGGTGAAAATGCGTAAATTTGTTCAAATTGAGTTAGTTCCAACAGTTCATAATAGATGGCGCCGTGCGTCTTCTAAATCGCGCTGACGCTTGCTCAAAAGTCTTTCTATAAGACGTGGTATCATCTTACATTTAAGTTTCGATTTTTTTCGATTGTTATATCTATTCTACGGTATTAAATAAGTCAGTACTTTATCTGTGCAGTGACGTAACCTTAAATCTATCAATGATAAATAGTTTATGGGTAAAGTTGTGTAATTGGAGGGCTAAATAAGCTTTAAAATTTGGCATAAAATATAAAGTTTAATATAAAAAAATGAAATACTTATTGTGTGCACACTGCACAGCTGTATTGATTTAAGGGGTACCAGGGTTTTTTTATAAAAGCTTTTGACACCAATTTTGTTGACATCGCGCGCTATAAACTGAAGTCCACGTGGACGAAGTCGCGGGCAACAGCTAGTCTACTTATAAAAAACCTTTACTGGCTGATGATAATACATCTACATACAGGGTGTAACAAAACTAAGTGATAAAATTTTTGGGTCTGTATGTGTTCCTTGTACAGAATTCACTGTGAAAGTAGCAGCGCTGAAAGACCAAATTTTTTTTTCACTTTTGTATGGGCAAGCACCACGGAGCGGCGGTCGCGCGGCGGCGTTACGATTTTCCCCATACAAAAGTGAAAAAAAAGTTGGTCTTTCATCGCTGCTACTTTCACAGTGAATTCTTTACAAGGAACATATTGTACACACCCTAAACTCTAAAGTATTATCGCTTAGTTTTGTTACAACCTGTATAATCAAAAATTGTGAAAGTTTTTTCGGAAGACAGGTGCATCACAAAAAGAATTCGAACCTTTTTGCATATTCTTGTGTATACCTATGAAACATACGTCAATCGACAGAGAAAATAATTACAAACAACAAATATTCTTTGATCAAATGTCGTAAATGTTATACTTTTTGAAATATTTCAGGTTCTATATCTAAAATGTTATTTATTTTACATTTTCAAACTGAAATAACTGAGAAAGTATATTATTTACGACATTTTGTCAAAAAATATTTATTATTTGTAAACATCTTCTATTTCGATTGGCGTATGTTTCATTGGTGTACACCAAAATACGACAGGTACGCCAATAAGGTTCGTTGTTCTTTAAAGCTTGTGGGATACCTAAACTAGGGCTCACTTCGCTCGCCCTGTAAAATCGCGATTGACAATGAAGTGTGAATGTCAAAATGTTCCTAGCCTTAGGGCGATATCGTATTTTGCATATACTCAATGTGAATTGAGTATATCACTTTGAACTCATAAAAAGTTGTAAATTATCATTCTAAAAGGGCCCATTCACAGCAGGCCGCCGTGCAGTCCGCCGGCTTATGTAGAATAGTGAATGGTGACGCAGGCCTGCATGGCGGCTGGCCTGCGACACCATTCACAATCCTGCATAAGCCGGTAGACTGCAATGCAGGATAGTGAATGGGCCACTTAAAAGTTACCAAGACGTTTTCCGACGAATTTATAATAATCTGTGTCTTTCTAAGATTTTTAAGGTAACTGAATGCATTACAAGCATTTTTAATATAGCTCCTAGACTAAAAAGGTCAATGGCCGCTACCGCTTTGATTCGACGGGTACACTAACGTTATCAAAACGTTGGATATAAAATATACCATTTAATTCTAATACGATTCAACAGATGGCGTTTTATTTTTTACTTTATTGTAACACTAGCTGTTGCCCGCGACTTCGTCCGCGTGGACTTTAGTTTATAGCGCGCGGTGTCAACAAAATGTGTCAAATTTAAAAACTTTTTAAAACCCTGGTAAGTGGTACCCCTCTTAGGGCCGCGCTACACCAGAATGGCAGCGCTGAAAGTGCTCGCCTCGCCGCTGCCATTCCGGTGTAGCGCGGCCCTTAATTAATCAAAATACCCAAAAACAGATGTGCAGTGTGCACATAATCTATACTAACATTATAAATGCAAAAGTATCTCTGTCTGTCTGTCAGTCTCGCTTTCACGCCAAACGCCAAAAGTATCTCTGTATGTCTGTCTGTCTGTCTGTCAGTCTCGCTTTCACGCCAAACGCCAAAACTACCGAACCGATTGTAATGAAATTTTGTATACAGATAGTCTAAAGCCTGAGAAAGGACATAGGCTACTTTTTAACTGGAAAAAAGGGTTGTAAGGGGGTGAAAATGCGTAAATTTGTTCAAATTGAGTTAGTTCCAACAGTTCATAATAGATGGCGCCGTGCGTCTTCTAAATCGCGCTGACGCTTGCTCAAAAGTCTTTCTATAAGACGTGGTATCATCTTACATTTAAGTTTCGATTTTTTTCGATTGTTATATCTATTCTACGGTATTAAATAAGTCAGTACTTTATCTGTGCAGTGACGTAACCTTAAATCTATCAATGATAAATAGTTTATGGGTAAAGTTGTGTAATTGGAGGGCTAAATAAGCTTTAAAATTTGGCATAAAATATAAAGTTTAATATAAAAAAATGAAATACTTATTGTGTGCACACTGCACAGCTGTATTGATTTAAGGGGTACCAGGGTTTTTTTATAAAAGCTTTTGACACCAATTTTGTTGACATCGCGCGCTATAAACTGAAGTCCACGTGGACGAAGTCGCGGGCAACAGCTAGTCTACTTATAAAAAACCTTTACTGGCTGATGATAATACATCTACATACAGGGTGTAACAAAACTAAGTGATAAAATTTTTGGGTCTGTATGTGTTCCTTGTACAGAATTCACTGTGAAAGTAGCAGCGCTGAAAGACCAAATTTTTTTTTCACTTTTGTATGGGCAAGCACCACGGAGCGGCGGTCGCGCGGCGGCGTTACGATTTTCCCCATACAAAAGTGAAAAAAAAGTTGGTCTTTCATCGCTGCTACTTTCACAGTGAATTCTTTACAAGGAACATATTGTACACACCCTAAACTCTAAAGTATTATCGCTTAGTTTTGTTACAACCTGTATAATCAAAAATTGTGAAAGTTTTTTCGGAAGACAGGTGCATCACAAAAAGAATTCGAACCTTTTTGCATATTCTTGTGTATACCTATGAAACATACGTCAATCGACAGAGAAAATAATTACAAACAACAAATATTCTTTGATCAAATGTCGTAAATGTTATACTTTTTGAAATATTTCAGGTTCTATATCTAAAATGTTATTTATTTTACATTTTCAAACTGAAATAACTGAGAAAGTATATTATTTACGACATTTTGTCAAAAAATATTTATTATTTGTAAACATCTTCTATTTCGATTGGCGTATGTTTCATTGGTGTACACCAAAATACGACAGGTACGCCAATAAGGTTCGTTGTTCTTTAAAGCTTGTGGGATACCTAAACTAGGGCTCACTTCGCTCGCCCTGTAAAATCGCGATTGACAATGAAGTGTGAATGTCAAAATGTTCCTAGCCTTAGGGCGATATCGTATTTTGCATATACTCAATGTGAATTGAGTATATCACTTTGAACTCATAAAAAGTTGTAAATTATCATTCTAAAAGGGCCCATTCACAGCAGGCCGCCGTGCAGTCCGCCGGCTTATGTAGAATAGTGAATGGTGACGCAGGCCTGCATGGCGGCTGGCCTGCGACACCATTCACAATCCTGCATAAGCCGGTAGACTGCAATGCAGGATAGTGAATGGGCCACTTAAAAGTTACCAAGACGTTTTCCGACGAATTTATAATAATCTGTGTCTTTCTAAGATTTTTAAGGTAACTGAATGCATTACAAGCATTTTTAATATAGCTCCTAGACTAAAAAGGTCAATGGCCGCTACCGCTTTGATTCGACGGGTACACTAACGTTATCAAAACGTTGGATATAAAATATACCATTTAAGACTTAAAAATATACAATTTGGCAACACTGAACGTCTTAGGAAAATCTATATATCTTTCTTGTCTATGATTTTTTGTAATCATCTTTGCCATAGACAAAGAGTGACAGCTGATAACATGTCAAAATTTCGAAAATGACGTAAATGATTATTGTCAAAATGGGCAACTTCACGCCTATTCCTACTGTCATTTTCAACTTTGACATTTTCTAGTCTATGGCTTTTATCAATGGAGTGTAGACGTTTGTTGTGAGATTTGTTTCCAATAATTTCGCCTTTCGTCGTCTAAATTTTTGTGTAATGTAATAAACTAGTTAGAAAAAATCTTTTTTACTTTTTCGCTAGATAGGGGTTGGGATTTTTTCTTAGAGTTTAGATGTAGATAGTTTAGAATGTTACTTGGGCAATTATTGGTACCACTCTTCTGCCTCGGGTTGGAAGGTAAATATCGTGAATATTTGGCTGATTTTTATAATATTATGCCGTTCGGTGTCGATTAATATAGTTGGATGATTGTTCAGCTGTTCGGACCCAGGCGGATGAGGTGGAGATACGGCAGGTGGCTGCAGACAAGGGGACCGATGTGTCGATACCTTGTGGCGAGTTGAGCCCGCCTGCCAACGTCCTATGGGTCTACAGGGGGAATCGCACACACCACGAAGTACTTGTGAGTCTTCACTTTATATACTGGTACCACTACAGGAGTATGTTGTGTAAGAAAAGACCAAAAATTGTGACTACCAAACTCCCATTGTTTTTAAGACAATAATTATGAAAAATGCCAGCCTTATATATTTGATATTTTTAATTGGATTCTTATCTATAAATCATTCAAATATATTTAGGAAAAGTAATGAATAAACCCATCTGTTAATACAGGCATTAAAAATATATTATTTTATGACATAAAATATACTACAGGAGGCCTAGCGCAAATGTTTTTACTCTAAAAATTGTTAGTTGTGTGGAAACCATACTCTTTTTGGTAATTAGAACTTGCCTATTTTGTATCCTGGGACTTAAGGTACCCATATTACAAATTTCATTAAAATTTATTGCCCAATTTAATTGAGCATAAACTAGTGAACCAAGGTAACAAACAGACAATCACTTAATAGGATAATAATGACAATTGCTGTTTTAAAAATGAAACTTGCATTGAGATCAATTAATTTGCATGTAATGAATAAATTAATTATGTTAAAAATGTAATGATCCTTTAAAACAATATGTACATTTTTTTCAATGTACTCTGCTTGGTTTTTGCATTGTTAACCTTGGAGCTAAATAAATAGAGCTAAGTTTTGTTGAAATGTGGCAGTTTGTAAACATTGATTTGTTTGACCTTGTTCTTGACATAACTGGGGTCATATTTTTAACAACATTAGATATTTATGTAAATTGTAAGTACATACATGTAGACCTTGATATAAATTATAAAATGTTTAATATTTATAATAATTTAGATTAAAAATGTATTTGAGAAAAAAAAGTATGCAAGCTGTTTTTAATGCAGCAAGTTCCTAATAAATAGTAAAAACTATTGAAATGGCCAGTTGACAGTTCAAACTTTTTGCTTTAGAAGTTACAAGCACAGTATTATAATCCCTCCTTTTAAAAACACTGGAGAAAAAAAAATGGCAGTAGTTTTGTACAATAAAATAGAAGGATTACAAGCTAACACATATTATGTAATAAAATATTTTGCTCATAAACCAGTTTAGCTTACAATAATAATATTTTTAAAGCTCACACGTTTTTATATCACAAGAATAAAATTTGACATAGTATAATAATTTGTGGACAAAGCAAGAATTAAGAAAATAATGTTATACTTACTTAGTAATTAAAATAACAATTTTGTTATATTTTTGCTCAAAACTGAATTTTTATCGCAGCTTATTCTCAGACCTCAGTGGGCTAGGTTAATTCTTTGTTGAGGTTCAAAGAAAAACTTGCTGGGGTTTATCTGAAAATAAACCTTTATCTATTTTTCTTAGAATGGCGAGAGTTACGTCGCTTTTAGATTCACACCTTTTTCTTTCTCGTGTTTTATTGTGGTTAACGGAGGTACAATGCCAGACAAGAAACATTTATATAAAAGTAAGTTTTGAAGTCGGGATTGATTCTCGTGCCTCGTTTATAGAGTGTCCTGCTCGGCCAGCTCTATCTCGGGACAGCCACAGAAGTTAGAGAAGTAAGCCGCAGGCTTCTCATGAATCATGATATCTCGAAAGTCGCTTCGATCTCCCCGCGAGTGACATTCGAGGTATTAGAATTGCGCCTCTGATACAAGAATTGCGCCGCGCCCCCTAAATCGGAACCGCGAAACTTCCTCAAAGTAGTGCAAATGCAGTTAAGAGCTCACCTGACTCTAAAAATCAAACATCGTCCTTCTCTCTTCACACTCACGCCCGTCTTTCATATGCCAGGTGAAAAAGGACGTCGCGGAATCATCGCCGAGTTAGTTTTACTTGAATAAAAGACGAACTATAATGATTATGAAAAAAGTGTTTTGAGCAAATTTAGGTTTTATCAATACCTTTTTAGATATTAAAAAATATTAAAGAAAAGACAGCAAACTTCGAAGATCCAAGCAAAAATGTGTCTAAAACAAGGTTTTTTGTAAAAAAGAAACTATCGAGCATTTTTTGAGTAATCGTGTTTTCGTGTTGAGCATTTAATCTTTATGAACTGAAGTTACTTGTGTCAAAAAATCAGTTTTCTAGACCTTACAGATTTTGAGATCTACGTTAAAGTATGTAGTCAAGTTAGGGTCATATGGGCTCTTAAAGCGGCGACGTTAGGAAGTGTGTGAACATCTAGAGTACTGCGGGGCTAAAATGGTCGCTTTGAAGAATCATGTTATGAATCATAATATGATTCATTTTTCTAAAATCGCAAAATGCAACTATGCTTGCAATAATTCATTTCTGTATTTTTTATGTATTTTTGTACTGATTTGACATTTGTCAGTTTGACAGTTTTGACAATTCATTTGATGAATTGATTGAGACTTTGAGGGGAATTGCTAAATGTGACCATTTTAGCCCCTCTGTGTACCATATTTTTTGGCAAATAAACACTCCAATTTTGAAGCACAAGTCTCTGGCGTCATCCGCTAATTGGCTGAGCGTCGTCCCGTCTGCCGTCGGTATTAAAAATAATTTAGCAAAGACCGATTTAGTGGAAACTGTTGTAATTGTACTGTTTAGAGTCGTTTACAGCGTGCTACGACTGCAAATGATTGCTCCCGCGCACGAAGCAAATTGGTTGATGGCTCAATTTGGCGGAAAATCTATTTTTATCTGCGCACTTCGCACTTGTGACGCCTGTGGCTATGTTTTATTGTTCTGCTCTTGAATTAATTTTATTTTGCCAGGCCAGGTCGAACATTTAAGCCCTTATTCTACCCTTTATAGGACAGCCTGGACTCGATCAAGTTACCATCCAACCCTATGCTGCCGTGGTATAACAAAAATGCCGTTAAGTGACATTTGGTCGATTTTCAGGTTTTGACTGTACATGAATAAGAAAAAAATTCTCTATCGACCTACATAAGCGGTTTTTTGATAAGTTGAATAGTTTCGGAAATAATATTAATGAAAATGCCGTCATATTACCCTTTTTTGCGCATGTAATACGCTTAACCTTATTAATGTGATATTTGTATTAAGTACACTGAGCTAAACGTCCATACAAATTAGTTGTAAGTATAATCCCACCAAAACATTAAATGTAAAAAGGAGCCAAGCAAAATATTGCATAGCCATGCAATATATTTATCGTAAAAAGTTTTCAGATCACATTCAAGTCAAGCCTTCAACTTATTTTGTAATTTAAATCAACATTAAGTGAATTTATCAATAGTTTTTCTTTATTTTATAATTATTATAGTGGCTCGGCAATGAGCACAAGAAAAACAAATATAAAACTTCATATTTGGGGTAGTTCATACTTACACAAACGGCAAGCATAAAGTGTTTTTTAGTATGTAATGACATGTAATGTAGACGATGGTACCCAATAAATCCAATCAGTCGCTGATGATTTCTCTAGAGCTCATTGCCAAGCCACTATAATAATTATAAAATAAAGAAAACTATTAATAAATTCACTGAATGTTGATTTAAATTACAAAATAAGTTGAAGGCTTGGCTTGAATGTGATCTGAAAACTTTTTATGATAGATATATTGCATGGCTATGCAATATTTTGCTTGGCTCCTTTTTACATTTAATGTTTTGGTGGGATTTCATTTCTTTTCTTTTCAGGTCACGTTAAAACTTTTCTGTACTTAGCTTAGCACTCATTCTCTATCTCTTGGTATATATTCTAGGTCGTAAAATTAATAATTGATAATAACAGGTTATAGGTACTTCTACAAAGTACAAATTCTATGACGATAGCCCAACAACTTTTGAACTTTCAGGAGGTTATTCGTGCATCGATGTTACTTTCGATTGAGTATTACAACCTATTCCAGATATTTTTAAACCATAATAATTATACTCCGCAAACAAACAATACCGCGATATAAAGGGAGTGCTACACCATCTATCGAGCGAGTATGGAGTGTACATCGTAATTCGCAGTTCTGATTTGAGATTTAATCGAATTTAATTATCATAGTTTCATTGTTAACTTTGTTCACTATTTTTCCTTTTGTACGTAAAATAATTATTATGAAGTCGAAACTCATTTTTAATGTTCTTGCAAAGCCACAAACATAAAAATCTTTTCTTTTATTTAATAAAGTCATATTATACTTTTCAGTTTTTAGGTTTCCTTGCCCAAAGGATGAAAACGGGAGCCTATTCCTAATGAGTCTAGACTTCGCTGTCTGTCTGTCGTCCGTCCGTGTGTCACGAGGCTAGATCTCGAGAAGATATTTGATTTTTTTACAAATTATGTACTTTTGTTGTCGCTATAAAAGCTAATAGTCCAACTAAAATAAAATAAATTATTAATAGGGGGTCTCATACAACAAACACGTTTTTTGCCCTTTTTTGCTCTATATCCATAATGGTAAAAGTAAGGTTTTTTAAAATTTCAGAAAATACTTAATTGTGTTTCAACTTTAATAATAAGTAATAAAAAGTACATAAACTTGTGATTTAAGGGGGGCTCCCATACAAATTTACGGTACGGAACCCTATGTACGCCAGTCCGACTCGCACTTGGCCAGTTTCATAATTTTTCCTTTCACTGTGGATAACGACCTACCTTGTTGCCAAATTTCAAGGTTCTAAGTCTGCAAATCTAAGTCATCAAAATTGTAAGGTACTCGTACTTCTACCTTAGAATTTTGATGATCTGTCAGACAGTGAGTGACAAAATGTAGTAAATTTGATCATCCGTAACTATTAATTATCGAAATGTTATGTAATTTGGAGGTTTAGCTAGTTTTAATACTTGCTCCTAGTCACCGAAATTCTAAATCCCTAGCTTTGTTAACATCGAAGATAAAGAGGGTGTGAAAAAGCCGCGAACCGCTTCGAAAAAAGTATGCTACGGCCGTTCCTTTGCTAAACAGCTTGGCTGGAGCACTACCATGCTCCCAGATATACTATAGAGCTATCTAAGATGCTCAATGGGTGGGTGGATGGGTTTTAATTTATTACAAAATATGATCCCTATTTAATACTTTAACTCCGTATAGTTAAATATCACAATGCAATATTTTTCGCTTTTTGTCGCTATAACGCCGTTAACGTAAAAAGTAAATAGTGTAACGGCGTTTTAGCGGAACAATGAGTGGAGTTATTCATATAAATTTTGTAGTTTACTAGACTTAAATGCGGTAAAATACCAATAACAGCACTAAAGACTAACATAAGTTAGTTCTGTACGAGGGCTGCTATTTATGTATCCGGAATTAAAAAAAGAAACAAACATATATCATTTAATATGGTTTTATTGCTTTTCAAAATATTCGCCGCGATGATCGACACACTTTTGCATACGCTGGAACCAATTTTCATAGCACTTTTTCCATTCTGATTGAGGTATCTCCAAAACGTGCATTTTGAACGCATCAACAGCCTCTTCGCGGCTCGAAAAACGTTGACCACGTAATTTGTTCTTCGCGTATGGAAATAAAAAGAAATCGTTAGGTGCCAAATCAGGGCTGTACGGCGGATGACCAGTCAATTCGATCTTTTGACCCTCCAAAAACTGAGTTGTTTCAGCTGAGGTGTGACAGCTAGCATTGTCGTGATGTAATATGATTCTACGTTGTCGGTTGTCCTTTCTTATTTCTTCAAAGACTTCTGGTAAACAAATGGTCGTATACCATTCAGAATTAACCGTTTTACGATTCTCTAATGGCACTGTAGCCACATGTCCATTAATTCCAAAAAAACAGGCGACCATTTGCTTCAAAGTACTTTTTGCACGAGTAACTTTTGTTGGATTCGGCTCATCTTGGAACACCCACACCGTTGACTGTTGTTTAGTTTCGGGGTCATATGCATAGATCCAAGATTCATCACCTGTGTAGATATTATAAACGGCTTTTGACGTACCACGGTTGTATTTTTTTATCATTTTTTTGCACCAATCGACACGAGCCCGTTTTTGATCGATTGTCAAGTTGTGCGGAATCCAACGCGAACATATTTTTTTTACAGCCAAATGTTCGTGTAATATCTTATGTATGCTCGTCATACTTATGCCTAAGGACGCCTCTATCTCGCGATATGTAACATGACGATCACGCATTATTAGTTCCCGCACAGCATCTATATTTTGTGGGACAACAGCTGTTTTTGGGCGACCTTCTTTATTTTCATCCGTGAGCATAGACCGCCCACGATTAAACTCACTGTACCAGTGATAAACAGTGGTTTTTGATGGTGCTTCATCTCCAAAAGTAGCGGTGAGTTGAATAAAGCACTGTTGTTGATTTAGCCCACGCCGAAAATCGTAGTAAATCATTGCACGAAAATGTTCACGCGTTAAATCCATGGCAAATGAAGACACGCAATTTTCAAAATGACGCCACAATGGAAAAATAATTGACAGTCACATGAAACAAAATGTATTCTTCAACCAAAGAGTTCTATTTTCAAATGTTGTAATTACTTTTTAAATATTGTTCTTGTAAGTGGCCAGTTCCGGATACATAAATAGCAGCCCTCGTATTACTTGATATTAAGCTAAATCAGGGTTATGTACTATAACGACATTTTAGCTAAACATATGAGAAAATGTTTGTAGTGTTTTAATAGACAACGTTTTTATTAAGAATAGAAACACTAAAATGCCGTTAAGGTATACGTAACGGCATTTATGTCAAATTATAGATGAAAGAAAGAAACATTAATGTTGAACTAAAACGAAAAACGGGTTTTTTTTAATTCATAAATAAATTCTAAGAAGATCGCATATTAATAGATATTAAGTATCTCTTTTATGTATGTTCTGGTGCTTTTCGATCTCAAATCGGTTTTGTCATTGAGGAGTTACATAGGTTTAAAGTTTTACCGCGTTTTTTACTCATAACTTAAAAGTAGGTTTTGGTAGTTAACGGCATTATAGTCATACCACGGCAGTATGGGATATCTCACACAAAACTCGCTTAAACTGGTTGTCGTTGTTTTGTTAGATATAAGTAAGCTTATCTAATGATGACATTTGATTGGTGATAGTGATGCTCAAAGATTAAATCGATAATAATCGGTAAGCCATTCCCGAAGAGTGCTCTGAATGTTCATTGTGTATTGGCACATATCACTACGCTGCCGCGCTGGGACAATCTAAGGCTTAGTCGTAACAGTCGGCCTAGAAATTGTTGGGTCAATATCGATTTTTCAAATATATGCATCGAGTTATTCGTATATACCCCTCATACGCCCTTATCGCCCTATCTTATATCCGTTTTGGAGACGTCATTTGCATAGCCCATTCCGCCTAAGGCATTTCATTTCAACCATTGTTTTTCCCTCGCGTTTTATTTTTATGAACGTTGAAATATTTTTTAACTGTGAAGTTTTTTCTTTGTCTGCACACGCCGTAATAACTTACGGTGTGACATTGCTGTTGTTTCACTTTAATTTTTCAAAGGAAGTGCAGTTTTCGTTTCATAGTTAGGACTTAGGCCCGACTAATATTCACTTTATGGAAATTGGAATATGCATTGCACACAACTAGTTCCTTGGTAGGAACTAATTTAGGCGATTTGCAGACGACGGGGCGGGGCGGGGCGGGCCGGTCAATTTCGCCGCGTACGCCCGTCGATATCTGCGGCTGCCCGCGCCGCGTACACAAAGCACATGCCGTCTGCATTACTGCATGTAAACTGGTTTGTGTGATCCACGGCGGGCAGCCGCGCACATGCGCCGCCACTCGCCAGTGCCCGCCGGGCACCAGCGGCGCGGTATTTTTGCCCACCGTGTGCGTTGGTAATATCCCTTTGTGTTATCGTTTGCAGCGAAATTGACCGGCCCGCCCCGCCCCGTAAGTCTGGACTATCTGGACCCTGTATGCGTTAGAGTCTAACGGTTAGACGTTAGTAGAGGCAAAATTTAGCCTTACAAATCTTTCAACTTTGTCGGAGCTACAAAAAGTAGCGTTGCTGAAAGAGTTCATTAATATTTTCTGAACTTCAACTAAACAGTTTTTGAAACCGTATTTTTATAATTGCCGCCCATAAAATGATATTAAAATAAAAACATCTATCGATAGAGTCCCTCACTGGCTTTCGTGCAAATGTTCTATTAAAAGCCCGATGGTATCAAACGATAGTTTTCTTCGTGCCGTACTTCGCTTTACATAATTTCTAGCGATACAAGAATTTAGCAAAAACAACTTGAATATCGCAAGCTTCAAACCCAATGGGGCACTCAAAGTGAGGACATTTTTAACCTCCTGGGACTCTTCAAATTTTATGTAATTCGCTTAATGGCTAATGCTATGCTTTAACATGCTATATGTATGCTTTTGCTTTAATTTTATGCTTTGCTTTAACATCAAAAACATATGCAATGAAAACGTATAAATGAGTTTTGCCAAGTTTAATCAGTTCGTGTTTTCATGAAGTTGTTTAACATCGCACAGTAATCATTCGTTTACTGTAATTTGTCCTCGGATATACAAAAATGGTCCTTTTGTCGTCGAAATTAAGGCCTGTAAGGGCTCGCATTGACGGTACGTCCATTAAACCAAATAGCCGGTCAATACTGCAAAAACGTACGTCCCTTGTATTTAATAATTACGTTGGCGAGTATTTAAAAGACCGATCCGGCAAAGCACTTGCAATACATCGAAACGATCGATCGCAAAATCGCAAAACGTAATTGTAGGGATTGAATGGTTCAGCTTACTGAGCAGATAATCTGTCTGCCGCCTTTTACTTAGTCACGACTCACGTCATTATCCTAAGGGCCTGTTTCACCACTTTCTGATAAAGTGCCTAATAGGCTATTCACAACTTTTTTGACAGATTCTCCATACTCGATCTGTCAAGTTAATTGGTGGATAGCCTTATCAGGAAGTGATGAAACAGGCCCTTAGTGTTTACTTGTTATAAATGCGAAAGCGTGCATGTTTGTCTGTGTCTTACCTCTTAACACACAAACGGCTTAACTCATTTGGATAAACTTTGGTATTGAGATATTTTGAGAGTGGGAAAGGAGATAGTTTTTGCGCAACAAACGGAGTTGCGGGCGTCATTTTGGTTGAAAAAGCCTCTATACAGAGGCTGATCGGTCCGGTCGAACTGATCGCAGGCCAACCTGCGGGGCTAAAATGGTCGCTTTGAAGAATCATATTATGAATCATGTTATGATTCATTCTTTTAAAATCGCATAATGCAAGTCTGCTTGCAATTCATATTTAGTAATATGTACTAATTTGATATTTGTTAGTTTGACAGTTTTGACAATTCATTTGCTGAATGAGAGGAATTGCTAAATGTGACCATTTTAGCCCCGCAGACTGGACACGTGCACACACATGGGGATAGGCACAATAATTCTTATTTTCAGCGAGTCTAACCTTTTAAATCAAGGCAATATTTTGTCGTCTGCGGCTCAAAACAAGATGCCAGCCAGTGACAATGATGATTTAGAATACGAATAGTAATAAGGCTAGCAGCCTCTAAATGACGTGCGATCATTCTGTCCTCCTCCGCCGTTCGTGTTTTATTGAGACAGAGCGATCAATTGATTATCTCTAATTTAGCACTGCATACCAGTTCGGTTCAGATTTGACGAGGCCGCACCGGCTGCTTCGTCGCCCGTCGGAGGTGGATCGTTTATCCATTTTATGGTCATCAAAAAGTAGGAGAACAGCTCGAAGAGGTATTATAGATGTGAAGTAAATTCAATCAATATGAATTCCATACAAATATTATAAATGCAAAAGTGTGTCTGTCTGTCTCTTCACATGTCTTCACGCTCAAACCGCTAAACCGGATTTTGCTGAAATTAGGTATGGACACAGACATAGATCAAGATAGATACCGCATGTGTATGTACTTCGCGTGCCACATCGCGTTCCTAAACGACGAGCAATGCTTGTCTTTCTTTAGTCTGCTATCAGAAATTGATCTATGTCTGTGGGTATGGACATACTTTGAGTTGTGGGAAAGGATATATTTTTTATTTTATGAAATAAGGGGGCAAACGAGCAAACGGGTCACCTGATGGAAAGCAACTTCCGTCGCCCATGGACACTCGCAGCTTCAGAAGAGCTGCAGGTGCGTTGCCGGCCTTTTAAGAGGGAATAGGGTAATAGGGGAGGGTAGGGAAAGGAATAGGGTAGGGGATTGGGCCTCCGGTAAACTCACTCACTCGGCGAAACACAGCGCAAGCGCTGTTTCGCGCCGGTTTTCTGTGAGAACGTGGTATTTCTCCGGTCGAGCCGGCCCATTCGTGCCGAGGCATGGCTCTCCCACGTATAAAATAATATTATAATATTATTATGATACTTTTCATACCGAAAAAGTGTACGGTTCCCGCGAAACAAGCAAATTTTGGCGCAACGGAGTTGCGGGCGTCATTTCAATGATACTTTACTCAATTGAGATTCCTTTGTTCCTCTTGATTCCTTTTAATATCCATTCTTTACGTGGAATGTTTACGGTGGACACATTTGTTCCGGCAAATCCCTCGGACGAAGGGATAAGCGAGCAATAAATTCCGTCCTTATAACTTTGAGATTCGTCTACTTCATAAGATATCAGTTCAATTTGTAATTTATCACTCAGATAAATTCTTCAGTTTAATGATTTAAAGCTCTGGTTTATTCGTGGTTTGAATTGTTGGCTTCATAGTTCTACGATAGAGTTGTGTGCTTTATTCCTTTTAGTGCCATCTCGTCTAGTCGATTATTATCTTACCTTTTAAGATGCTCAACCAAGCAAATAACAGATGAACCCGTTGCTTCCACTGGATGCGTTTGATTGCGCCATTGCCATCCTTTAAAGTTTTATGACATAAGTTTATAAGATAAACTGGGCACTAGAGGCTTAAACATAGAATATTTGAAGACTCATAAAACTAAAGATACTACAACCTATAAGAATAGATTACAATAAGGAACGGCCTATTGGAGCATATAAGATGATGATGATAAGGATCACAATAAAACCTTTATTAGCTGCTACATAAATACATAAAAAGTAGGTCGTCCGCGAACGCCCCTACTGCCTCGCCTCGCTGAGCGGGCTAGGGTTGTACCACAACTTTAATTAATTCTCTCGTTAAATGAATTGTTACACAGAACGGGAAGTATTTCAATTATCTAGCGCAGGATCTCGTTAACTATCGAGTTGTTAGACATTAGTTTCCGTGAAGGATTAGAATTCATTTTATCTTTTAAGTAATATTTTTTCTTTTGAAATCATCAATATTGCATGCTTCTACTGTCTCATTATACTTATCAATGCTTAATTTTAACTAAAATGCACCAACCCTAGCGATTGTAAAGTTTGCAGAGTTGGAGACTGCCAGAAGCGTGTCTACTGTCTACTCCTGAAAGCTTCGTCTTGTACTATGGATGTTTTATAGAGCATTTTGTAATGTAAATTGTCATAACCCACATTTTAGACACGTGCGCGAGTAGGAAGTCATTTTAATATTTCTTGTCTACGATTCTAACAGGAATTCTAGAAAGTTTTTTTATTCTTTATGAACTTAGGCAATAGCAAAAGATCCAGAAGAGTGGTGAGTATGAGTTTTTGTCTAACACCTAGAAGACCTGTTTTAAACCATTTCAAAGTATGGTTTAGAACCTCACGGTGGGAAGTAGCAAGAAACTCATGGCAATCAGAAATAATAGACCTTAATATTTTCGTTTGAAATGTAAACCTTCCTTTGCCACATAAACTGTGTAACGTTCATCAATTGAACTCTGTTAGTTAATCGATGCGTTCGGGTCAACTGGCTCTGACTGAAAGCAGTATGCGTGAACTAAAACTGCGGTGCGAATGAGTTTGAGCTGCCAAAATCTCGTACTGTACAATCACAGTCGAATAAGCCACCGCACACCAGTCACTTTGCCACTTAGCTCAAGTGATATTTGACGCCTGTTGAGATCAATCAAGGCTCCTGTGTTTGTGTTTCTCAACAAGCAGTGCTATATTATAGCGGTAGTATACACCGGCATTACTGCCGCTGTATGTCAGATTTTTTCTAAAGAAACCACTTTGAATCTTTCCTTCTGAATCATCTGATTTAAAGTGATATGAAGAAGTAAGAATAAAATAAAAGCTTCTATTAGCGCGAGTTTTACTGAAGATATAAAAGAAAATCACGCCATACCGAAGGTTCAATAACACGCATGGTCGCTCATGAAATTGGCTGAGCCACCGCCCGGGGATCTGCGGCGCTGTAGATGCAACGACACTGAGATATGCTGGTCATAGTTTATGACTGACTAGTTGATGCCAGCAACTCCGTTGCGCCAAAATTCGTTTATCGCGCGGCAACCGTACATTTTCCGGGATAAAAAGTATCCTATGTCCTTTCCCGGGACTCAAAGTATCTCCATACCTATCAACAAAATCGGTTCAGCGGTTTGGGCGTGAAGAGGTAAGAGACAGACAAATAGACAGACAGACATACTTTCGCATTTATAATATTGGTATGGATTGGCACTTAGTTAATATCATCATGAAATTGTCAAAATCATAATATTAACGATGTGCCAGTATTGTTTGGTTCATTTCGATTGATGAATGTGAAGCGTACTGAAGTGTCATAACTCATAACTCATAAGTCATGTCAATTTTAACTATCAGGGTCGATGAGTCACCGAAAACTTAAATGTAAACTGTATAAAAATTGGTTCTATTTTCTTTCGTTTTCCCCTAAATTCTCATTAATAAAGAACTTATTGGAACGAAGTTCCTTATCGCGCGTTGCGAAAGGGGCCTAGAGGAAAAGTTGTACACAAAAGTGTCGTGTGTCGCGTCACACAATCGTAGTAATGATTATTATATCATCAGCAAAAAAATATAAATATCATCAGCAATTTTCACCAGGGCTGTGGAAGTGCTATGTCCGATTTCCGAAAACTCCTCCTCTTATCCTTATTGTAGCGGATTTAATAGATTGAACAGTGTGGTGCGTAGCGACGTTTTTTTTTTCGTTGAGTGTATACAGGTTTTTTTTTACATAAGAAATAACTTCGTTCCATCTGGGTGTCCCTTGACACCTCTCAAGTTTTTATTATTGTTTCAATTTCCCATCCCCCAGTGGCTCTCTACGCCGTAGAGATCAAAACTTGCAACACCGTAGAGTCTATAATTTTTGATCTCTTGCTTTCTATGACGCCCACATCCAGAAATAACAAATGTGAAATATTTAATGTGAAATCGGGATGGAAATCGGTCATGATTTTATGGGTTTTTACTTGTTTTGCCGTTGCTACCGCGGCTTAATTTGTTAATAGTGTTTGCATTTCAGAGCCTTTCCGACGAATTCGATGAAAAATAAGTATTTACGAAGACCGCCCTCCGTTCTGAAAAGCAACGGCGTTGATTGTTTTTATACATTGCGTTAATTTTAATAATGGTATGTTTATGTTACTTAATTTAATTGAGCGCTCATTGTATTGTGTTGTATTTGTTGTGTAATGTGTTTCATGATGGTCTTGTTAGATCTTTAGATATTTACTTCGTAAATGCACATTTAACTTGTTATTTCTCCATTTACTGTTTCAATAAACGGTCGATTTGCTAGTAAATTCTAACTTGAAACATGGAGTTTACTTAATTAACCGCGTACTAGCGAAGGCTAGCTGATAGCTCGTCTTCAGGCCGTTGCCTGTATACCCAATGTATTGTAATTTGTAGGTGGAGATTTTTAAAGACTCACAGGAACTCAATGGAACTGGCGTATATTTGCGTCTCATTCTATCTTCTGATATAATCCAAGAACACTTTGCTAGATAGAGCATGTATTTCAATTTTCAACCAAACTCAAGGTTAATATCAGTTGCTTCTCTTGAAGGACTCTGGCCATGTCAGATGCTTTGCGCAGTATCTACTTCGCAGATCATTTAAAGAAGATATTCTTTATATTATGTTTTACTGGTTTTGTCACACGATCACAAGAATAGTGTTATTATAAAGCGACGAGTGTAACGTGTAATGTTAATGTAAAATTAACATGTAAAATTACGTGTAATTTAGCGTCAACAGTGTGGACGGCACACGAACTCAAAGCGAATTGTCCAAACGAGCCTTTGTGCTCGCGCGAAAACTGACAGCCGATGGATAAACCCCGAGCGTTACATGTAATGCTCGTAGTGCCGTCCACACGTAGAATTCGTGTTACATTACACGGTGAATTACATTTCACGTTACACTCGTCTGGACCCGGTTTTATATCGAGATAATGATTTCCTGTGAAGATGTATGAGACAAGGCACGCCTCAAGTCTCGTCCGGTCTGACTACCGTTTTATTTAGATATCGCTTCGATAGCGATCTAATTAATTCGCTGCAATTATCCCCAACGAGAGGCTTATCCTCTTCCTGTTGTCTCTGTAGTTTTTTTTCGTTCTGGATTTATCTCTGAGAGTTTAGTTCGAAAGTATTTTTCCAATTAGTGTTTGAATCGCCATGTTATGTAAACGTATTAGAATTTTAACAAATTCATAACTAGCTGTGCCCCGAGGTGTTACCCGCAGTTTATTAGGGAAAATAAATTGTGATATTTTCCTGCAGTAAAAATTTTGCCTGTGTTAATCCAGATTATTAACTAACTCCACACATTTTTTTTAAATCGGTCCAGCCGTTTAGACGTGAAGAAGTACCAAACATACAAACTCACAAACTAATTTAGAATTTATAATAGTAGTGTAATTAATAACTAGCTGTTTGACTGAGCTTTGCTCGGTATCCGATGAAAATGACATTTTCTAGAAACGATTCCTAGCTAGATCGATTTATCGCCCCTGAAATCCTATATACTAAATTTCATGAAAATCGTTGGAGCCGATGTTTAAAGATATAAGATAATGAAATATCAAATAGTGTTTTTCACAAGTCGTCAATGGGCTTTTCCCCATATCATTTGTTGTCTCTTTTATAAATGAATGTCTGATCGTTAGGCTGCCTTCACCGCACATAAACTCAAAATAGTATGTAGAGTTTATTTTACTCTATGCCTTAGGGACGTATTAATATCCAAGGCGCTAGAGATTGCGAGCAAAAGCCAGTCACAACTCGCAAGTCAAAATGTGTCCCTGATGAGAGCAAATTGCAAGTACTCCGAGTGCATTTACTCTGTGCGACAAATAAACCTTACGGCCATAATGATAAGGTCGCTGCAGTACACCGGATACAGTGCACAGCGACTGAAACAAAAGACACATTAGCTGAACAACCCCAATGTTTGTACAACTGGTGAACTAGGACAAAAGAGTTCATTTGTTACGGGGCGGGTTTTGTTAGCGAGGTGACAAATATAACACCTCCACAATGGAAATGTTTCTTACTATAAATCATCAGAAAGCATTAACTTTTGTTATCATTTTGAAGGCTATGTTTAAATTGGTGGATTCAATATAGATTTGAAACCTATTCAATCTCGCAACATGCTAATTTAAATTGTATGTAGTAACATTACAGTCTAGCGCAGAGGTTCCCAAACTTATTTTGTTTACTGCCAACTTTAACAACAAATTATATTTTAGCGCCCCCATTGTTTCAATTTAAAATGCATCCTGATGAAATAAATCACCCTCAAGCCTCTACACAACGCCGCCATTTTTTTCTGGGTCCCACGCCTTCAGCGCCCACAAGGGGGCGTTACCTCCCACTTCGGGAAAGGCTGGTCTAGCCGCTAGCGCAAGCTTTGACTCTTGAAAGTGTGCCTTGTCTGACTGTTACCAATCCACGAATTAAGAGCTGAACCGATTTAGACGCAATTTTCTTAAATGGAGATGCTTTGAGAGACGTAAAAGAACATAGAATATTTTTCTTGTGGAAAAATGTGCGGTTGCCACTCAATAGTTATGTCCACACTGTGCACTTTCATCTTCAATTTTCGTCATCAACTTTCTTATTGGCGCATTCAACAATTGAATGCGTCAAAGAACGCAACACCAATATAGTCATTTTTGAAGTTTTGGATACGGTCAAAGGGCATGCGTCGCGGGCATGCCTCACGTTCGCTGTTGACTGCGCTATAACGCATGCCCTTGACGAAAAGAAAAAGTCACAGTGTGGACAAAGCTTATAAACGAATTTCGGCACAGGGGAGATGCAGGCATAATCTATTAATATTTAATATATCATGTTATTAGTTATCTAACCTTGATGCATGGCTTGTCCAACCAACCAGCTAATAAGCTAATCAATAAAATTAATTAGCTAACACTAAACTAGCTCCTCAAATTAGGTTAAATGTTGGTTCTTGTACTTGACTTTGAGTAACCTTCACCATTGCAGCTTAATAAATTAGAGCTTAAATATCAGATTCCAAGTATTTTATTAGGTAAATGTTCTTACTAGAATTTCTTTTATTTCATTCGAATTTTCTTATTTGCTGACGTAGAAACAAACCGAGTGTATATTTTTTTTTAGTTGTTACATTTATGTGTGTCTCATGAGTCATGACACATGCACACAATAACTTACAAGATCTTTGTTATTTAAGATTTTATAAACCTTTCCATCGATGAAGAGTCTGATTATGACGCCATTATACAGTGATGGGCTACAATATAAACACAGTAAACTTGACTATTCGCGGCTACGATGTTGAAAGTTGTTTCAGCCTTGACGACATTTTCGCGCCATTTCCGTGTTGATACGTCTGGGGCATACATTGTTGCGTGGTCTATGACAGGTTGTTTTTTTAATTATCTCAAAATTAGGTGAGCACAAGACAAACGATTTTTACACATTTCGTCGAGAAGTAATTACCCTAGTTTCTTTTTGTTAATTTTATTCTATTTGGATTTTTTATTAATCCTAAATGGTAATAATCGATATTGGGTTTGATATATGAATCCAGTTTAATATTGATAGTCCCATTTTGCTTATAATTAAGCTTTAATAGAGAAATATGGAACTAATTTTCTAGCAATTCCACCAAGTATCGATAAGGAAGACAATACAAATGACGACAATATGGCGCTTAAGGTCAATGTAACGTAATTAATTATCGCGATGGTGTACCAGCTATCCTTCAGAGCGGAACTGCCATAAAAGAAAGGTCATATGAACCAATGCGTGATATACAAGTTTAGACCATAATGATTTTGTAGCTCGCTTAATTAACGATTTAGTGACATCGTAAGTGATGCTGCAGAATAAAACCATTCGGCTGTAAGCAGATGCTTTGCATGAGTATGTACTGTTGGGTTAAGAATTAAGATGTACATGGTGTTACAAAACAAAGTGTCCCTTACATTATAGAGTTCACCGTAAAAATAGAAGCGCCGAAAGAACAAATTTTGAGCGTGGTTTGTGGATACAGCGCCCCATTGTCATAAATTTGCCTACACAAAAGTTATTAAAAAGTTACTCTTTCAGCGCTACTCTTATCTGTGTATGAGCCATCTGTATAGAACAGGAGATACATACACATGACACGTCCTAAAGTATTATCACTTTTTTTACACCCTGTGCACTGTACAGTATTGTACTTGTACACCGACTTGTACTTGTTCTTCATATCACCCGAACCGTTGGTAGGCATCGTACGACGACTTGTACTTCAACTCGAACCGGTGGTAGGCATCATGTAGATCAACGTTCTGAAAGTATTTTCTTAAAATCTATTCAGAAATAAAATATTTTTTATTTATTTATCATAAGGACAGTAATTAACTCGTAGCTCTGACTGTACAATTATAGACTGAAGTATTTTCTAGATATGCGTTTTTTTGCAACATTCAATAGCGGACAAAATAAATCTAGCTTTTCACGAATTTAACCAATATTTAGTGACATCCTATTCGGAGCTCCGGTGAGAACCAGACTTATTTTTAGAATCCTTAAAAATATCGATGGGTCTCAAGACGACGTCTTATAATATGAAAACACCAACTAATCTACCTGGCCCATCGGAAGTGGAGGGTGGAGGGCCTCTCGATGGAACCTCCCCACTTGATGCTTCGAGAACCCTCGTGTCTCCAACACTAGAACCACATTGTTTGTTTCTTCACATAATAAGAGATTTTTGAGAATTCTAGAGGGATGTGTGCTCTTGCAGCCTCTTTTGTGTCCAAGAGCTGATATTTTCAAGGGGTTGTTGTTTTGAATTTTGATATTTGGAACGTGAATTGATTTTACTGTGAAAGGCACAAGTTAAAGCAAATGGACAAAAAATCACTAAGGGGCTGTTTCACCACTTCCTGATAAGTCCCGGATGGGTTATCCACAACTTTGAGTATGGAGTATCTCATAGTCAGATAAGTTTGCGGATTGCCTATCCGGGAGTTGTCAGGAATTGGTGAAATAGGTCCTTAGTTATGAAAGTAAAAGATTAATAATAATTATATCTAAAGAATATTTCCTCAGTAGTCAAAACTTAAAACTCGGTAAAGAAATCCCCCACTTGCCAAAATGCAAACTAAATTGAACGATCAGACATTTGGTAAAATGCAATAAAAACCCAGGCCCGTAAATGAAATGCAAACGCATGCAAATACGTATCGATTAATGAATACTGGGCAGGGCACACACGGCAGACCCGTTTAAATGAATGGTGGCTCTCTGCGGAGCTAAAATGGTCGCTTTGGAGAATCACATTAGTGTGATCTAGCTATAAAAAGAATCTCAATATGATTCATTTTTTCTTAAATCGCAAAATGCAAATCTGCTTGCAATTCATGTCTACAACTCGACAAGTCTTTAAATGAACGTGTCGAAAAAAGGAACTAACGCTGCCATCATACAAAAACGTCATTTTTGACAGTTCTCCTTTACGAGCAGTGCCACCGCCCACGTTCATATATTTTAACCTTGTCGCACTGTAGTAATTCGTACTAATTTGACATTTGTCAGTTTGACAGTATTGACAATTCATTTGCTGAATTGATTGAGAGGAATTGCTAAATGTGACCATTTTAGCCCCGCCCATCTTTGCCGCAAGCGACCGCGACCGACACAAACCGACACAAATTCAAACAAAAAGCCACTTTGTAACCTAGTCATTTTCTACCGACTTTTTTTTTTTGTTTATTTATATCAGGCATCTTTGCCCATATTATAAAACTACGCTGGTCTAGCGCCGCTGCTTTGTAGTGGCGTAGAGGAAAATGAAACTTACAGCCTAGGTCATAAAGTGGCATTTTATTTGAATTATTGTCGGTCGCGATCGCATGCCGCTTTGATCGGAACGTTACTTAACCAAAGTTCTGAAATTCGAATGTCATTGATCCTAAACTAATATGGTTTTTAACAAAGACTAAATCGCCGGAAGCTGGGCGAGTGACGCCTTTTTGAGCAGCAGTTATACAGGATGTAACAAAACAAAGTGATAATGCTTTAGGGTGTGTATGTGTCTCTTATATAGAGTTAACTGTGGAAGTAGCAGCGCTAAAAGAGTAAATATTTTTTGTGATTTGTGCAAGCGCCCCAGGCCCCAGCGTCAAGCCCATACAAAAATAAAAAAAATAAAAACTCACTTTACTCTTTCAGTGCTGTCAGTCAGTCAAATCGCATACATTTTGTAGCGCTAGCGTTAGCGTTTTAGCGTTAGCGCTTTGCCACTTATCTACAGGCCCTGCTCTGCTATTTTACAGTGAACTCTATTTACAGGGGACACATAGACGCCCTAAAGTAGAATCACTTTATTTTGTTACACCCTGTACAATGCAAGCTTAATTACAATAGTCCATTAGCAACGCACACATCGTCACCGACGTGATTTGACGATTTTCTATTTGTTGTCCAATACAAATAAACATTTATTTAGCCCAACGTATTGATTTTATGTTAACGCGAACTATAACATTGCAATAAAACAGCGTTTACTGTTTGGTCGATATTTGCAGCCAGCGGGGATTCTGCCAAAACATCAGAAAATGGCTAAGCTCGATATGCGTGAGGAACGCGCGGTTTGGCCGCTACACCGCGATATTGCAAGCAAATGTATGCAACGATTTATTTAAATAGCGGCGCGGTTGCGCTGTCATTTACATGCGATTGCTTGTGATCTCGCGGTGTTTTTTTTATGAAACTAGATGACGCCCGCAACTCCGTTGCGCCAAAATTCGTTTATCGCGGAAGAACCGTACATTTTTCCGGGATAAAAAATATCCTATGTCTTTCCCGGGACTCAAAGTATCTCCATACCAAATTTCAGCAAAATCGGTTCAGCGGTTTAGGCGTGAAGAGGTAACAAACAGACAGACAGAGAGACAGACACACTTTCGCATTTATAATATTAGTATGGATTAGTATGGATAAGGGGGCAAACGAGCAAACGGACCACCTGAGAACGTGGTATTTCTCCGGTCGAGCCGGCCCATTCGTGCCGAAGCATGGCTCCCACGTTTAGCGGCTAAATCGCTCGTTCGCGCGGACGCATACAAATCCAGCCTAATATAAACTTATGGCTGGTATGCCTGCGCAGGTAGTCAGGAACGTGTGTGGGAATAGACCTGTGCAGATTTTTAGACCTGCGCAAGCGACCGGCGCAAAATCTATACCCACACACATTCCGGTCTACCTGCGCAGGCATACCTGCACTGGTGGACCTCTCCGGTAGACCGTCATAGCCAGTATGGCTTACATTAGCGATTTCCAGGGCCCAGAAGTTGATTGTCATTTCAAAGTGAATATTCATGGTTTCGTCACTGCATCCTGCAAATGGAAAACTGTTGTCGGCTGTAGCCCCTTCGCGTTACAGTATTATCCCCTCATGGTTCGTAAATTGTTTATGGGGTTGAAGTTCCGAGTTTTCCGAGCTCATCTCGATCAAACACTGCTAACTTTATTGAATCCTAATCTCTTTTCATATTCTAGATAATTATTTAAGGAAGTCCTTTGCAATTTAGACTTTCATTCAGTCCTTAAATAATTTAGACTTTTACGCGTCTTTTTTTCGTTGTCCTGAAAAATCTGAAAAGAAAAATAAGTTGATACAATGATCAGTTCAATTTCAGATTCAGATCAATTTGAAGTTAGATCAAACTATTTGATGCTATTTAATTAAAGACCCCACGTCTTGTTCTGGCAAGCCATAGAACACAGAATGGTCTCGCTGGGAATACTCCAGTACGTGAACGAAGTTTTAAAGCATGTTCTTGGCTTTCATTAAAACTTTTTAATTCAATTATTTAAAGTTACTTCATTAGACTTAGTACAAGCTGCAACAAGTTTTTAAACGTGGACTGTAAATTAAATGATTAGAAAAATTTGAAATGGTAGAGCAGTAAATAAAACTCCCAAAGGTCTTCTAAAAATCTTCAATGCGACTCTTATGAGTGTAGGCCACATTAATTTTGCCGCCCCTATGTACGAACTCTGCCGCAATCCTAGGACCCTGCCTAGGACGCCTTATGACGCTGCCGCCCATAGGCCATGGCCTATACTGCCTATACATAGATCCAGAGCTGACGTTTAAGGAGTGAGCACACTGAGACGGGCCGTGCCAGGGCCGGAAATCCGCTGCGCCCCGACACAGTGTGCGATACGCGCATTCGCTTCCATACAAATTGTTTGGAGGCGGATTTTTGCGATGAGCCCCGGCACATCGCAAAAATCCGCCTCAGTGTGCTCACTCCTTAAAGCCGTGCATCCGTACATGCGTGCCACGATGTTGGCTTTCTAGACACCACCAGGAACTTTTTATCTTTATTATCATATCATTCATGAGACACGTGGGTGTTTTGAAGCGTCAGCTCCAGATATTTTTCTTATTAGTATCTTAAATCTTTGTTATAACAAAGATCAGTCTTCTATAGAAGACTGATGACGCCCGCAACTAGGGTTGCCACTCGTACTTTATTATAAAGTATTGTACGTTATTTCAGGCAATTGTACTTTGTACTTTACGAAAATAATAAAATACACAACTTTATTTCAAACTAGATGACTCGAAGAACCTCGTATACTTATCTCTCGAGTTCTAAAGAAACTAACAAAGTACAGAATTCATTTTTATTTATACTTACAGATAATATTATAAATTGTACTTTATTTTTATACTGTGTACTGTTTTTTCTCACCTAAAGTAGCCAATGTACTTTATTTGCAAAAAATAAAGGTGGCAACCTTACCCGCAACTGTGTTGCTCTAAAATATCTGCACACCCAGCAAATTCGATTTAGCGGTTTGGGCGTGAAGAGGTAACAGACAGACAGACACACTTTCGCATTTATAATGTTAATATGGATATTTTATCTGCATCCAGAAGCACCAGATACTAAATAGCGCGTTGAATTTATTGGCTAATTTTAATTTTTCTCTCGGTAACACGTGGCACGAAGAATTTACGGGTAGAGTTTTAAAAGTTTTTCTATATTTCCACATATTTTATGTGTAAACTTAAACGACTTTCATTTTGCCGGCAGCTTGCTGGTGAAACTAGTGTTGGTATTTTCATTTATTTTTCTTCATTTTCTCAGAAATGCTCACTATATTCTGATCCTTTTCACGATTTTAAAGCATGGTGTATAACAATTTGCTAATTAACTGTGAAAAATGAGGAATAAAAGAAGAACGAGCCTAAGATAAGTGAAATATCAATTGTAATGGCTGGTTCAATTATAATTTACATTATTACAATCCAGCCCTGATTTACAATTGGAATATACTAAACTGGAATGCACTGGAATGCAATTTCGCAAACGAGCGCCAGATTGGATCAATGGATTGGAATAATGTTAACCGGCCATAAAATGTGAGAAGTATTAAAGTTCTGTCAGATACACTCGACCATTCAAAGTGTTATAAATGTCCCGATTTATCATTTCCCGAGGCGCAGACGATGTTCCCCCAAATGAAAGAGATTTAGTAAATGCTACATTTTCATTTTAAAGTATTACACTCGAGACGTAATTGCTTATTGCTCTGATGCTATTATATTTCTGCTGAATGTTGAAACAGGAGCATTTACATAATATTTTTATCATCATCGCGTTCTCTGCTTCTAGCAAATACACATTTTTTCCCTTATAATTTGAACAAACCTTGTAACTTACCTACTTCATAGTGTAGTTAATATATCTAGCTACACATATATTTCACATATTTTATTACAAATCCTTTCCCCAGTCCTAAAGCCTCCATTTATGCAACGCCCACTGTCCACTAACGTCTTCAACTATTGTCCTTGTCAATTCCTTAGCTATTGGAGCCAGTTCCGTGTTCGTTTGGCCGTAATATATTCTTCATTTCTTTTATAAAATCTCGAATATGCGGGGCAAAATAATTTGAGTGTCTACTCGATAAACATTCAAGGAGAGGGTCCGAATGTTAAATTTTTAACTTAAGAGGAGAATTTGGAAATCATAAATAATAACGAAATAAATCATAATGAAATAACCAAAAATAACGGAACAAATCATAATGAAATCACCAATAAGCAACCAAATTATTTTGAAATATTTTAGCTTTGAATTTCGCTATAGATACTTGAGGAGGTCCCCCTTTTTCGAGGAAGTTAGAAATTATCAAAATGGCTGATGAATATCAATTGATATTCGGCGTGAATGTTTTCCGGGCGGGGGATGACTGCGCCCCTTCCTGAGTCCTGCCTGTGAGTTGTGAGTTGTGACTCACGCACGTCTAGACGCAAGTTACACGTGATAGCGAAAGTTATCACTGATTTAGTGTGTCTGACTCATGAACTGAAAATATTTTGTATGACTGATATGTTGCTGTTGTTTATCTGTTTGTATACTTTAGATATGAATGGTATGTTGAATGAGCAGACAATTTGTATACTAGTAAACGAAATTCTTTTTGTCTTTTTTGTTTTTGTCATATTTCAGTAGTACAGTTTCGCTGCAGTTTCGATATGATAAACGTTCTACAAAAAATAGTCAAAACAAGGTTAAACGCGTTCGGTCGGTCAAAACTCTAAAAACCGTTTATGATGTGACTTTTAAACGTGGGTAAGGACCCACGTTTTAAACTGTTCAATATCCTTACCCACGTCTAGACACCTCATAAGCGATTCTATGGACAGATTTTTATTATTTGAGTAATTCATATTTGGGTGCGAGCCAAGGTAGTTTTTAACTAAATTCTCCCCTTGGAATGTCTGATCAGCATTAGTCGAAGTTTACAAGTTTAACTTCGGACAGCTGTCTGTTGGAAGAAGTTCAGTTTCACGGTCATTATTAACTTCTGTTCGCGCGCGACTTCCAGAGATGTCGACTACAACTTTGTATTAAATTGTTAATTATTAATAACAAGATGTTGCTCGCAGTTCGGCGGTTTCAGCTTGAATGGAGAGGTACAATCAGACAAACAGCCCAACTCGTCTCGCTTATTACACAATTAGGATGCACTATTAATTTCATACTTAAGCGCCATACTGTTTTTTTCCTTTCATTTATTCCTATTATTGATTGTCGCTTTCTTTTTCATCCTTGTTGATCATAAAGGTAGGTAGGGCGACAGGGAAGCCACGCGGTACAGTCTGAAATCTATCTCCTGGAAGAAACGTATTCTAGTTTGCGGCAATAACGGCAACATCGGCATTAACCTGTGACTTGCTCCAGAGCTTTATTTACCATTTATCGTCCATTGTAACCTCACTATATTAAACCTCGTGCAACGCCATCGGGCTCGTATTCTTTATTGATGATTTGAGGTTACGACTGTGCCGTAATAGACCGAATATCGTCACGCGAATGTCCTTTGTCTAGTCCACATTGGTTAGTCGTAAATCTTTCTACGTCTGCTTCTATATAAAATTAGAGGGTTACAAGTCGTAAAATTGGTTGTGAGTTGTGACTGTAGCTATGTTTGTGATTTGAAAGTTGGTTAGCAGTTAGCTCCTAGCCCTAAAGCGCACTAGCGGGCGAGACCGCTAACTTGCGCTATTGGGCTTAGTACAGTTTTTGAAAAAAAAATACAATTTGGATTATCTTAGTAAGATAATTTACTAATACCTACTATTAATCTTAGTTCTTTATTCATTTACTCCATTCCTATCACAGAATATTATTCTCTGGAAATATTAGACCAACAAAAATTTTCAAAGCGCTCTAATTGGTCAAAACTTTAAATCGTTTGACCATGTAAATTTTTAGAATTGTGAGAATCCTATTTGATTGGATCGAACAAGAAACAAAGATTTTTTAATATTGAGTACCCAAATCTGAACCGCACGACGAGACAGTAGGCGACAATAGAGTATATTCACATACCACCTGAGCTAGGTCAATTCGTACGGAAGTGACCTTGCGGTGGAACGATCGATACGTCTCCGAACGTGCAGGTGTGCTGTAGACTGGAGTGCTCTCCAGGACAATGGCTTCTAATGACACTTGCCCTTACACGTGATGAGAATCTCCAGCTTCAGAGAAAATTATATATAATACTAGATGTCCCGCGCGGCTTCGCCCGCGTAAATTAGAAATTTTACAGAATCCGTAGGTACATTTTCCCATAAAAAATATTTCCCCCGTTTTTCCCACATTTTCCTTAGTTTCTTCTGTCGTATTAGTCTTAGAGTAATAATATAATATAACCTTCTCTATAAATGATGAGTCTTACTCGATAAATGATCTATCTAACACTGAGATAAGTTTTTAAATCGGACCTGTAGTTTCTGAGATTGACGCGTTCAAGCAAGCATACTCTTCAGGTTTATAATATTAGGTAGATATAGATTTTTTTTTAATTATCGCTTGACAAACTCGAGTCTCGATCTAAAAGACTATGAAATGTTATAATATGGTAGTGATGATGATGATGATGATGATGATGATGAAGAATGTAATTTGCATAGTAGCATATGCTTTCTGTTCTTAAAACAACGCCGAAACTCCCAAACTTGTATCTATAAAGAATCAGGAATTCTCTCAGCACCTTCCGAACCACGGTATACCAGGTATATCTCGCTGCAAAATCTTACTTGTTGGTAGCATATGCTTAGAATACTTCTCACGAAACCGAAGTCACCATATGTTTCCCTATAAGTTTTGAGGAGTTCCCTCGATTACTTATGGATCCTTCATCAGATCACCACTTTTCTGAATATAATACCAAATTGGGATGATACCCTATATACCAAAAGAAAAATTTTGAAAATCAGTTAACAAACGGCGGAGTAATCGTTGAATATAAGAAAACGAACATAACACCTCCCCCATTTTGAAAGTCGGTTAAAATTGTAGCCTATGTGTTATTTATTTAATATTTTAATCAGCACATGAATTGAATAACAAAATTTTTTTCAAATTAATCGTAGCACCATCTGTCAGGACAAACTAAAATTGAAATAGAATAATATTGAATGCGATGATAGCGCCGTCCGCCGGATCTAATGTAAAACATTCCAAAATCAACAACTCCTTATAAATAAGAAATTAATTGAAAAAACATTTTCCAGTAGACCAAACTGTAAATCTAAACCATTCTCGAATCTCCACGAACACACACAAAAAATTTCATCAAAATTGGTCCAGTCGTTTAGGAGGAGTTCAGTCACATACACACGCACACAAGAAATATATATATTAAGATTGTAAAATTTTCATAAATAATTGTAGTTTGATTTTGAGGCTGATGTGATTTTTGACGTGGGAGAGCCATGCTTCGGCACGAATGGGCCGGCTCGACCGGAGAAATACCACGTCCTCACAGAAAACCGGCGTGAAACAGCGCTTCCGCTGTGTTTCGTCGAGTAAGTGAGTTTACCGGAGGCCCAATCCCCTACCCTTTACCTTTCCCTACCCTCCCCTATTTCCTCCCGTACCCTCCCCTATTCCCTTCCCTACCCTCTCCTATTACCCCTTAGAAGGCCGGCAACGCACCTGCAGCTCTTCTGATGCTGGGCGTGTCCATGGGCGACGGAAGTTGCTTTCCATCAGGTGACCCGTTTGCTCGTTTGCCCCCTTATTTCATTAAAAAAAAATGTTTTGTGTCATAATGACGGAGAGAAGATGAAGCGGACAGCAAGAGGCATTCATGATACCTTAAGAGTTATGTACCTCATAAGGCGAAAAATAATATGCGCCTCCTTCCACGGTTTTCTGTGAGGTCGTTGTATTCGATTCAGCCAAGCCGGCCTATTTGTGCCGAAACAAGGCTCCTCCATATTTACGTGCAGTCAATCTTATTAAAACTCAAAAACTGTTACAAACAGTCACACTTTTGTATAAAAATTGAGACACCTTCCCGCAATTTCGAAAAACTGAATTTGATATACCTATTTGACACTCATCTTCATAGGGGGATTCATAAAATCCCTTTTTTATTAGATGCCACGGTGTATTGGTAAAGGGGACGAAATAATTTGAGACGCTGGATTATTAAGTCAAGCACAGTGATTGGGGATTGGAGAAAGCTGCTTGAATCTGTTACATAGAGATTAATGGTTAAATGCTCTTCACTTTATGAGATCCGTCCATTCATAATAAACACTTAACTCTATTGCTTCATTTCGCTATATGGCTCTATTGAACAGTCATAGAGTTCATACCCCGATAGTTATCGCCACATTAATGCAGCTGTCACGTTTGATCTAGTCCGTATCCTATTCCTATCAAACAGCTAAACAGTATTCTCATAAGCATCAAACGACTGACTATCGGAATTTTTTGTAGGACATTTAATGGGAATATTTTTGCAGCAGCAGAAACTGACTTATCGAACAAAAAAATAAAGCTGCATAGTAGAGCTGAAGAACCTTCTGAGATTAAGCCGCAACAAGATGATGGGAGAAATGTAACTCGAGATTTTAATTCGAAAGTGGGTATCTACTGCATTTTCATCGAACTAGAAATTAGGCTTTCGCATGGATGATTTATACAGTATTTTCAGAGCGAAGTAACCACTCTTAAAATACTGTAGTGCCTAGATTTAAATGTCCGTATGGTTGCCATAGTCGGCTTAGTCCAGAGGAAAGAACAATACGTTGTTTCCCTTTACCGTACGAGCGTCCGTATTATGTACTTGATATCTGAAAATGTCTCATTGGTACACGCCTCCACCCGGAATCGAACCTGCACCCTCTACGAACGCTAACCAAAGGTCTACTACCTAATACCTATTAGGCCCCGGACGCTCTGAACCTGGAAAGCAGTTACATTAAGGCTGGTATAAATAGTCAGTACTCAAGATGCATCTCGGTCTCAAGACACGGTTCAGGCTCTGTGATTGGTTGGCTGTCAAAATTTGGACCAATCATAGAGCCGAACCGAGTCTTGAGACCGAGATGCATCTTGAGTACTGACTATTTATACCGCCCTAAGAGCCCCCGCAGACTGCAGACTTTTAGTCGGCCGATAGTTTGACCAAATTGGGGTTTCAGTAGGTACATCATTATCGGCCGATACAAATTTAGTGTGCGCACCTCTATACATCATCGTACTGAGTAAACTTTCGATCAAACTATCGGCCGACTAAAAGTCTATAGTCTGCGGGGGCTCTAATGGTGCATTAAGTAAGAGAATCGTAGTACACAATGGCGGAATAAGTGCATTTGGTTCCGTATCTATCGTATCAGGAATCAGGATGCATTAGGGAATATGACCGCTGGACCGTTGGTTCATGCCGAACCAAAGGTTATTACGCCATTCCCTCATGACGAACGTGCACAGATTTCGTATTGGTCGTTATGCACTAATGTGAATATTCGATTTTCTCGTGCAATGGGAATATAAAATGCGGACGAAGCCTTCAGATTGTTTGACAAGTTGGAAAAGCCACAACACACAAGCGCCCAATCAATCCACATGAATTAGCGTAATTTGAAAATATTTTAATAAATAGAGCAGGCCGGAGAATAGAATTTAGAAATTTCTATCAGTTGAATGGTTATGGCTTATTTTAGATTTTGTCCAGGTATTGTCTAAGCTAATATAATAACTACTAGCTGTTGCCCGCGACTTCGTTCGCGTGGACTTCAGTTTATAGCGCGCGATATTTATCATTGATAGGTTTAAGGTTACGTCACTGCACAGATAAAGTACTGAGTTATTAATTAATACCGTAGAATAGATATAACAATCGAAAAAAAATGAAACTTAAATGTAAGATGATACCACCTCTTATAGAAAGACTTTTGAGCAAGCGTCAGCGCGATGTAGAAGACGCACGGTGCCATCTATTATGAATTTTTGGAACTAACTTAATTTGAACAAATTTACGCATTTTCACCCCCTTACAACCCTTTTTTCCAGTAAAAAAGTAGCCTATGTCCTTTCTCAGGCTTTAGACTATCTGTATACAAAATTTCATTGCAATCGGTTCAGTAGTTTTGGCGTGAAAGCGAGACAGACAGACAGACAGACAGAGATACTTTCGCATTTATAATATTAGTATATGGATATCAGTCTCGAAAGCCTTCCCAAAATCGTTGGTACTATTAACTGCGCAGTTTAGTTTTTATAAATTCAATCAATTTTAATTGGCTAAGTTTGTTGACATGTTCCGCTGCTGGGTAAGACCGAGCAAAAACCGTTTAGGCTGATTGGAGTGACCCCAATTAAACAAAAATAAATTAAAATTAAAGTGATGTATTCGTCGTAGTACATAAAATCATTCACGACCACGATGAATACACGACATTTCAAACAGGGGCAGGTTATTTGAAAAGCCCGTATTGAGTATTGACGCCCAAGCATGTACGCAACGGCATTTTCAAAACATATCGGCCTAGTCCAGAGGAATAAATCTTAATTCTTGTCTCTTGAGATGTAATTTCTGTGCTTGAGACTAAAACTGGGAATGAACCTGCGCTCTTTTAAGTGCAAATCAAAGGTCAACATAATACTACGAACGGTTTTATAAACGCCACAATAGTGATGATAATTACAGACGATCTGTGGTGAGCTCAGCAAAGTTCCGGTGTGCATTCTGGTTGAATATTGCGCTGCAAGGCTTTCGGAAATAACGCTCATTTAGTGGGAAATGGCAGCTACGTACGAGCATAATATATTGAGCTTCATGCTATTGGACTAAAGAATATTAAAAAAATATCTATTGTCTTTTATCTGTGAATTACATTTGTCATCATAATCGAAAGAGATTCCTTTATTTGCCAATATTATTGGCAAATAAAGGAATCTCTTTCGTTTGTTTGCCTGATTAGTTTGATTTTTTGATTACTACAGTTTTCTCATACAGAGCAACTCTTTTACAGTATATGTAGAGTTACAAGCATGATCTCTTACTGTCGCACTCAGACACATATAATCTTCGATCAACATATTATAATGATGATTAAATTCCATTTAATGAAGAGTTTAACCTATAATCCGGCTTATGTCACAATCTTCTTTAATCAAAGTTAAGTAATAGTCCATTGAAATGTTACACTTTAAGGAGCGAATATTGCATTTCTTAGAGGACGCAATTTTATTTTTGGGACTTAATTAAAAAAAATGTGTTACTGTATGTTTCTCCAGAACAATGGAGGCATACTGTACAGCATTTCAGACCTGCTTTTCTGCAGCCACGCATGCTGCCACAGTTTCTTTTGCATCTGCAGAAAATTAATTTCATGAGATCGGGTGCCAGAGGCTTAGAAGTTTGTATTGTATTGGCATCCAAATGTTTGCAGCGTGCCCCAATCTTCAGGATTTTTATATCTTCGGTTATAACGGTTAAGCTTCTATTGACCCCCCCTACATGTCCCATAAAAATTGTGTCCTCTAAAAAAATGCAAAGCTCATGTAACATTTCAATGGACTGCGGCAGCAAGTATTCAAAATTTAAAATAACAGTAAATAATACTGGATTCTAATATATTATGTATTTTGAGCGTTCGACCACAGGAAATAGTTAATACAAAAATATTGTAATTGTAACATTAGTGAGTGGTGTAACATAAACGCAGCAAATTATAGTACATTTAAAAACCATTATCAATGTTATAGTCCACACGGCCTTCGCGTGAGCACCAGATAATGAGATGACATATTTTTTATGGTCGCATCGAAATACCTTCACCGAATGGGTGAAGATAGGGGTTTGTGGGGAAAATATTATGTAGAATGATTTTCGTCGAAGAAAATATTTACCTTTCAATCACGTCGTCGTTTTACTGATGAGGTTGAATAAAATTTGTTTTCCAATTAGGTAGGTATTTAGGTGAGGAACAACAACGTCTTTTCTAACAAAGTCTGTGATAATTTTGTGACCTGACTGAGTTTCAAGATCACTTTGCTTCTCTACCTGTATGTAAATGTGATTACAGAAATATATATTCATCTAATGATGAATTCTAGTAAAATATTCGAAATTATAACTAACGAAATGCTGCCAATTGAATTAAAATACTTTAAGCACCAACTAACTTTAACTATTACATTAACTTTAACTATAACTTTAACTACAGTGCAAAATGTCAAATCTTTGGTTAAAGTAGGCCCGTCCCACTCGCGAGAATAGGTATCGAACTGTAAGTACCTACCACCCACGGGTGGCCAATCAGTAGGGACTCACAAGCGAGCGGTGACGCACGCGCAAGATTTTTCGTCGCGTATCTACTGTTTACTGATCATAGAGGAATTTTATTCATGATACTGATTTAACCGCTGTGACAAAATCGTTATAAATCTTATAAAAATGAACAATTAAGAAAGGCCAATGAAATATGTATTTGAATAAGGTATTTAAATACAAAAAGTAGATAAAAACTATACAAACATAGCAAATAAACCAATTTCGTACAAAGAAACGCACAAGCTACACAGAAATAAACACAAGTTACTATGTTTAAATTGTAAAAGTTTCCTGCAGTATAATCGAATATATAAAACTAAACTTATAAAATATAGGTTGGGTTACTAAAATTTTATATTACTATAAAAAGGTTTGCTATTCATACCAATAGTAATTAAAAAAGAATATTTTGTTTTCTAAAAGGCGAAAACCTTGATTTCGTCAGAAAAGGTACGAGTTATGCGATAGACAGAGAGCGGACATGTAGGTGAATATAATTGTAGGCACCTAGCACTGCGTGGTCGGAATTTGAACTTAATAGTATCGTAGCATGAGTCGTTATTTCTTTAAACGGGTTTCGCAAGTGAGACTTCGGTTGGTACTACTAATATATATTATGTGGTTAAAGTTAAAAATGGACGCCATCAAGACGCCATATTTAACATAACCATAGAGCTCGACAAGGCTTTAAATGCACGTGGCGAAAAAAGGAACTAACGCTGTCATCATACAAAAACGCCATTTTTGACAGTTCTCCTTTACCAGCAGCGCCCCCGCCCACGTTCTTATAAAGCCTTATCGGACCAGCAACGTCTTCTGTCAAATTCTGTGGTCAAAGTTAAGGTTAAAGATAAAGTTAGCCTTAACTATAACCATAACTTTGACCATAACTTCAACTTTAACTACGCCTCTGGTGCAACCCAACCTAAGTGGCATTCGAAAAGAATTTATTGCCGTCGGAAACGGGTACAAACTACAAATATTCGCAGATGTTGCCTCTACAAATGCATTTTGTGATGTTTTTTGTACTGCAACTTTCCGATTTCAGACTCAATAAATATTGGTGGATAAATATTGCTGAAGCCGGGACCAAAATATAAAGATACGGTGGATACACTTAGATTATCCAGCAGGATGAACAATTTAATAAAGATGAGAATATCCTACGGTACAGAATAAAGTTTACTGTTTAAGGTTATACGTGGACGCTGGTACGAGTCGATACTAAACTAATAAACATCGACGTGGCTGTCTGTTCCGCTCTGCTGCACCGTGTGGACTTTACCTCTTTAGTGACAATTTTTTACTGCTTTACTATAAAACTAGATGACGCCCGCAATTTTAGACGTGGGAGAGCCATGCTTCGGCACGAATGGGCCGGCTCGACCGGAGAAATACCACGTTCTCAAAGAAAACCGGCGTGAATGCCGACTGAGTAAGTTTACCGGAGGCGCAATCCCCTACCCTATTACCCTTCCCTACCCTCCCCTATTCCCTTCCCCTCCCATCCCTACCCTCTCCTATTACCCTATTCCCTCTTAAAAGGCCGGTCCATCAGGTGACCCCTTTGCTCGTTTGCGAATATGGGGTTTAATGAATAAGGGGTTATTTCATTTAAAAAAATCCTTTGCGCCATAATTTGTTTTTCGCGCGTACCGTACATGTTTCCGGCATAAAAAATATCCTATGTCCTTTACCGGGACTCAAAGTATCTCCATACCAAATTTCAGCAAAATCGGTTCAGCGGTTTGGACATGAAGACACAGACAGACACAATTTCGCATTTATAATATTGGTATGGACTAGTTGATACCTGGATGATTTCCTCCGGGTCATAATAAAATTTTCATCTCCTTTGTGAACCATACAATTTTCTAATACAAAATGTATCAATTCGAAAACATTTTTCGTGAAAGGGTAAAAACATTTATCCGCAACTACCCACAAACTTTCGTATTCAATACATAAGTAAGATTTATCCGGCGCGAAGGACCAGTCTTAAAAATAGATCTTTCTATTCGTATATTCTTGTCACAAAACGGCTTACTAAGTTCCTGGTTGAACTTAAGAAATACAGTATTCCCTGAAGGCACAGGTCTATAAATTCCGACCATAATACTAAAAACATGTGAGAAATCAATATGGCTTCTACAGGGTGTAAGAAAACAAAGTATGATACTTTTGGGTGTGTATGTGTCCCTTATTTAGAGTACCGTACACTGTGAAAGCTGCAGCGCTAAAAGACCGTTTTTTTAGATTTGTATGGGCAAGCGGCTCAGCGTCATGCATTTGCCCATACAAAAGTAAACAAGCTATTCTTTCAACATTTTCAGTAAACTCTACATAGATGACTCATACACATGGTAAAGTACTGTCACTTTGTTTTGTTACACCCTGTATAGTCTGCGTGCATCATGCAAGCATGATGTAGGTCTAGATTTCTATCTACCTTGATCTTTTTTCATCATGCTTAGTTAAAATCATCACAACTTTAAGATACTTATTCTTGATTAAGTATGTCACGCTCATTATACGATCTATACCAATAACAAGATTTATACTGTGTATACAGTTTACGGACTGATAGAAAAATAATTACTATTGATTGTATACCGTAATTTTAATGAACGCGTTCCTACAGGATCTGATAATCCTTTTCTTAATTTCTATTACTAAAAGATGACAATAATAATAATTGTTCCATGATCCCTCCAAACAATTCTAGCACTACTTCGTATTCTTTAATCTTTATCAGTTTGTATTTTATAATGGACTAGTTAGAATGTTTCTATTAATAGCCTATTTTTTTTCTTTGAAGTAAGCAAGGCGTTCGAAATTCTTTGAAATACCTGTTACATAATGTCGAGATTGTCGAGTGCCTGGAAAGTCCTATTTGCGTAACGACAAGAAAGGTCAAAGGTCAATTGATGTTTACCGACTTTATGACACAAGCTTTCTTTAAAGTTGCTTTTGGCTTTTCAATGTATGCTAAGTACTCATATACGGTTTTACTCCATAGTTTTACTCCAAATCGAGCAAAAACCACAGTGTGGACCGCAAAACTCACAGCTCGAAGGCTCGCATCGTGCCAGCTCGAAGGCTCGGATCGAGCTGGCTCGATGGAATTAAATTTATATCTAATTTCCTTCGATTTGAATCTAAACTATCGAGCAATGCTGAATGTGTGGAGTGTGGACGAAAGCCCAAGCCATGGGTTTTACTCTACGTGATTGCTCGATCGAGCAAAACTGTATGTGAGTACTTAGCATAGTTTATTATCCCTTTTGTCTACGCACGTGAAAAAATTTGCCATCAATTTAATTTTTTATTTTTCATCTTAAATGCAAAATTTAAGAATTAACTACATTTTCTGCTCATCTTTCTGAATCTGGCGTATTTGTGAATCTGGCGTAGAACAATATGTTTGCTGTGCAAGCAACATTGTTTTGAATACAAACACTGTTATGCCCATCGCTGCTACGAGAGCCAGTTTACATAATACTTATCTAAAATATAACTTAGACTCACGATAAAGTCGCTCACAATATTTGGCGATCTGCCTGATACGCTTAGGTCAAAGGCTAAGTTCTCGTCAGCAAAAGAGGTCACAAGAATAAAAGGTTCCAAGATTTTTCACGACTTTTGACCCAGCGTTTAATCAGCAATGCCAATAGTCTAAGCGCTCTGCGCTCTTACAGACGAACGGCACTTCTTGTCGACGGCACGCATCAACGGCAGTCGACTGCCGACAAGTGTCAAAAAAAATTAATGACAAAAAGATCCAGCGACTGCCGTCGACAATTACGTTCGTCCATAAGAAGCCTAACATTTTTCAGAAAGGTCTGTTCGGTTGTTGTTACAGATAGACGGCAGCTTGTCTCTCACCCAGGTGGGTGTGGATGACGAGGGCCTGTACGAGTGCGGCGTGGAGAACGAGACAGCCTTCCTCGACAGGGTCAATCTCACTATACGAAGTAAGTCACTCTCGGGCAGAATCTTGAGCTTGCCTTGTAGGTCTGTAGGAACTACATAGAGTCAACTTGAACAGCCCTGACTCAACTTAAGACACAGTATTATATTTTTAATTTGGATAGAGCCTAATAGGCCTTGATATTATCGATAAGACTAAGAAATGTCATGGTAGCCCTAAGACAGAGTAGACAGAACTATTGTGCCTAAGAGCAGCAATACCTAGGGAGATGAACAACGTCATTGTTGATAGCTTATATGCCACATTTTAATGACGTTTTTCAATAACAATAACATCTCAATATTAATAACGTACCAGATTCGATACAGGTAATAAACTCGAATATAAAAGCCCATAAACTGGAAGTAAATTGAAAGGCAATCGATTCTCGTTATTGGGTCGGCGAGCAATATATTCGTCAACCACAGTTTGGGCGAAGCTGTTTATCAATCCACCCTCCTACATTAGGTTAAGTGGTGCTAAGGAGTAGCGTTGCTTAGGAAATTTACGTCTTAAGCCAACACTTTCAAATATACTTATCGATATTGATAACTTAATTTGTGGTCTTCCGATATCCTAGGGAATTTTGCTTAATGGATATCCATGAGTAACGTCCCCAGCGGGCTTATGTAGAGAACGTTTTACCTTTATTGGCTTGAATGTCCCATGGGACATTTGCCTTATAGCGATTGGCAAAAATGGATATTTACCTGGACATAGGTCTGTATCATTTAGGACAGAATAGCGAGTTTTCTTTAGTATTGCTTCAGCGTTTTTATTAAATTAGCTTGCTTTTGCTTATTTTTTTATAAGTTGACACCAAAAATGCGGCTTCTCTCAGCATCCTCTATCGGTTGTGTCACGGGAAGTGCTCCGAGGAAATGTTTGGAATTATACCGCCTGCAACCTTCCGCCATGGTTCCACGCGAAACCTATATAGCGAATATAAAATATACTATCCTCATCGCCTTGATGAGTGGCAGTCTTCCGCAGTGCGTTTTTCGTGTAACTTTCTGTGGACTGTGACTCACAAAAAACTCTGGAACGACTTTGCCCCAGCAGTATTTTTGGACCAATACGACAAGAAGAGAACGCATTCTCCCTTAAAAGGCCGGCAACGCACCTGCAACTCTTCTGATGTTGCGAGTGACCATAGGTGACCGTAGTTGTTTTCCATCAGGTGAATCGCTTGCTTGTTTGCCTCCTAATTTTATTAAAAAAAGTGAAAACACCATGCTAAAACAGCTTTAGCGTGGAGTTTTCACTTTTTTATAAAATTAGAGGGCAAACAAGCAAGCGGGTCACCTGAAAGAATCCGTACCATTAGATATTTTGGATTTATAAATTCTCTCAGAATCAGATAAATCAATTTGTGTGTATTAATAGTGCGCTATAAAATAAAAGCATAAAAATAAATGTGTCGGTGCGCAGTATTAATCCTGCCGTGACACCGGGGACAATCTGATAAATTGCAACCCATTACATGGCGACCATAATTCCTCTTGATACACGGATTTTCCAACGCAAAAATTTTTCGAAAAATAATGTGTAGAAACATGGTTAGCACCTTTAACAAATATTATGGTCAAAATCACAAAAGATGCCCAGAAACTTGTATGAATTTTTGTTACTGGCATTAGCGTTTGGTTCATGGTCTTATATGTGTAATTGATTTCCATAAAAGACCATTTCCTTACCTTCGATCATATAATATGTGATCGAAGGTAATTGAGTATTTAAACGCCTTTGATTGTTCATATAAGTATATTTCATTACAAGATTTCTCAATTGTTTTGTTCATTGAATCAGATGATTAAATGCTTTGTTAAATAAATTAAAAATACAAGTCTGAAACTCTGTTAGCGAATAATAAACTCGAATCTCGTATTCTTCACAAAATTTATGTAAATGTACTTATCGTTTATGTAAGAGTCTGCCGGATTTAAATTGCAATAAAATTATTTTCATTCTTTTGTTTTAATATGAATAATAATGTGTAGGTATGCTAATTTATAAAATACCCTTAAACGATTCATTTATTTCAATTGTTATTTTAACAAATGAATTTATGTTATTTCACATCTAAATAAAAAGTAAAAATATAAATTTATTATATTATATGCCCAAAATAAGATCATTCTCTTGAAGCGGGTAATATTTTTTGTAGCAAAATTTTTAATTATTTTTAATTTTTACTATCCCTAATGATGAGTTATTCGATACTTGTCGTTTAATTATTATTGTAGGAACCTTAACAAAGTAAAAAACGGTATAATATAATTTTGTATATTATTAAGATGAATTACATTGAAGGTTTTAGATTTACCGTCTTACTGTAAAAATTTATTATTCAAAAAGCATCCCTGCTCGTATTACACTTTAAAGTGCTTAAAAGGTGAACAAAGAGTATATTTCTTAAAAGTATACATACAATTTAAATACAAAAAAATGTGTAACAAACATAAATGATATCTGAAATATGGTCATCCATATACACAGTACCTGCGGGTGGAGTGTGCGAAGGCCGCGTAATCACCGTCATTATTCGCGGGCACTCGGCTTAGACGAGTACAGTCACGTACACTCCACACTCCACATACACTCGTGCACATTGTACACACAAGGGTGGCTGCGATTTTCGGCTTTTGGAGAGATTCTCCCGGCGGATTTTGGTATACTGATATTTGATGGTAGTCCATGTTGACGTCTTAAGTGATTGACTACGTCCCCTCAAATATTCTGTAAAACTCATTTATTCTACAATTATTGATCATCATCAAATGATCAATAGACCAGTCTTCTCATCATCTTTCATTAAAATTGTCGACTAGGTTCCAGTAGCAAGCAAAACTCAATAAGGCAATTAATTTATATAGCTTCAAAATACTGAATATTAAATGGAATTTTGTAGGGCTTTGAAAAACTTAAAATGTATTTGACAAGCAAAAAATGCTTCAATTAATCTTCCGGCTAGATTTACCTTGGGGTCTCGAGGCTCAAACTACGAGCTCGAGTACCATCGTGGACCTGATCATTATGTCTAGTGCCAATCTCGCCAGATAATATTATTGATTTACTTTTTTTTTCTTTTTGTCACTTTTATCGAAGCTTGACAAGAGAATTGATATAAAAATCTCTTGCGACTTAGACTAAACTTAAGTATAATAAAGTGGAATCTAATTGGTACACCTTTTGTCGCAGCTATGAAAAATTTTACACACATGATGTTGAATGAAATCTGTGATGATGAAAAAAAAAGTGTTTTAAATAATGTGTTTTTTTTTTCTATATTTTCTATAGAGCGATCCGAGGGTTAGCCATTATGATACACACACATTCAAAGTCTCCATAAATTCATGGAAGAAACTTCGGATTTTTCCGCACATTTAAGCAGCCTCTAAGATAAACTTTCAGCTGTAGTCTACAAACTTTTGTGATATACGACCCTAGTGATAAATTATAGACGCTCCTAGACTAGACACTCATAAAACTGACCGGAACGTTAGACGTAGTAGGAAATTGACTTGAGGCACAATTTCCGGACAAGGAACTCAGAATAAATATTAGCTTCACGGAACTTTGCGGAAGTCCAAACATTTGTATGCCAGAAGATCTTAGTTCATGCAGGCCTTGCACGCTTTTATGTAGCAGGGTGTAAAGCAAAGTAGGTAGCATAATTACAAATGTTTAGGAGCTTGATCGTCATAAAAGTTACAGCTTTTTGTCGATAAGTCTATTCCATGTAAGATTTAAAATTTACATGCATCGACTTATTGCTTCGACTATAAATCTTCTCAACCCTTACGAAAATTTTATCAAAAACTCTTAAGGTAATGGTCGAATTTATTTATCCTTAAATTTAGAGCTAACGACCTAAAGTCAAAATTGAACTGACCCAAAAAATGTTGTGTTCAATGTAGTTAACTACAATCAAATCAGGTTAAACGATTTCGGACGACAACTCCCCCATGTCCGAGTGATTGATCACCCAATACTGCAGAATCATCCCCTTTATGTGTACCGCAGTTGTAGGAACACCATTCATAATGTATGAATATTGATAAACGATTCACAGTTTCATCCGTAATGATCCGAGCACGAGAATTGTAAGCGTCTTCGAAGATTTTTCTTTTACAATTTGGTGAGTGTGAAAAACCTTGATACGCAAATTTCTGAGGTGTTATTAAATATTAGGTATCCAAATTCCAATGTACTTTCTTTAGATGCTTACAATACAAAGACAGGTATTTATCAGGGCGTGTTTGACCACCTCCTGATAAGTGCTGAAATAGGCCACTTAACTTGACAGAGTATGGAGATCTGTCAAAAAAGTTGTGGTGTGTTGTCAACGTCTCTGCCATGTTTCGCGTAAAAAAAGGAAGTGGTGAGTGGTGACCACTACTACCTGATAAGTGCCAAATATGCTATCCACCACTTAACTTGACAGATAAAGTATGGAGAACCTGTCAAAAAATTTGTGAATAGCCTATTCGCCACTTTATCAGAAAGTGGTAAAAAAGGCCCTTATATTGTAAAAGCTTCTGTTTAAGAAAACTAGATGTTTTTATTGCCACGATGAATTAGGACGTTCTTATGATTTATTCATTTTGTTTAGGACAGATCTTCAATTACTGCTTCCTACTTATTCGTGTTCCATGTTAATCTTTTAGTAACACGATGAACCAATTAAAATACACCAACCCGTACAGGTATGATAATTCCAGCGCGAAGCGGTAAATTCATGAAATTTTCATGAACTCAAAACCGCCTAAAGAAAAGTTTTAATTAGATTAAAATCGCGGATCCGGTACAGCTTGCCGAGTTGCTCGAAAAATATACGCCCTATTTAATGAGATTGTTCCACTATTAACCGTGCCAGTAATTCTGTGAAGTTTTTCGTTGACCTTGTAGTTTTTGTAATTTGTGAAAGCCTTTTTGGTAATAAATTTTACCTACATATTTCACTACTTTAAATTTAGGTTTTATGATGATGACCTAAACGTATTACTTTTATATGTACAAAGAAACAATGTATAAAATAATATTTATGTAAAATGTAAAGCTTTTTTTTTATGAAATAAGGAAGCAAACGAGCAAACGGGTCACCTGATGGAAAGCAACTTCCGTCGCCCATGGACACTCGTAGCATCAGAAGAGCCGCAGGTGCGTTGCCGGCCTTTTAAGAGGGAATATGGTAATAGGGGAGGGTAGGGATGGGAAGGGAAGGGAAGGTAATAGGGGAGGGTAGGGAAGGTAATAGGGTAGGGGATTGGGCCTCCGGTAAACTCACTCACTCGGCGAAACACAGCGCAAGCGCTGTTTCACGCCGCTTTTCTGTGAGAACGTGGTATTTCTCCGGTCGAGCCGGCCCATTCGTGCCGAAGCATGGCTCTCCCACGTATAAAATATGTATTCAATACGTTTATGAAGGTTAAATACTCACAGAGGGTGCTCTTTTATCAGACCAGTGAATTCGTGAAAAACTACGCATACGGTTTTAAAATGAATAATGTGTTTTTTCGAGGCAAGCGGTGCGAAACGCGACGTACATTGCATACGTGAGGACTGCGTCACGTGCGCGTTACTCTCGCATTTTCAGTTCCATATATCTAAGAATTATTCAAAATGGCGACAGTGGTAATAGAGCCCGTCCTAAATTCATAACCATCAGGTAGATTACGGTGGATATAAAATACCGCTGACGGCCGTTCCCACATTATACGGCTCCGGATTGTAGGTGCTTAGATAAATTTTATGCTGCTTTAGAAACTCCCATTTACCGTTATCTCCCTGAAAAACGAAGTTAATGGCGTTCAATCAGCGGCACTTATGGACTTTGCAGGATTCAAGCACGTTAATTAATAAAATGCCTATAAGTTAAATTGTAACTTGAAACACAAATAACTAAAATATGCGTATCTATAATCTACTATCGCACAAGTCTAAAAATTCATTTCTATCCTTTTTCAAAAACTATGTTGAAAGTTCAACGTCTCTGTCATGTTTCGCGCAGTATATTGCTTTAGCTCATAATGTCGATGTCCACAGCGGAACCGCCGCCGCTGGTGAACGTCACGGTCCACGCGTCTACAATCCTCGCCATCATCTTGTGGAACGTGGCCGGCGACGGCGGACACCCCATCATAGACTTTACGGCGCAGTACCGCTCCGCTGCGCCCGTTAACGGCTCCCTAGAGCCCTGGAGACCCATCAGTCCCAACCATATTAGCCCTAACTCGGTAAGTACCTTGCTGCTAAACTTTCCTATAGGCCGACGCAGAATGGAAACTGGTCACCTTGTAGACTTTACCGCGCAGTACCTTTCCTGCGCCTGTTAACGGCTCCTGAAAGTTCTGGAGACCCATCAGTCCCAACCATATTAGCCCTAACTCGGTTAGTTGAGACCTAGATCTGGCTAAATCGAAGCAAAATTTTAACTTGTCATCTTATATTCTTCACTGCGACTGTTTATGGCTCTCTGGAGCCCTGGTTAGGACTGGGTCATCAGTCCTAACAATATTAGCACAAACTCGGTAAGCACCTTACTGCAAAAACTTAGAGTAGCTCGAAGCAGAATGAAAACTGGCTACCTAATAGACTTCACCACCGTGACTTTTGGAGACCCATAGACTCAAATATAGTAACCCCGACGCGGTAAGATGAAATGAAACCATCTAGTTAGGCCGAAGCAAAATGTAAAGTTGTGACCTCATAGACTTCACCGTGCAGCACCGCTCCGCTCCTTTTAACGGCTCTTTGCATCCAGTGCCGTAAATAGGGCGGTGCCACCGGTGCCCAGGCACAGGGCGTAGACTCTGGGGGCGCAAGAATGGCCAGACTAGACAGATCCTTATTTTTCGAATTGCTCCCGATAAGTTCCCGCTGCACCCCAGAAATTGATGCCCCCGGAGTTTCCGAATGTAGTAAAAAAATTATCCATAGCCGAACATATAACCTCCTCCTTTTTGGAAATCGGTTAAAAAATAAAGGTGCAGTTATATAGAAGCTCGCACAGGGTGCAAAAAAGGCTATTTACGGCACTGTTTGCATCCCTAGAGACCCATCAGCCTAAACTTGGTACTCAAGTTAAAAAACACTTCGAAAAATGGATTACCCCTTCGATAATAAATTACACAAAGTGGCCTCATTTTTCTGCTTGTGTTTAAATATTTGCGACGCATTTTTTCAGAAGGATGTTTAGAACCTTATAACTGGTCCATAACGCCGTATGACGTGATATTCCAGCGGCAGATCGACGTGTACCACCTGGACACGAACGCGTCGTACTGGTTCCGCGTGTGGGCCAACAACGTGCTGGGCCCGGGCCCGCCGGTCGAGGTGCTCGCCACCACGCTATACAGCGACCAGGAAGCAGGTTAGTTAAAATAATTAGCTAAGGCGGAATATTTGTGTTTGATTCCCAGATTGTAAGTCTGATATAATAGTTTGAAGTGAGAACTACGTCGCGGTCACATGGTGTCCCTCATGATCTGCAAGGAAAGTTCTTCTGTCGCCCAACTGGTGTCCCCTACGCAATGGCCCAAACGGAAAAAGTGAAATATTACTTGGCGTTTAACGTGTTAAGGGAAATGTGCAGACAATATTGTTACCTAGAATCAAAGAAGAAAATGTGGGAATGTATAAACTGACCCTTTAGCATCAAGTGTAGAAAATACTTATTTAAACAGTCAGACAGAAAAAGAACCGACAAACCGCGTAGACAAGCTTGTGCACGTAGAGTACGTGTACTAGCTGGTCTCCTTCCTAGAGAACGACAACACTGTACGTCTTAGTTAATAAGTAGATTACTTAGGATCACACCTACCGAGTGGAGTGGGGAGAAAGTGACCTCGGCCGAGCACATCCATAATAAACATACCGAGTGCTTGGCCGAGACCACTGTCTGCCAACTCTACCCAGTACGTGTTTTAGGCCCTTATTGTAAAATTGTTTCGTTTACGTTGTTTAAACATGTACTCTTCTACATTATATTCATCATTAATCAAGCCCCATACGCTCACCGGTGAACCAGACACAATAGAATATCTATTGTGTCACGTTTTCCCACGATCGACGGGTTAAAAGACACTTCTAGCATAAAAAAAAGCGAAGCAAGAAAGAGGTGTCATTGTTGACCTCAATTACACGAATTCTCTTGATACTTGATAGTGATAATAATAGGTATATCTGTGTGCTTGATCGCTAAAGACGCTAAAGCGATTACGCCGAGTGGAAACCTTGTCAGGCTTCGAGATTGACACTAATTTCATGAGACACTTTAATCGGGCACATATTAGACGTCACGAAATGTTTAACAGGTCAATGTGTCGAATGTAGGTACGTCCTATTTGTGACGGTCAGCGAGCAGCCAGGGACGTAACTCATAAATCCAGCCTTTTGATATTTATGTACTTTGGTTTTTAGGGTTCCGTTCCTAAAAATCAAAACTTTAGGGGATTGATAAGACTTCGGAGTCTGTCCGTCTGTGTGTCACCAGGCTGTATCTCGATAGCTATAAGACAGATAAAATGTTCACAAATTATTTCGTTTTGTACCGTTCATTGTACAAAGTATATTACTACTATTGCTTTCATAGGATCGAGACTATACAGACTTGGTATAAAGTCCATTTTTGAGTAGAAATCAGCTACGTAAAAAAATGTTACCACTAAACACTGCGCAAGGTGACAAGCTTATACATGTAAGTAAATCCACGAAGCATCACTATAACGAACCCTGTCCACCACTTCCAGAGCTATACAAGCACTTCCTGGAGGGTGCGGAGAGCTTCGACACCCGGACGTGGGTGGCGGCGGTGTGCGTCGTGATGGGGACGCTGTGCGTGCTCGCGGTGGGCACCTGCGCCGTGCTGTGCCGCGAGTGGCGCCGACCAGGTGAGATCTAGCGCCCGCGACGCCCGCTGCCCAGACTCTACTTTGTGTTCTGATAGGCGGTGGCATATTGGCAGCAAATATCTCCTCAGCATCGGCAAGAAATTAAATCAACATTGGCAGCAAAAGTATATCGTCAACATTGGCAGCGAAAATATATCATCACACTAATTTAAAATTAGTGGTGAATTTTAAATGGGACCCCCTTCTATTCACATTTCACATTTTTAAGAGCGGAAACGCTGCCGCTATTTTTTCCTATGATTGCGGCGGTACTTCAGCCAAAATCTCTCTAACATTGGCAGCAAAATTTAAATTTTGTTTGATAGTAGCATAGTCAAATCAGAAATGCTCAAATGTTTGGCAGCTTCAAATCAAATTCCTAGAATTAAATCGCCCTTGTCCCAAACATTTTTTGTACATCTATTAACATCAGAGGTGCTCAAAATTATCATAATTTTCGAATACATCTCAAATACCGCTACCTTAATTCTTGGTCCACTAACGAGGTCTTTCGTTCAGGGACATCAGGGGTGCTCAAACGGTTGGCGTCGAAACGACACTCAATATGCCTCGAAGATCGATGAATTGTATAATCACGATCATCAATAGTTTAGAGCATGTTTTTAACAGTCTAGCTCGACCCCATTTTCAAGTCTTGTATAATACATGCGCACGCGCCTCTGTATTTTAGAATCTCAATATATTTAGTACAAATACATCTTAAGTCAACATTCCACTACGGTAGCGTAGTTTCCAAATTAAAAGACACTTAATGAAATTGCAAATTAGTAGAGTTCTCAGGGTACAACTCTGAGACCGCTGTTATTCGATGTAATATAAACAAAAATCAAGACCTTATAAAGGCATACTTTAAAACGCTTAATCTCATTTATATACTTCAGTAGCTGTTTAAATTTTAGTAGTAGGAATGTAGGATTTGAAAAATAGGTAGTATTTTTGATCATAATACAATTTTCTTTAATCGATCAATTGCAATATAATAAGGAAAAATGATAAAAGAAATGATAGGAAGCTTTCTTATAAACACAATGTAGTAAACTACTTAGACTTAAGAACATTTTAAGCATCATATACATTTGAAGTAAATAACTTTTTTAAATAGTATCTACAGAATACTACAAATGCTTTTGTAAAAAGTGCCAATCCACATTTATAATCTTCCATTTTTAAATTAGATTAAATTTTCTAAAATAATATTAAAAACCAAAAGTTTAATATTAAAAGTTATTAAACAGCAAAAGGTGCTATGCTGTAAAGTATGCAATATTTTTTGTAACTTTTGATAATGCACAGCTTTTAAATATCTGAGGGATTTTTTTATTAATGGTCTGAGCAACTACAAATAGATCAATAAGTTCTTAAAAATGTAGTATAAACAAAGCTCTCTTTTGTTCCAATAAACAATACAATATTAAACGACTAGAGGGGCAACAGTATAATTATTTATATTTTAAATTAAATAATAACAAGTCATAAGGTCTGTTGTGATTCCGAACCCCTCAGATATCGGTAAGTTTTCTACTGGACCAACTGCACGTCAATTAAAATATCGAACAATAAATTCATGAATAGTACAATTAATATAGGCAGCACATTAGTCCTAAATAAACTGTTTTTAAAATTTCCTCTAGTGTTGCTTAAATGAGCTATGGTAAATTGCTTAAGTAAGTATGTCTTAATTTTTATAACACTCAAGTAATATTTTATTGGGAAGACCACAATTACTATAAATTTCTGATATAATACAAAAGTATTATCTGATCAAATTGTATGTTATAGTTGAACATGGATTTGAAAAGAAGTCTACCTCAAGGGACTGTATTAGGTCCTCTCCTCCACTTCTTGTATCAATTTGCTAAAAGTATGATCTGAAATGTATTTTTTTTTCCTGTCCACAGGCCTAGATGGCCCGTGTTCTCCGTGATCCGAAATGTATTTGATAATTTCAACTTTCAATATCCTTACAGTGCTTAAGCAGTTTACCCACTAATATTAATTAATTCATACGCTTATAGCAATTTTTTAAATTAAATTTATAATCTTTAATACTAGGCCTAACAGTAATAAAGATTTGATTAAAATTACTAAGCAAAAAAGTGATAAAATTATAGAAAATTATCATAGTTTGAATTTCCTTTCCAAAATTAACAATAAAAAATTGAAAAACATTCCTATTAATAATAGTTTTACTAAAACGAAATGCTTAAAAGATAAGTTCAAAATATAAAGGTAATAAAAATCCAAAAAAAATTAAGTATATTTAAATTTAGATTTTTACTATTAAAATACGTTTTAAATTGACAAAATTATCTTGCCTTAATACTTATAAGCTGTATATAAGCAATAAACTTGAATTCTATTCTTATGATTGTCGTAGGACCAGATAAGAGCTGCTTAGAATTTAGAGCACTTTTAAAATCGTAGGATACTTAAGATTTATAATGCACTTCCATAGTCATTAAACCCCTTACAAAATATGACCCCTTTTTATCGAATATTTTTTATATTAAGACAGAATAACTTAGTCATAAGTTCTTTTATAGAGATGATTATACAATACATCTCAAACTTAATACTGATTATTTTGAATACCGTCACAAAAAATTGGGATTTTCTATATCATTTACAAAATACACAAGAAAAGATACAAACACTTGCTATCTAACTCTCGAAAATTTGTTTTACATGCAGGAAATAACTTAGAATTTAATAAAGCTTTGAAAACAAGTTTACAACAAAGATATTATATAACATATCTGCTTCTAAACAACTAACGCTTAATTGAAACCACCGAATTGTCGAACAAACAATTTTACTAGAACGATCTTCGTATGCTTTTTCATTTAAGCGTTAGGTGCTTGGAGCATTAATAGTTTCTAGAGTTTTTATCTAATCGCATGTCTCGCATATCTTCCTCGGTTGAATATGCTGCATTTGTTCATTTTTATTCATTCGAAATTTTTTCTTCTTCCCCTTCTATCGCACTCGCTTGGATCGCACGCTTGGACTGCGGGGCTGCACACTAATACATTAACACACGGTGACGGTACGTATTAAAATTTACTCATTAACCCTTCGTCTATGGTTTGTCTATGGTTCCTCTATGGCACGAACCATAGAGTACGCAGAGGAGCAGGACGTTATAGAGCTAGTGCCTAACATAATTTTGAATCCTGGCTTCATGGAGTCCGACCCGGTCCGTCCTCGGGAGACGTACGCGGCGTCGATCATCAAATCGGTGGAGTGTCCGGGGCCGGGCAAGCCTAGGCGTGTCTGATTCTCGTCTATACTAAACCTTAGAATATTCTATCTTACCGATCCGGGACTGTTGTCATGATGAGCTAGGTTAGAGTGATGTCAGACAGAATGGACGGAGAAGAATTGATTCGAAAAAACGAATATTATCAGAATAAAGATTTAACACATTTCTTGGTCAGGATTCAAAAGACTTTAAAGTAGGTCAAAATTAATTGGTGAATAGCATTTGCTTATGTAAAAACCAAATTCTTTTATATTTTTATTCCTTGTCTTGTGGTCAATGTTTAGTAGAGGTCTATGGAAAAAAAACGATTTTACATAAGCTTACGATACGATTCCTATTGCATAAAACTAGGCTGTAGTTCGTAACAGCTTTTGTGGTTTCAATGCGACATCATATTATAATATCAAAAATATTATTATATCATATGTCCGACCAAATTTTAATAGCGTGATTTTAAGGGTAAGGACATATCAGTAATGTGGTGGGTATTTTGCTATCGGAATGGAAAGATAGGATATTCTATAGTTTTTAGAAAATATTGTTCAATTGATAAAAACAATGTACTTTTCCAAAAAGTTTTAACCTTTTTTTAAAATAGGTATTATAAGACTCGTGTAAAAAATTTGGTGAAGTATACTGGGTTTAATAGTATATAGTGTTTAAGCGTTTTATGCTAATCTTTGCTGGTGTTACCGTTGTAGAATTATAATACATACTTCAAGATCTGTATTCTGAATTCCCACCGTTTGATATTATAATTACGAGCAAATTAATACTTAATAAAAGTAAGAAAATTTAAACACCAAAAATAATTCACACTGGTAACCCAGCAAGCGTGTTTGGAATAATATTGCTTAATGTTTGAAAAGAAATTGTTGATGTTGCTAGCTATAAAAATGTAACTTTAATTAATTATTTTTGCAATACATAATGTATTAATATATTTTTATATCGAGATCTCAGGTAAGGTACATTGAATGCTTTTTAAACTATAATAATACTGTGATTATTTTACTTCCAAAGGTACGTTTGCGTTTTATTTTATAGAAAATCATTAGATTTTTATTTATTTGATAGCATGTAATTTTAATATAGATCAAGGGAGACTGTTTGCCACTATCACTAAAGCTTAGAATTAGGACATAGATATACGTAGAGGTTACGATTATAGTGTATCACTCGACTCACTGGCTGTTAAGGCATTTCTAAAGTACGTTAAGCGTTCTAGAGATCTAAGCACAGCTTTTTACAGTACAAGCCACCGCTATACGGGCGAATCGACAATATAGTAGTAATAGCTAACTAGTAGATATAAACACATTTGAAGGCAATGAGACGAAATATTTGTAAGATTAGGATTCGTTTGTCATGTGCATTTAAAAATTATAAAGTCAATTAATAGATATACAAACATTAAAATGCAAGGTTTGCAATCTTATGTTGCGTATAAGTCCTATTACTTATTTTCTAAAATATGCGTAAAGTAATATGTAAAAATTGTAACGTGTCTGTATGATTTTATAAAGATCTAAAAAGTAGACTAAAATAATTTTAAATTTCCCATTTTTTGGAAATATGGGCTAGGCCAGGTCTTCCCAAACTGTACGCCGCGGCGCCCTAGTGCGCCGTGAAGCCTCTCCACGGCGCACTAAGGCCTAGAGGGGTGCCGCCGTGAGTCGATCCTTCATCATTATCCGAAACCACAAAAATTATAAAATTTAATTATAATATAAATTATGTAAAGATGGTAGATGATTAAATATTTGTTTATTACTATTTACCTGCTTAACCTAACTATAATAATCATTAAAGGTATTTTATTTATGTATATTTTTCTAATATCTAGGTAGAGTAGGGCGCCGTGACAAAATATTTTACGTGTAACTGCGCCGCAGGCTGAAAAAGATTGGGGCCCCTGGGCTAGGGAGTACTGCAAGGGTAACTGCTGAACCTTTAAGTGTACGAAATATACAAAAATGACGAAACCGTACCTTGTAAAAAAATGAACATGACAAATTGATGAAAATATTAATTAGGTGGGATGTTAATTAATGAATGAAAATGTTTAAGAATGTTGTTATGAATTTGAAAACAGTTTATTTTTGTATACATGGTGTATACATATCAGGAAAGCCTTATGTATTGAAAGTAATATCTTAACTTCTTCCTCCTTTAAAATGGCAATCATAATTAGATCAAGGTACATTCCTTAAAATATCTGAATATTTTTGTAATATTTTTAAATTACAATTTGAGCCGTTATTGATAAAAATGCTTTCAAGTAATTTTAAGTACAGTTTAAACTTGTCTTGATCTAATTATGGTCGAGAACTCTCTAATCCTTCAATCTTTAAAGCTCATTGCCTTTCTGTGTTTACTACCTTTCTCTTTGTATTCACTTGTACTTAAACAAGTTAACAATTAATGCTATTTGAAACTTCGCTTCTTTACTTTATATTGAAGACTGAAAATTTCTAACTTTTTTTATTACATTGATTTTTATTTAAATAAGATTGACGTTAAAATTATTATCTTTATCTTGCCAATTGATGTTCTATGATTTGAATATCATTAATTGTTAACTGTAACTGATATTCCTAACTGCGTTGTGCTTAAACGAATATATTGATAGTATCTATCCGTCTTGCGAGATGTTATTTACTGTGCTATAGCGTCAATTATATATTCAATATAACTTTAAAATACTTATGCACCTTTATCAGTTTCTTTTTCTGTATATTCTTTATTAATAATTTCAAATACTCCAGTATTTTAGATATTTTCGTTTTCCTTTTCATTTATATTTGTAAAAGTAACGACTCGACGATCGAAATTTTCAATCATATCGAAATTTACTCACTAGTTTTAATCGTACTATTTGAATCTTAACTAGCTCTCTCGTTAAAGTATAGTCAAGGTATAGAAGCTTAGGAATAAAAAGCGTGCAAAACATGACAAGCCTTTAACTATCCAAAAATGTTTTTTTTTTATATAATTAACAATGTTTATGGTTTAATTTTCCTTTTAAAGTCCGTATTTAAATATTTTATTACTCTAGTCTACTTTTAAAATGGCATAGATTAGACAAAATTGGGTTTTTTTAAGGATAGGAAAAGTCTTGTCATTTGCATTATTTCGTAGGTTGTGTTTAGTTAAGCAGACGCGCGTAGGCTATAGCGAGTGAGAGTCAAGACTGGGCTGGTCGTAGACACTCCGGGAGGTATTGCGACGTTGCGGGTAGTTTTATATTTTTCATAAATTGCTGATTAATGTCAGTGTTGCCATATCCATCGGTGGAATAATTGTTGAAGGAATCCCCTTATTGATAAAATGTTTAAATAATTGAATCCAGAAGCTTTACAATGTTTTGCCTTTTTGTACTTCTCAGGCTTCACATTGTATAGTGTATCAATTGTGTAAATATTTTTACTAGCCAGGGGGTTAGACTATAAAGTATTTATTACTTCTACTTTACTTTTATTCACTCCTGAATACAACTATCAGATCAGCTCCGACGATCTGATGCTAGATATTTCGGAAACAAACGGGTTTATGCTCGGTTTTGAGGATTTTTGATAGGAGTTTCTTCTTTTTGGCATCTTTTCAACAGCATTGTTGGTTGGTTTACGTTTTTACGTTAGCCAATTAAAAGCGCTAGATAATACTCGAAGATAAACTCCAGTCAAAATTCCTCAGACATGGGGCATAACTCATAAGTGAATGAAAGCAGCTTTGCTACTTGATAATATTTGAGTGAAAATAGCTAACTCTCAATTTATGCAATTTGGTATGGTGGGTTTTACTATATTTTATTTAATAATAATTATTATTGTGACATGGTAATCGGTATAGCATAATATTTTTTCATGTATCAGTAGTATTTTTTTATATTGTTGAATTTTAATATAGGTAGGTTTTTTTTCATTCTCAAGTTTTTATTTTCAGTAATTCTTAGGTCATAAACATACGACATGGCCAAAACGTATGAAACCTGTAATTTAGTTTGTAATAATATGTATGCACTGCACACGCATGATTGCTGTAGATATAACCTTGTGCCTTTTTATTGCAATCAATTTTGTAATTCGTAATGTTAACCTTTTTTATATTCCCTAGGATAATAATGTTCATTGTACACAATTGTAAACTGCCACTTTTGACATGCTAAATGTTGCCATGTAAATAAAAAGAAGGATACGTAACTATCACATCTCTCTCTAATGTTAATGTATAATTGAAATTACTTACTGCTATATTGTATTGATCACAATGTCTTTCAAATTGCATTTAAATGCATGAAATTTACTAAATGAATTTTAACAATTTGCATGAAAACTATTCACTCGAAATCCGTCCAAAAATAATTTTACAAAGGGTTTCAAGTTGAATATTATATTTTACTAACTCCCATCTCTATGTCATAATATGTGCAATATTTGCCAATCACACAACAATAATTTACTAAACCTAGTTCTAATAGAATTCAAAATTTTACGTGTCACAAAATTATAATCTGGCTTTCTTAAAAAAAACTACATTATTTTCTTGTATTGAACTAAAAATATTTGATAGAATATAAAATATCGTCTCTTTTAGAAAGTGCTAAGGTTATTCTGTCTTAACATGGCACACATTCATTTTGATAATTTTGATTTAATTGTTCAAAGTCATATTTGTGGACTTGACATCTTGCGATTACATCATGACTCATGAATGTGCTTTTTGTGATGCTAAAAGTTTTATAATGCATAATAATATCATTTAACCATTATAACACTTTTTAATAAAGCAATATAATGTCTAGTTTTTATTCTGTATACCATTTACTTTATATTAAAGTAATATATTTTAGTATTATTTTATAATTTAAGGTTGTCTGTTCGTATGCACGTCCAATATGGGACAGCGAATGTTATTTTGCCATTATGATATTGTTTGAGAATATGTTACCATTAATGATATTTTTAACTGGCAATATTTTAAGTATAGTTTGTATTTGCTAGAATAAAATGATACACCTAAAACTACGAAATACAGTGGTTGTGAGGGATTGGAACTCATCAATATTTATTTGAAAAGATCTTTCACTAGGAACACCAAGCTTGTTAAAAGCTACGAATAAAAAAATAGCTTCAGCGTGCCTAAGAAATTTTTATCTGTGGGCAAATTTCGTTGTTCATATTATTAAATTGTCTAATCATTTAAATAGCAGTGCAATTAAAGACACTAGATAAATAGGTTCTTATTTTGATAAGTAGGTACATGTGAGCAGCCTTTTAAATTGTTAACGATATTAACGATTCTTTTTAACGATTGTTAACGATTCTTATTTGTAATTTTAAATGAAATCTACTTTTTATTTGAAATTGTGAGTGTACATTTGACACCATTTTTTTTAATGGCAACCCCATAATTGGCTGTTAAATATGTTTTTTAAATGTGTGTTGGCAACGGCATATACCAAATATGTGATTAAATTCCAAATAAATGTATGTGATTTATATAATTCGTTTATTCAAAAAAATATTTTTTAATTTGAAGTTAAGTTTGTTATTTAATGTTCAAAATTATGTTAAATTGTTTATTTTTTTTTTTATTTGTTAAAATGCTAATTTCTCGCTGATGTTTTTAGCGATAAAGCAATAGAAAATGCTATTGTGATGTTAAAACCATTCCCATTAAAACAACATTTTACATGACACTTTGTTTTATTTTACAACCAATTAACAAATAACTGCTTAGTGACTAACTAAACTAAGATATTTTGTATGGATGTTAATGTATTCCACTGAGAAAATATAGTATCCAATACGCTATTGGTCAAATAAGGCAGAGACATATGATACAAACAAGAGAGATGGGAAAAGAGATAAACTATAATAATTTATTATGATCCAAGTTGTTTGATCATAATAATAATAATTATTGTAATACCACCCTTAGCTCATTTATATTAAAATTTGATATTCCAGAGTGTTTGTTACAATAATTGAAACTGCTGTTTGATTTTCATTCAATAAGAGCTGCTCTCCGAGTCTGAATCCTGAAAGAATAATTACCATCACGTTGAAAAGTATAATATTATGTAAGTTATCAATGCTAAAATATAGTAACATCCTATCATTGTTAATGGTTTCAGTTACCTATTTGAATAAGCGTTGCTAATATGATAACTTTATTCCAACGTATACGTAGAAACGGCCATTAATTATTTTTTTTTCTCTTTTTCTCTCTTTCATATTTTACATCACGAAAAAAATGGCTATCTTGCAAAAGTGAAAGAGACAAACAGTAATCAACTGGTCAATGAACCTGTAGAATTTATTCTACAGGTTCATTGACCAGGCTGTTAGCTTTTTAACTTCTCTCCTACTTACCAAGTCCAGTTCATTAATAGCCTTCTCCAAAGCCAGCAGGCCGGGATCATGAGGACCGAACACACGGCACTCCTCTTCAAAGAAGCGCTCCATCCTCAACCGAAGGTCCTCAATGTACGGATCACGGACGTACCGAGTCTCCGCTAAGATATCGGATGGTGTGTAGAAGCTGAAAATTGAGGAATACATGGTTAAATGGCTATTTGGCATCGTATAGAGGGGTAAGATTTTATTTAATAACTATAATAAAATACGATACTTACATTCCTTTCATTTTGGTTAACAATAACGTTGTCCCCTGTTTCCTCCCTGGATAATGCCGATAGAGTTATATTTTTTTCCCTGAATATCTATGGCCACTATTAGCAGATATGTTTTCTTTCTTTTCATAATTTAATTATTAAAAAACATATGAAGTTCAAAAACCCAAAAAAGGGCCAGATTTTCCGCTGTGTTCAAACATCCCGAAAACAAATTTGGCTAGATTATATAAAAAAAACCTAGGATCACAGCTCAAGCCTTGCTTTAATTTTTAATGAAAAAAGTACTTTTGGAGAAGAAAGCAGGGGACAACGAATCGTTCGATTTAAGCTGTACCTAGTTGTCTCTATCGCGCTCTGCAGGGGAAGGCTTGACTCTTTGAGGTTAGAGAGACAGCAATGGATTTTACAAATAGTTGTTTTTCATTTCTCTAGGCCTTGGTGTACCCTCTTAATATAAGTACGTTCAAGGTATCTCTTCATTTACCTTGGTCTTTATCCATTAACTTGGTACTACCTACCATACTAACGCGACTTTTAATTAAATTTACAGGTGTACATGTTGCGTCAATAGTCAATACTATGTTTACATGAATAATTCAAACAGATCGTTTACTTTATGACGTATTATCGTGTAAATTGCTATAAACTAGCTATAAAGTATAAATTGTCGTCTTCGATCGTGTTCGTGGGCCGTGGCTATCAACTTATTAACAGCGTGAAACAGTTATCTCATGTTTGTACTCTAGTGCAAAATGAAGCATCCTTATGTAAAACTCTAACCCACTAATAATGAAATTACCAAGCCATGTTGGGTCCTTATCTGATAAGTTAGAAAAAGGCACGACAGACTAGGACATATTAACATTTTATAATTAATACGCATGCTGTGCGACTTTCTGTTAGTTACAGGGTAAAGAACTAACTTTAAATTGTGGATATATTATGTAAAAGTTAAAACTCAAACCTGCTCAAGGAGTCCAGATAGTCCTGGGGGAAGGTATTCAGGCTCTCTCTCATCAACTGCCACGGATCGTCATAGGTTCCGGCTTTGGACTATAACATAAAGGTATGATGATGCAGTTCTTACCTAAATAAATCAACGAATATATAGATAGATGTTTTTGCCACCTGTCTCGGAAAAGTTTTCCTAGAGGAGGTAAAGTCTACCTAAATTTTTTGAGCTCTATTTTTTCAACTCGGCCCTGGTCCACATTACACCAACAAAACATAACAAATTGCTCCAAAACCTTACATTGAGAACTCCGAAAAATCCTAGTCTCTAACTCTGATATTTTGAGATGCTGTAACTTTGAATTTCGAAATTCGAATTCTGAAGAGATTAAAGTGCTAATATTTTCAAAGGCTCACCTTCCTATAACTGTCAAACTCTTTATCAGTCACCATCGTGCTCGACAATGCTATACTAGACATAGAGTCCGTATCGTCACCAAGAGACGGCTCGTAGTCATATAAATATGGAGGCAGACTTATGTAGTCTGGATAGTCTAACTCCGTCAGCAGCTCCGAACGATTGCTGGGTATTCTCGCCAAAACTGACGCAAACATGTTCATATTTAGATTGATTTTATCGTCTTTCAGCCAATAGAATTTCTTGTGGACCAGCTGAAAATATGTACCTATGTAAATAATAATAATGATTGATTTAAGGCGAATTTGAGATAAAATATTCAAATAATACAACAAATCTGTAAACTGTATAATGTAGACTCTACATGAAAAAAAAACATAATAGTAAAGCTCTACATATTGTAATTTGTAGAGACTTTATCGGTGCTTTAATTCCTTTTACTTACTTACCTACTTTTCCAGTACTTGCTTACCTACTTGTACAAGGTAAGAGATGGTTTTTCGGAATTGCTGATGTAATTTGCACCAGGGCTTTAGTTGTAGTACGGGAAACTCACGTAAGTGTTACGTCAAGTTTGGGCTTGATGTTTAATCGATATCGTATCTACGTGAGGTGAAACACGCCTACATGAGCAGATACGGTTCATGAACATGTTGTATATTATATATGTAGGAGAAAAATAAAATGAACATAAAATATATAAAATAATTCTAAAGACAGTTCAGAGCAACGTCTTGCCGTGCCGTCAGACAACTTCTGATCTGTCGATAATAAGTCATCCCCTTTTTATAAAGTTGTGGGGATAGAAAGGGAAGAGAACCGAGTGGGGACTGGGGAGAGGCCTGTTCGTCTATGACGTATCAACTGACTATCCACCAACTGTCAACTGACTGTCCAAATATCAATTGACTATTCAGCAACTATCAACTGACTATCCAACAAAAACTATTGCGGAAGTATATTTATAAATTAAAATTACAAATACGAGTATTTCTTACTCTCCCACATATATGCATATCTATCTGACCACTACTCTATGTGGCCTTCTGGATGTTGGGATTCTAAACTTCAAATAAAACTATTAATTCTCTTGTAACAATATATATTCTCATCTCATAAACTTTTCCCAACATTAATTTTACTAATTTTTATATCTTGCCAATATGAGACATACTTTTTTACTCACTTCTTACAAATTGTCACTTGTATGTTTTTTAATAACAAAGGAGGTTTACAGAGGAGGCCTTATTCGATTCAACATGCCGCCCACCAAGGACATCTTGTAATGTCCTTAACTTCTAGACAGGTACAAAAATTAGAACTAACAAACAATAAGAACTAAACACAACCGCCCACCGTAAGCTTAGTGCATTAACTAAACAAACTTTTGTAAACAAACTCCAACATAATATACCTTTAACAATAACAATATAATAGTACTATAAAACAATTAACAAATTATTCACATACAGGTAGTAAGCACAACTTAGACGTGGGTCGTTTAATTAAGGAGCTGTTGCATTTGAGAGTTACGACCCGCGTGATCTGATCACTACCAGGGTGTTTAGTAACTACCCGTCCCATAAGCCACCTAGCCGGAGGCAAGCCGTCCTCCTTTACTAACACTACATCACCCACGTTGGGCTCAGGTATTTGTTTTGCCCATTTGTATCTCTGCAGCATATAGGTGAGATATTCGTCAGACCAGCGTTTCCAGAAATGTTGTACCATTCGCTGGGCAACCTGCCATCGTCTCAAACTACTAATACCATTATTACCTACCTATTCTCTAATATCTTCAGCAACAGAAGATTGCTCAATTGCCACGTAATGACGAAGCTCTTTAGCAGCCGTAAAGTAAGAGCCGTTGTCGCTCCACATATTATCACTCACCAATCCTCTACGTGACACAAACCTCTTGAACCCTGCAATGAACCCGTCAGCAGATAAATCTCTAATGGCTTCTAAATGTATGGCTTTAGTAGCCATACATTCCAATTCCAAATTGGCATGTTCTATATGACCACTAAAACGTAAAATTCCTTCTTCATCTATTATAGGACATAATGACTTTAATTTACTTCTTGATTTACGATGTCCTACCTTCTTAATATCTTTAATTTCTATTCCTGTCCTGTACACAACTTCCGAAATCCTCTCTTTCAGAAATTTCCTTATCAAGTTCTTTACAGCTACTCACCCACTTCTGCAACTGAAATCCACACCTGGTAAGTATTTCCTTTATTTCTTTATATATCTGTAATCCTTCTTGTACTGATTGACAACCTGTCATTAAATTATCTACATAAAAGTCCCTTTTTATTATTTCAGATATTTTAGGATTATGTGCTGCTTCGTCGGTTGCTGTCTGCTGCAAAGTCTTCATCGCGAGATAAGGAGCTGAAGCTGTGCCGAACGTTATCGTTAATAATCGATATTCTTCTATTTCAGATCCTGGATCATCACGCCATATCACTCTCTGGAAATCAGTATCTTCAGAAGAAACTTTCACCTGCCTGTACATCTTTACAATATCAGAACAGATACTGATGGGGTGCATTCGCCATTTCATAATGATATGCCGCAATGGCGACTGCAACAAAGGACCTGCCGAGATATCATCGTTTAGAGATACTCCATTTAGTCCTTTCATAGAGGTGTCGTAAACGATACGCACTTTGGTTGTCAACCTGTCTTCTCGCACGACTGCGTAATGTGGTATATAAACAGCTGATGTATCCCTTTTAGAATTATCACGTGGAACTCGTTTGATATGACCAATATCTTTGTACTCCTTGAACACCTTTGAGTAACGCCGTGCTAATTCGGGATTTTTTTTGAATTTAGCTTCTAAGTGCATAATCTGATCCAAATCGTTAACTACTAAATGATGACAATTGACTGCATCACTCAGCGTCGATATCTTGCCTGACAAAATCCAGCCTAATGCTGTGTTCTGTGCCACTGGAAAGCCCGGTGGGCCTTGTATTAAACCGTCTCTCAAAATCTGGCCGTAAACTTCTGCGCCAAGTAGAATATTTATTCTACTAGGCGTATGATAAGCTGGGTCTGCCAAGCTTATTGTTTCTAACTGAGGCCAGTGACTTAGTACAAACTTAGTGGATGGCAATAGAGATGTAATGTTCCTTAGAACATACGCCTTGACTTTACAACTAAAACTTGGATCTAGGTGTGAGTGAATTGTCACTGAAACAATGTTCTCAGACGCTAACTCGCCGTTCTCACCACCTATTCCTGAAATCATTGACTTCACTGGCGTCTTTTCGAGTCCAAGAAGTTGAACTGCATCTTCAGTTATGAAAGACGCCTGCGATCCCTGATCTAGCAAAACTCTAAGGAGTTGTGTTGACCCATTTCTCGACTGTGCTTCGACAAGAGCTGTAGCCAACAAAACCTGTGATGAAACTGACTCCTTAGAAAAATGCGATATTACACTTGTGGCGGGTTCACCATCCGATTGCGATTCCTGAATATTCGAAACCGCTGAATTGACACTTACCTTTGCAACGTTGTTGCAGGCGGTCGAATTTGAGACAACTTTAGGATGTAGCAACGAATGATGCTTTCGATTGCAAATGCGACACGAAGCATTATATCTACAGAACTTGGCCGCGTGGTTGGGACCTAAACAATTAAAACATAAGCCACTATTTTGGATGAACTGTTGGCGTGACTCGTAACTCTCTTTTGCAAACTGTTTACAATTACTTATTTTATGTTGTTCCTTACAAAATTCACAATAATAATGAATCACATTGACATTATTATCAGGGTTTACAACATGATGTACTTTAGACTTGCTATAACTTGCAATCATATTTGGTTTCGGCTTGACTGACTTTTCATCAAGAAATTCTAGCGCCCGAAATCTAGCCTCTAAAAAATCTTTGAACTGCGATAGCTTGGGAAGTTCGTCAAGTGTGCTAATTTGAGTTTCCCATAGCTTGCGGGACTCACTGTCTAACTTCGCGCTCATTATATAAATTATTAGAATGTCCCAAGAGGTTACGTCAATTCCAAGATTTTTCAGACCATTTAAACACTCCATCGTAGTGTCTAACAGACACTTAACAGACCTAGAATTATTCTCCGTCACATTACCTTGAGTCATTAAGCGCTTCAACAAATTGTTCGACAGAAATCTTTTATTATTGTATCGGCCTTTTAACAGAGTCCAGCATTCTTCATAATTAGATGAAGTGACCGGTATGTGTCGAACAAGTTGTTCAGCTTCACCTATCAACAAACCCTTTAAATAATGCAATCGTTGAACATCATCTAAACTTTCATTCTTATGAATGAGTGATTCAAACAAATCTTTAAACGTTGGCCATTCTGAATAATGACCAGAAAATTTTGGTATAGAAATTTTCGGTAATTTAACACTATCATTAGAAATAGACTTGGCTTGGACTGATTTTACTGAACTACTACCTAATCTTTCGAGATATTCCTTTAATTCACTTTTGTAATCTATGTAAATCTCTTCAACGTATTCATAAATTTCATCAGTAAAATATTCATCTTTAGTTTGACTATCTAAAGAAGCCGTTTGAATTATTTCATTATGCGTATTTAAGAATCCATCCCAAATTTGCTCAAGTAAATCTAATCGAGTACTGATATACCCACGTGTAATCCTATCCTTAGGCGATTTTCTTAAATTTATTCTAGCCTTTTCAATTACAGACTTCTTATTTATTTGCAATTTATATAGCGCCTCCATTATCTTATGAAACTTTACAAGTGTCAAGAAATATCTGAATTCCAAGTCCTAACCTTGTAACTTGTAAGTAACTTCACTAAGTAAAAAATTCTAAAAAAGTTTACAAGTATGAAAACTTAATACAAAATCAAAAATCGGGCATAGGTTCCTCGTATGAACACAATTTCTTAACTGTAATTATTATTCTAAGTACTAAATCTATTTAAAATTTCTAAGTTTCAACTCACTAATACTTAAGGTTCAAAATTGTCTATACTTATTCCGCTTCGATTATTCTCTTTATAAATGGACTGTAAAATGTACTCACAACTTTTTCACCACACTTATCGTTTCACTGTTGAAGACCTCTATCTTCAATCCTCTGGAATAGACAGCCTGGCAACACCTTCCGACGATCCGTCCAACTCGCAGCGCCCCTTGACGCCGTCCACCGGAACTGCCTCTTGTCACCAACTTGTCTGCTTGGCTTGGTGACAACTGCCACACTTACAGTGACAGTGGTACCAACTGCAGCTTCTCCTTGCTGCACGTTGATACTTCAGTACCGACGTGATGCGCTTCAATGCCGATCTAGCATTGGTTTCCACGCATTGGACAAAAACCACAGGAATCCGGATCTTCAAACACCAAAATGATCCGCCTTGTCACGGACCAAAATGATCCGGCTCGTCACGGACCAAAATGACCACTACTCTATGTGGCCTTCTGGATGTTGGGATTCTAAACTTCAAATAAAACTATTAATTCTCTTGTAACAATATAATATATTCTCATCTCATAAACTTTTCCCAACATTAATTTTACTAATTTTTATATCTTGCCAATATGAGACATACTTTTTTACTCACTTCTTACAAATTGTCACTTGTATGTTTTTTAATAACAAAGGAGGTTTACAGAGGAGGCCTTATTCGATTCAACACTATCTGTCCAAATCTAAATTTGATACATAAGGAACAACCGCAATTGCGATTATCCGCCACCTAAGGCAGTAGATGTGATGGTAATCGTCATCCTCTTTGCCATACGCCTGTCCATCCATGTGGCTTCATGCTGATAAATGGACGAGGCCAGTGTGAGTTGGGCTCGCGAGTCAAGTGTCAAGTTAGTATTCTGTACAAAAAATTGTGGTACGGCTGTCCCACATGAAATATGGTTTCGTGATTGAATTCTGTTTTCAGTAAGTATATTTTGATATCACAGCGACGGCCTGTGTCTATGTTACCTAATACATAATTGTTTCAATAACTGGATAAGCGCTAATCTAATAGAATACCCAGAAGTGAATCCGTAATTCCGTAATAACGTCGAAATCGACAGACAATGAAAAGGGGCCCTTCTAGTTTTATTTTTACTTGACGCCTTTGTGGTCCAGTGGCTTAGAGCTTCAATCTTGACTTGGAAGCTAAAAGTATAAGTAATCTCTTTTCTTTTACTCTCCTGGTCTTGGAGAGTAAAAGAAAAGAGAGTGCTATTGTGATCTCATCAATAGAGCCTGTAACTTTCAGGCTCCATTAACTGGAAGCTGTACGCTGGAACTGACGTGTTAATCGAATCCAGCGTTGCCAGACGTCCCGATTTTTCCATCAAAATTGAATGTCCCGCGCGGGACAAGCTCAGTCCCGCTTTTCGGGGAAAGCCCGAACGTACGTGCAGCGCGCAGCGTGCTGAGAAAGAAAGGTGCGTAATGAAGATAAGAGTGTGGGAGGTAGAGAGGTGGATTTAATATGGCTACTTTAGCTATCTATTGTCACGTAAACGTTATTTTAACGCAAATAAAAATATAAAAATTCAAAAAACTTTTGATTTTATACCTTTTTTTTACTTTGTCCCTCTTTTGACTGAAAAATCCCGCTTTTTCACTCAAAAAGTTCAAAAGTCCCGACTTGGCACAAACAAAATCTGGCAACGCTGATCGAATCACATGACATGATAGCAGTAAAAGTGATGATGATAAGGGTTCAGCTATACATAACAAAACGTGCGTCATCACAACACGATAACCACCCCGACCTTCCCAGATAACTTGTCACTGTTTTGCCTTTTGGACATCTCTGGAATAGAGTTCATATATTAATTGAACACTAAATTCTAGAATGTATGAATTTAGAATGATTGCATGAACAAACAGAGTGCCGTTAGTTTTCTTGTAATCATCAAAGAAGTCGTTTCTAACTAAAGATATATTAACACAGAGTTGATATATTGTGTATTCGTATACAATAGCTTCATTGTCACAACTCATACGGCTATCTACTTGTCTAGTTTCCTTGAATTGTACTCGCGATAGAGCACTTTGCAATGCAAAGGGCAATGGTAGAGCAATAATACTGCTGCAGTCATTGGCTGCATTGTGATCACTTTCTGTAGTGTGTAGAGTGGCTTTCTGGGTCTTGCAAAGTTTGCCTTCATGAGTGTACTTATAGTATTAAGTACTACTTCTATGTTCTAATTCATCTATGCATGTTCTAAGAAATTTCCAGGATAGGGGCTCTACCATATTGTGATTTAAGTACATCGGAACATAGAGGTAAAACAAACGTCTGCTAGACACGCATTTTCGCCATTCCAATAACATCTAGTGCGAATAACCAATCGCTGAAGCTAATCAATTAGATTAGAAAAAGCTATCAGCACTATTATATTTTGTTATCAACTTTTTATCTACTTACCACCTACCGTTCTATTTACTGTCTAGTCTATTGTTTTCATTCAAGGTCACTATCTATTAGTCGATCAGAAGACATCAATTAGATGACGCGCGGCGATGGCAGTCTCCCAAAACCGGTCAGTACAGCACGCGCCGCCCGAGTGCGCGGTCGTGTGCAGCGGAATCTGCGCGTGCGCAACGCCATTTGCGCAATAATCAGCTGATAGTCGCTTGTCGTGTGTATAGCGAATTATCGAATAAACAAAACTTGTAGTGCTTCCGATTTAAGTGTGCATCTAATATTTACCGAGTTTTGTTAGAAGCTGCTACAAATTCAAGGGCTTCCCTAATTCGGTCGCATTATTGTTTCCGTTTAGTGATGGTGTGATGTGGTAGTGGTAACGATGGACCCGTCTAACCCGTCGCTGCGGCTGCGCGGCAGTGACAAGAAAGCCGAGCTGAACATGTGTACCAGCGCCATGTCGCCGGAGACGCAGCGCCTGCTGCCGCCCACCAGCGAGACCATTATGACCAAGCCCTTCCCTATCAGAGGTAACCCTATGCTTTATACCTTTGTCATATATACCTTTGAAAGATAAGGTTCTTTACGTACTCTATTAGAGGTAAGGTAAGTGGTAAGTGGTAACCAAATCATCTGCTGAAATCTCATAGTTTTTTATTATGTTGCCAGTAAGAAATAGATGATAATAATCCAACCATAATAATCTAATCCAATCTGTCAAAATCTATAGGTTCTTTACATAGAGTTAAGCCTCTCTATCTCTAGATTAGGTATACAAACAAGCTTGGTCTCAAAAGTCAAAACACGCAGAAATTATTTTGGTGCTGAACTTTAGTACATACGAGTACAATGCCCTATTTAGTATAATTCCCGATTTTTGCCTTCCCTTTCTCCACCTTGACTCCTCCCCCAAAATCGTGGGGTACCCACTAATAACTTCTGCGTTGTATATAACTCAATTAAAAATTCTAATTACTTAAATATCTTTATTTAAAACCCCTATAGGTATAATTTCTTACTCGAAGAAAGAACGATAGATTTTTGTAAATAAAATGTAAATACTTTGAATCACAAAACACTTATATATAACAAATAAGCGCCGAATCGTGTAACAAAGCTAAAAATACAAAACGTCTTCCCCAAAGTTCGCGCGGGCCGCGGATAGAAAAAGAATAGACGGGAATAATTTTCGACGCGGCGTTTTATGATTTATGAATTCATTAGTTAAAACAAAATTGTAGCCTCCTTTTTGGAAGTGTGCTAAAAATACACGGAAAATTTCTCACGGGTATGAATAAATTTTAATTATGAAACATTTCCGAAGTTATTCGTTAATTATGTTTTGCAAATACAGATGTATTTTGTGTTTACAATTTTAGATATATTTTAATATGATACAAACAATTATTTATCTTTAGCGTTTATGAGATAATATAGTACATATACAGTCATAATTTGTAGAGTTTCTACTACAATTTATTTAGTAGAAACTCTATTTTTTGTTATTTGACTTACCATTGCAAAATTACATTATTATATCGTAGCAATATTACAAAACATACCTACCTATTACCTAAAGGGTTATACTCTCTCCTATTCCTCAAGAAATAACTTATAATGTCTCTAGGCCAGTTGATACTGCAATCGAGCATTTTATGACTTACCATAAGTCATGAGTCAACCAAAAATGTGAATAACGTTCCCTAACGAATCAATAGATTGTAATCGCAGAATATCATCATAGTCTATAGATTCAAGGAATTATGAATATGAATTATTCTGATCGCAGAATATAGAGTGGTAAAACAAAACATTTTTACTGATGATGAAAACGATGAAGAACTTCCAAAAAAATCGAGAGCCGAATAATCGGGGTTGTAAAATTACGGATCTTATCTATTATTTACCCTGATATTATCATGAAGATATGGCTGTGGTAGATAAAAAAGAGCGTCTCTTTGATGCCCTTGCCAAGCAATCGATAGGGATTAAACTGCAATATGGCTTAAGCCACCGGAAACTTTCACATTAAACGCACCGCATTTTCTAGAAAATGCTATGTACGATAGTAATTTAAATCACATCTTATAAAACACTCATTAGTCAAATTCCTAAGTAAACCTTTACTTAGGAAACTCTATGAAGGCAGATGTCAAGTTTATTTCTACGAGTTTTAGTACAATGAAATAATGAATTTGGTGGTAGTGGTGGCTCGAATATGACTTACGCGTAGGTGATCCAAGATTTGATTTACGTGAATTAGGACCCAGACAGAAATAGAGAAAGTAGGATAGATCAATCAATCAAAGGCCATCAAGAGAGGCAAGTGATTTAGTTTCTTAGTTCGAGTTATTACTATGTACGACCATAGAGTACGACTAATAGGGTGTTAAGATAGATATTCTCATTCAGTTCAGATAATACATACACTGACGTAGATACATAATATCTTTATATTATAATATATTATTATGTTTGTTGATTTCATACCTTTAGTATTTTCAGTTAACAGGCTCACAGACTGTTTGTTTTCCTTTATTTGACTCGGTAACATTTAGTTATTACCCATATCGTAAACGCGTGAAACATCGACCATTGACACGAATGAATAATCACTATTAGTCACTGTTAACAACATTATGTAAGTATGTTACATTTTAAGCCCATTGACTGGTAAGTTTCGACATTAGTCAAATTATTTAACAAAAGTTTAGAGAATAAAATAAAAATAAATAAAAATTGTTTTATTTCTGAATAAATTTGAATCAAATATTTTCAGAACGTTGAACTACATGTTGCCTACCACCGGTTCGGGAACTAACCCGGCGAGAAGAACCGGCGTAAGAAACTCGCACGGGGCCACTTTTTAGTAAAAAAGTGGAAAATTTGTCTTTTTAAAAAAATAAAATTTACAATGTAAATAACATAATCTATACAATATGAATACACAATTGTAAGTCAGATATAATAAATGTAGAAGCAGCCATCCTACTCCCAAGATGTGCTATCGTTTAGGAAATCGTTGACCGGCTTTGGCACACAAACGTTCTTTAATTACTTTTTTAAATTTATTAATTGATAGATTTGAACGTTTTCCGGGATTTTATTGTAAAGGCGTATACATTGACCTTTAAAAGATTTACTTATTTTGCTAAGTCTGATCACTGGTATTTCCAGCTTGTGCCTATTTCTAGTGTTTCTACCGTGACTATCACTTTTAGTTTTAAATTTAATTAAATTCTTTCTAACATGCAATACATTATCCAAAATGTATTGAGAAGCAACAGTTAGAATACCAATTTCTTTAAACTTTTCTCTCAAAGATTCAAAAGCTGACATTTTATAAATTGAGCGTATAGCTCGCTTCTGCAGCACAAAAATTGTATTGATGTCGGCAGCGTTTCCCCATAAAAGGATACCATAAGACATTCTACTGTGAAAATAACTAAAATAAACTAGTCTTGCCGCGTCTTCATCAGAAATTTCTCTAATTTTTCTGACTGCATATGCTGCAGAACTGAGCTTACCTGCAAGATTAGCAATATGAGGACCCCACTGTAATTTACTATCTAATGTAATGCCTAAGAATACAGTGGAGTCCACCAAATTCATTTTCTCATCATTTAATAGTAAATTGGTTTGAACTTGCCTAACATTGGGCAAAGTAAATTTTAAACACTTGGTTTTCTTAGAGTTTAAAGTAAGTTATTAACATTAAACCAATGTACTATTTTTGAGAGAGCACTATTTACCTCGTCGTAATTTGACTGCCGTCGCTTCACTTTAAAAATAAGTGAAGTGTCATCAGCAAAAAGTACTATCTCATTATCCTTAACTAGATAAGGTAAGTCATTAATGTAGATGAGAAAAAGAAATGGTCCTAAAATGGATCCCTGTGGTACACCTAATTCTATTTTGGTCCCATTGGCTCTTTTACTATTAACTTCAACCCTTTGAGTCCTATTTTTAAGGTAAGAAGTCAAAAGGCTGAGTGCTGAGTCCCTTATGCCATAGTGGTGCAATTTTTTGACTAAAGTAGCATGCTCGACACAGTCAAATAGCCTTAGAGCCTTAGAGAGGTCACAAAAAATACCTAAGGCATCCTGTGACTCCTCCCAAGCTTCAAATATGCTACAAAGAAAACCTATACCAGCATCCGTTGTGGAACGACCCTTAGTAAAACCGTATGGGTTATTGTGTAATAAATTATTTAAATTAAAATGTAACAGTAATTGCTGTAAAACTAGTTTTTCAAATATTTTACTAAGAGTCGGTAAAATCGAAATAGGCCAGTAATTAGTCGGATCTGATTTAATTCCCGCTTTAAATAAAGGTACGACCTTACTGTGCTTCATTAAGTCAGGAAAAACACCACTCTTAATGCAGTCATTGAAAATTATTGCCAGATGAGGAGCTATGATGTCAATTATCGATTTAATAATTTTTGTAGACATGCCCCAGAGATCAGTAGTATTTTTAATATTCAACAATTTAAAGGTATCAATAATATCTCTAGGGCATTAGCCCTAGAGATATTATTGATACCTTTAAATTAAGGGAAATTATTCCCTAAACTTAAAATTGACATCACATTCCTTTACATTGTCTCTGAGTAGCTTTTCAGCAGCTTCTGGTGAGGAATTTAGATTTTTTGTAGTTGAGACCGGAATGTCAGCAAAAAACTTTTCAAAAACCGTCGCAACTTCGAGATTATTTGTAATCTTTTTATTTTCAAAGTATAATTCAAAATCAGTGTTACGACAGGTGACGTTTCCAGTCTCACCAGATATAACCTTCCATGTAGTTTTGATTTTATTTTTAGAATTTTAAATTTTATTTTTGATATATAGAGCCTTAGCAGCTTTACAAACTTTTCTGAAGGTCTTAGAATAATTTTTAACATATATGCTTTAAATGATTCACTACTGTTGCTACACCTCTCATCATATAATTCATATTGAGTGACGGATGAAGTTACTATAGTTAATGCCCGCAAGCCGTAACTCCGTTGCGCAGAGAAGCACGCGCGGGAACCGTACATTTTCCGGATAAAAAAATATCCTATGTCCTTTTCCGGGTCTCAAAGTGTCTTCCTAACAAAATTCATCAAACGTGAAGAGGTAACAGACAGACTGATATGGATTTTCAGATATTTATTCATCTATGTCACTCGTTCTATATTTTTCTATCTATGGATGTAGTACGGATATGATTCAGCCGTTGAAGCGTGAGCAGAGTAAAGAGCAACAATTTATTGTGCCCATAATTCAGTAACAAATAAACAATGTCATGAAAACAGGTAAGCTATGAATAAATTAACAGGACTTGTGAATGATGTAGCTACGAGCTACATCAAGACCTAACGGAAATAACACCTGGATTTCTTATTGGCATTCTGCTCAAATAGAACTAAACAAACTTACCTTTTATTGTATCATAAAGATCAGCAGTATTGGTAGATCTAACTATGATTCAGAATAATATTTTTACCCAGAGAGCTAACTTCTCTGATAGAACAGTAACAGTCGGTATTCAGACAAGATAAATTCACTGTCACTTAAGCTTACTTTCTTACTAATATCACAGCTAATATTATAAATTTAAAATGTGTCTGTTTGACTACTGTTTTCACCACTTTTAATGCAAATAAACACTACAACATCTAGCAGAAAATAACTCTGAACGAACTACGTACAACGTATAATTCTATGAGCAATTAAAGTATTTACTGCTCAGTATTGACAATAGATACAATAAGTAGTCTGATGATAATAATCTATAGATGACGAGGCGACCTTCGGAGTACTCACTCGACCTAGACCGCTTATGCAACAGTTTTTTCTGTCGCCGTTTACACAAGTTCGCTATACTTAAAGTTATGACTTATTACGAAGAGTCTTTGGTATTACTAGGTGTTTATCGTCATTCAGCTCTTGCTCAAGACTTTAAGTTTAATGTCGTAAAATAAATATCACAGTATTCCTCAGAAATTGTGTTGCTAGAAAATGATTTATTCACTCACGCATTTTGTTTAATGTTGAAAATTCTATAGGTCGATCGTGGTAACAGACACAATAGATATTCAATTGTTACGCTGCCGCCGGTAGCCGCTTGGGGCTTGAATATGGGTTAAATATAAAAATTCGTATATAAATTAAACAAACATAATAATATTGAACAAGTTTGTTCCACAACAACTTGCTAACGAAGGGAGGTATAAGAATTGAATCTAATATAATACGACTCCAATTTCCAAGAGCGTATGAGAGTCATATTCCAGCTGCCTTTGACTCCATTCAAGCGTTTGATATCATTATACACGTGTTAGTGGTAGACGTTACATGCTAATAATACATTCGATTGCTTCCACACCGCTGCTTGCTATTGTCATCATGGTTTTAAGACCTATTTTTTTAATTTTTTTTTTCTATAATAGATATGTTATAAATTCTGTAAAACAATTCATGCAGCTTTTAAAAGTGTCAATAAAGAAGATATCTAGTATTTAATGTGTATTATTTGTTCGTATTTTTGATAAAACCGATTTTAAAGTGGTGTACTCTATTAAACGTCGTGTTTACTTTTGACCTACACATTATTTAAATGTTGTTCATAGACCAGCAAGCGTATACTTAATTGTATTTAAATCCAACACTAATCGGATTATTGATTGTTATCATTTATCATAATTACGTGAAGATACAAAATATTATGATCAGAAACTTCAAAGTTATAAATTGCGTGGTAATTTCAAATTTTATTTGATACAAAAATTGGGACATTTACATCTAACTCCCACTAACTTTCTTCTGATTGATTTCGTTGCGGGTTTCAAAATAGTTTAAAATAACATGTCCTATGGGCATTCTTTCGCGACACAAAGTGTTCGACGTTAGCTAGGGCGTCGATCCTGGCTCACAGAAATAAGAAGTATCGTCTACAGGCTCTACACATTAAAGATTTTCTTCAATGTAGTACCAGTGTAAGTTCTATTTGTTTATGTTTCACTCTTATTAGGTTAGTGACGTGCGCGCCGGCCGGCAGACTGCAGCCTTGACCCAAACCCAATCTGTATTACCGTTTGGCTCACATAAACAAAGAAAAAAGTTCTGTTTTCGAATTATGAATGTTTGATTTTTTCCCAGAAGAAAGAGTCAACGACCTAGCTTCCATTCATTAAATAATGTTGTCTCAGCGCTTAACTCATAAGAACTTGGAGCTTTTTTTAGAATTCAGACTAGTAGGTATCTAGTTTAATATAAATTAATGTAAATAAGTAACCGTATAATCAGATATTCTCAATTCATCACAAAAATTCATTTACCATGTGAAATTTAGAAGACAGACCATTAAGTTATTATTATGCTACTGTTTTTATGATACTGTTTTTATGTTTCTAAGCTTTTTAAACCTCTGCTGATTAGTATAGGACAGGGAAGTAAAATGGTATTTAAAGAAAATCAAATACAATCTAGGATTTTAATTGCTATTTTTCCAACACGACTGTAAATTATAAACTCAAATTATTATTATTTGCTACGCGTGCAGAGTAATAAAAGTAGAACCTATTTTTAAAATACATTTTATAATGATTTTAATTTATACAATAACCAGCTAATAACTATTCATCTTTTGCCAATATTTTTGCCCTGGCAACACCAGCCCGCGCGTACTTTGCGGATTTATGTTTTTGCTACGCTCGGGCACGCAGCTGGCTGGATATTGTCATGAGAGGAACGCGTGCTCAACCGAGATAACCGCATTTCGCACAGCACAGATAACTATTAAATAGACATTTCATTTTCTAGCTATTCGTTTAAGCGTTGAGTGTCCAAAAAATAAACGTAAATATAAACGAATAAAGTTACAAAATTAACAGAATATACTTACTTAATTAATTATTATTTTGTCACGGTTCATGACGTACTTACCTAGTTATGTGTAAAAATCAGTTGCAGACTAGCTACGTAACATCGTAACATGCTAAATATATTTTACTGTGATATATTATTCTAGGTTTTCTCCTGAGTCCTGACGTACCTAAATCTTAGAATTGAAAATTGAAGAGCATCTGAGCAACAGTGCTAAATATAGCGTACTGTTATAAAACTTCGTGAACTACTCAAGATCTAGTTTTAAGAGTAAGCACTATCAGAGAAGTTGATTAGGTAGGCAGATAGGTCCCCCACCTACGCGTCGCGTTTGGTCGCGTTACGTTACAATCCAGCCGACATGGTCCGAACAAATGACGTTGGTCTGTCAACTGCCTAGGAATCAATTTCCTCGATGGTACATCAATGGGAATGTTGGTGGCAACGAATACAAAGGCATAATTGATGTGAGAACAGTGAACACGCGACGTTTATCAACTCAATCAATATTTACTGAACTTGTGCTACTTTTTCCGAACGGTATTATATTTGTATGTTTATTGCCAGCAACAAGTTGATTGTAGATTAGGGCGCTTACTTGTTTTTGATATAATAAATTACCTTGGGTTTAATGGCAGGTTAACTTAACCGATAAAAAAGCACCAGTATTGTTGAACACCTTATACCTATAGTCTGCAGTGAGCAGCTATCCATAATAATATGCAGCTAATATTTTGTTTATGGGACACGTAGCCCTAACGTAAATACTAAATACGTACACCCTAAATGATAATAATAATGTCATTATCACTTTGTTTTGTTACAACCTGTAAAGAATTCACTGTGAAAGTAGCAGCATTCTAAAGAGTTTTTTTTTTGTGATTTATATGGACAAGCGATATAATGCAGCGTCCTTTTTTTTTATTTGACAAAAATTTCGAAAAAAAATACTCTTTCATTGCTGCTACTTTTACAGTGAACTCTACATAATACATTAAGGGCCTAAAGTATTATCACGTTGTTTTGGTACAGCCAGTTACCGTCTAGTTACTCTGTATAGAACTTCCAATTAGATCCTTTCAAAACTATGTTCCATGAGACCATGACTGACGCTCTAAAAATCCCCTTTGAATACTAATAAGTAATAATAAGTAAATAAATATCTTTATTTTCTCAAAATGACTAATACTTCATATCATGAGATATTCCATTTTCATTATCATTCATCATTAGTCTCATGTATAAAACTCCTAATATTTATTTTTAATGACTCATTAAAGGTATTACTTACTAGGTACAAAACATTTGTTATCGACAGATAACAATGTTAAGGATCACGAACCCCTGTCGCAGACTCACAGTTGACAGTGAGGCAATACCTCGTATCGCTGATAAAAAAAGACATGAGTGACGGTCGCCTGTGTCATGCTTTCCACTTCCACACGGCTAGCTATGATGGAGTTATTTCATTGTATCCATGTGTTTAGTGTGCGCAGTAAGTTTACTTGAGGGAGATAATGAGAGAACAAAAGTAGCTGATAGATATCGCCCTAGGGTTATCCCAAGAACGATATCTTCTTTTGATATCCATACTTCATCACTACATAGTAAACTTGTAGGAACTGCTATTTCCACGTTTGACACTGGCTCGACAATGTACGCACACAACATACACAACGTCCACGCTCACCTGCGGCTCTCGTGATTCTGACGTCTGTACCATTGTATACATACACACGAGACAATGCATGTATGTCTTTTATAAATTATAAAACAAAGTCCCTTTTTTCCCTTATGTTATGTCCCTTTGTTCCTTAATCTTTAAAAATACGCAACGGATTTTGATGCGGTTTTCTTTAATAGATAGAGTGATTCAAGAGGAAGGTTTATAAGTATTAACATTTATTAAATAGTGGAGAAATACTGTTATTTTTGGGGGTTCTAATGTGATGTCGTAAATAATTACATTTTTTTCCGCTGACATTGCAAACGCAGGCTGAACCCTACGAGATTTATCAAAATAATGTAATAACTAAGTAATAACTAATAAGTATTGTACACTATGAAAAAGTCTACAGAAAACTTCGCGATGGTATAATATAATAATAATATTATGTCTATCTCTTATGGATATCCCCAAATTATTACCCAAATATTACCTGTGGCACTCTAAACTTTCGAAAGACGAGCATTGCTCGTCGTTTGGGAGCGCGATATGGCACGCGAAGTACATACACATGCGGTATCTATCATGATCTATGTCTGTGGGTAATAATGAATATACATAAATCAAAATACTGAATCGATTTTAATCATTTTTTCAGTGAGTGACATAGGCTATATATTTTAGTCGCTAGTAATATTATAAATGCGAAAGTTTGGATGTATGTATGGATGTTTGTTACTCTTTCACGCAAAAACTACTGAAGGGATTTTAATGAAACTCTACAATAATATAGCTTATTTCCAACACGGGTGACTATAGCCGCAAAAACTCAGTTTAGATCAGACTGAGTTTGTCAAGCGATGTAAAAAAATCTATACTAATATTAAACCTGAAGTTTGTTTGTTTGTTTGTTTGTTTGAACGCGCTAATCTCAGGAACTACTGGTCCGATTTAAAAAAAAATCTCTGTGTTAGATAGCTAATTTATCGAGTAAGGGCCTGTTTCACCACTTACTGATATTAGTGCTGGATAGGCTATCCACTACTTTAAACTTGACAGATAGAGTATGGAGAATCTGTCTAAAAAGTTGTGGCTAGCCTATCCGGCACGTTGTGACGTTATCAGGCACTTCCTGATAATGTGCCGGATAGGCTAGCCACAACTTTTTAGATGATTACAATGAAACTATAGGGTTAAACTTAAGGTGCCGCGGCCGTAACGATCTTTTTTCGTTCCGATGTATGTCACTTTAAGACAGAATAAAGTCCTAAAAATCCAAATAATATCCTTCTTTATGGCATAAGTAGATATACTATAATAGTCTGTCATAAAGTGGCATTATATTTGATTTTTTGTCGGTCGCGATTAGCCGCGGTAAAGATCGGAACGGCACCTTAAGTTTATGTCCGCAGTTTGTCTTAGATACTATATACGACAAGTGCTAACCGAATTGAACCAGCTACGTCTGACCGCGCGACGCAAGCGCTAGTTCCGCAGGAAAGGTCAATTGACAACGACCCGATTTCTGCTGACTACATCCAGACTTGAGCCAGACTATACCTACAAATGTTAGGTACTTTTTTTAGCCTATGCTATCCCACTGCTGGGCAAAGACCTCCCCCAGGGTCTTCCACTTGTCTCGCTCTATCGCCACCGTTGGCGATAGGTACAGTAATGGAGTAATCATGTTGGGATTATCATAAATAGACAAATATAACTGCTGGGCAAAAATTTTAATTTTCCAAGGACTATTTAAATGACACCCGTCAAATGGGAAAAAATATTGAAATAATAATAGGAGTATTCAAATTCCAAATGTGTGGAAGTAAACATTTAATAACTATGCCATACAATAGCTATGCTTACTGAACAATTTTTGGTAAAAACATGTTTTTGAGATTAATGTTATTTATTTTTTTTTAAATAAAGAAAGATAAAATACGTAAAACTTATGCACTAAAGTCCAAAACTATAATGTCGCTAAGTAAGTAAACAAAATGTATGATCACAGACCTTGGCATTATCACATAATTATCTATTATTTGGGCCGAGTTAAATTTAAATGTGGCCGCATGCCAAGTGCATTCCTTGACCCGTTCTGTATAAATATCGAACACGGGAGGCGGGTATCACTTCCGGTTTGTCACTCAGAGTAATAATTCTTTTAATCCAAATTACTTTCACATAATTATCATTCAGTAAATTATAATAATATTATTAAACTTACTCAATAAAAGTGTAACAAAACATAGTGATAATATTTTAGGATGTGTATGTTCCCTGTATGGATTTCACTGTGAAAGTAGTAGCGCTGAAAGAGCAACTTTTGGAACGTATTGGAACGTAGTTCCTTGTTGCGCCTTGGGCTAGCCTGAAAAAGTTGTAACGACACATTTTTATTAGTACCTGTATGGTAGGGGCAGAGGGCGTTGATAGTATTCCTGTGCGTCAACGTTTTTGAGAATGAAGAACAGCGACACGTTGTTAGTATTCCTGGGCGTCAGTAGATGGCGTTTTTTTAAATATTTTTTGAGTGTATAAGTAAAGTGCTCCAAGGCTTTTATTGAGCGTGGACGGGGCGCTGCTGGTAAAAGCCTTGTCGAGCTGTATTATGTATACAGGTTTCTCGAACATAAGAAATAACTTCGTTTCATTGGGGTGTCCCTTGACACCTCTCAAGTTTTTTTTTTCAACTTTTATATAGGAAAACTCTTTGTGCTGGGGCGCGTGCCCATACAAATTTAAAAAATTTTAGTCTTTTAAAGCGTTGCTATTTGCACAGTGAACTCTCAACAGGGAACCAATAAACACCCTAAAGTATTACACTTATATAGTTTTGTAACACCTTGTATATTTTAACGCTTTATTTATTACTAGCTGTTGCCCGCGACTTCGTCCGCGTGGACTTTAGTTTATAGCGCGCGGTGTCAACAAAATTTGTGTCAAATTTAAAAACTTTTTAAAACCCTGGTAAGTGCTTCCGGTGTAGCGCGGCCCTTAATTAATCAAAATACCCAAAAACAGCTATGCAGTGTGCACATAATCTATACTAATATTATAAATGCGAAAGTATCTCTGTCTGTCTGTCTGTCTGTCTGTCAGTCTCGCTTTCACGCCAAACGCCAAAACTACCGAACCGATTGTAATGAAATTTTGTATACAGATAGTCTAAAGCCTGAGAAAGGACAAAGGCTACTTTTTTACTGGAAAAAAGGGTTGTAAGGGGGTGAAAATGCGTAAATTTGTTCAAATTAAGTTAGTTCCAACAATTCATAATAGATGGCGCCGTGCGTCTTCTACATCGCGCTGACGCTTGCTCAAAAGTCTTTCTATAAGACGTGGTCACATCTTTTTAAGTTTCGATTTTTTTCGATTGTTATATCTATTCTACGGTATTAAATAACTCAGTACTTTATCTGTGCAGTGACGTAACCTTAAATCTATAAATGATAAATAGTTTATGGGTAAAGTTGTGTAATTGGAGGGCTAAATAAGCTTTAAAATTTGGCATAAAATATAAAGTTTAATATAAAAAAATGAAATACTTATTGTGTGCACACTGCACAGCTGTATTGATTTAAGGGGTACCAGGGTTTTTTTATAAAAGCTTTTGACACCAATTTTGTTGACATCGCGCGCTATAAACTGAAGTCCACGCGGACGAAGTCGCGGGCAACAGCTAGTGTTACAATAAAGTAAAAAATAAAACGCCATCTGTTGAATCGTATTAGAACTAAACTGTTCATTCCATCGATATATTTCTGGATTTTTTATAATATTATACATAAAATATGTTTAAGATTTTTGAAATTTTATTTTAATACACATCCAAGACCCAGGAACATTGAAAACTTTTTGTTCCGCCTGCGGGACTCGAACCCAGGACCCCCGGGATGAGCGCTGGCCACGCGCAATGCGAATTAATTTTCATCGATATTTTCATGGAAATAAGATATTTTCCCACATCAAAATGTAGCCTATGTCCTTTCTCAGACTCTAGAATAACTGTATACAAAATTTCATTGCAATCGGTTCAGTAGTTTTGGCGTGAAAGCAAGACAGACAGACAGACAGACAGAGATACTTTCGCATTTATAATATTAGTATGGATAGTATGGATTAGAAATGCAGTAGGAGTTCTACATAAGATAAGATAGATTGATTATTATTATACCAAGTGATAATATTATTAAACATAATATTCTAACGTATTAAAAACTATAAACAAAAACATACTAACTAATAAGTATGATTAGTTCTATGTTACAATAAAGTAAAAAATAAAACGCCATCTGTTGAATCGTATTAGAACTAAAATGTTCATTCCATCGATATATTTCTGGATTTTTTATAATATTATACATAAAATATGTTTAAGATTTTTGAAATTTTATTTTAATACACATCCAAGACCCAGGAACATTGAAAACTTTTTGTTCCGCCTGCGGGACTCGAACCCAGGACCCCCGGGATGAGCGCTGGCCACGCGCTATGCGAATTCATTTTCATCGAAATTTTCATGGAAATAAGATATTTTCCCACATCAAAATGTAGCCTATGTCCTTTCTCAGACTCTAGAATAACTGTATACAAAATTTCATTGCAATCGGTTCAGTAGTTTTGGCGTGAAAGCAAGACAGACAGACAGACAGACAGACAGACAGACAGACAGACAGAGTTACTTTCGCATTTATAATATTAGTATGGATATTGTCTGTCTCGTAAAGAATTCGGATTCAGAGTAAAACTGGACAACTCCTTTTTTTTAAGAAGGCAGGTCACTGTAGCCCTGACGTCACTGCGACCCATGAGGATCTATTGTGACTCCTTCGCACTAGAGTATCATCCCCAACCCAATACTGCTCATAAATTGAACGATATGGTTGGGGTTGGTGCCACGAATTTCCTCTGTGGACGAGTATTCGTGGCGACCAAGGTGCCTGTTCCTACTCTGTAGTAGAGCAGGGCAGTCGAGGAGAAGGTGAATAGGTGTTTCATCCTCCTCCTCACAGAATCTGCAAGTCGTTATGCTACAAATACCCATTCTGTTTAGGTGTTTGTTGAGCTTGCAGTGCCCAGTTAGGCTTCTGGTAAGGATTCTTAATTGGTTCCTACCCAAGGTGAGCACTAATTCTGATTGTTTCTTGTTGAAGTCAGGAATTAGTGCCTTGGAGTGTTCAAGGCCAGGGGTCTCAGCCCATTGCTTCCTGCATAGTCTGTGACCCCATTCCTTGAGCACTTGCTTTGTGGTACTGGGAGTTATACCACAGACTGGTTCTGGACCATATATGAGACTCTCGGCCCCAAGCTTAGCCAATTCGTCAGCGGTTTCATTGCCGGGGACGTTGCTGTGGCCCGGGACCCATACTAGGCGGATGTTGTTGTTCCTTCCTAGCATGTTTAACGTCTCAGCGCATTCCAGACTGACAACTCCTACAGGAGCTACTACCTGCTCAAAGTAACTAAGCTATAGTTTACGAATACCATTTAGGAGTTCCGAGAAGCATCAAGGTGATTAATAAGAGCTTCCCAAGATATCCGCGACTGGAGCACCTGTCACAGTCATTGAAGCACCCAAATATCATCGGTATCTAGATTCACGATCACGTTGGCGCCTCTGGCTACCCGTGCCAGACACACCCACCGATCCCATCCAACAACTTGTATTGCAATGCTATTCATAGTATTACGATGCTGTATAATGTATTACATTGCCAATGTAATAATGTATTGAATGCAAGTTCCGGTGATTAAATACAAAGTAATTTTGTCGTGCCAGTGATATTTGATATAACACGCCTTTTCTTAATCATTGTAAACTGAAAAGTCAGTATTAATATCCAAAAATAATAATACGCAAAGTCATAAATCATAATAAAAAATACGTGGTTTAAAATCCCACCTCACTTATACTAGTAGTGTTGGCTAATTGCTTATCATTAGGTGATATCGCTGCTCTTTATCTAGTTTATTATTAATGAGGGATTTTCCTATTTTTTTAATTTGATTGTCAAACAGTTTCCATTTTAATAACTAGATGGCGTATGGATAGACAACTATCGGTAATACCAGGGAATACCATCAATAATTGCTACAAAACTGGGCAAAAGAATGTAAAACTTGATACATTTCAACTTGAAAAAGACGCAATAATATTCCAATGAATAGGATAATAAAGTTATTATAACGATGTTTTAGCTAAAATTCACGGAAGAAATAGCCCTATTTACCGATATTCACACCAAATGTCACAGGAATTATACATTTTGGTTTTGACAACATCTTACCTGCACTTGTGCAAGATAACGGATATTTAATGGCTAATATTTTATCAATAATGAATATCAAAAACCCAGAAACCACAATTTGGAAAAAAATAATAAAAACCACACCAACAATAAAAAGTAGAAGAAGTTTGAAAGTGACATGCCCGCCAAAACTCTTTCAGTTGTCAAGTTTCAGTTTGGAGTTTTTGGGAGAATGAGAAAGAGTGATGTTGTGTTTTTATATTATTTTCCTAAAATTGTGTTATCTTGTGTTTTTAATGTGTAATATTGGTAGGATATTAACCATTAAATATTCGTTATCGTGCACAAGTGTGGGAAAGTGATGTAGTAACCAGAAACGTGCTCTTTTGTGTTCCCTCCAAAACTCCATCAAAAGTTTCAGTAAAGCGTCCTACCACTTTACTGAATCGAGCGACTTGACTTCTTGACTGTATTGACTTTATACTTAGACTTTGACTAGACTTTGGACCTGACTGACCTGACGATAATATATAAAAAATTGTATTAAAGAATATTGTTTTCCCGCCATAATATTATACTCGACACTGGCCATGGTTATAGCCGAAGTGCCATTATATGAAGAAAAAAAAAGTTTCAGTTTGACAAGCTTTTATTATGTCAGCGTGTTCCTAAACTATTACCAGTGTACTGGCCTAATCGCTTAGGCCAATGATCGCTTAGGTTTAAGAAATTTTGATTTATGTCACACTTGACAGTACACTAATATTTTTTGGAAACACAACGCATATGTAGTCAGTGATGCCAACCTGCAGATAATTTCAGATCGGTGAGGAACCAATAGAAAATCTAGAAGTGTCTATCCTTACGCCATCTAATTAAGATTGTTAAAATAAAATAAAAAAATATAAATGAAAATCCCTCATTATAATATACAATGATTATTAAAAAAAAATCCGTGCGTATTTTTTTTTTATTTTTACGCTTGGTAACACCGTACTGTAGTGTCAATTTGACTTTGACAATTCATTTGACATTTGACAGTCTGAATCCTGACACCTGTCAGTTAGTACGGATTTCTTTCCAATTCCAATCGTCAGTCGGCAGTCGTGGACTCGTGAATAAGTTTTGTTAAATTAGTGAACTAACATGTAAAGTGATTTAATAAAGTAAAGAACATTTCGAACAGGACATCGATCATTTGTGACGAGCCCGTGGAAAATCACAGTCATGGAATCTGACGAGAACCGTGCGGAGGGCTGGAAATACTTGAATAAGCAATTTTTTGGTGATGGTTCGTTCTTTAACATTTTACTAAATTTCTCACTTGTCTCACTTATGAATTTTATGATCAACAACTATTTTTAATAGTGATGTAAATAATGGGAGTGGTAAATTCAATGTAAAAGTTTCTTGTCCTCATAGGAAATCTAAAACAGAAATAAATCATGTATGTAACTTGATTGATGTATGCAAATATTTTCTAAATACAATATTAACTTATCTGGTGAACTAAGGTTAAATGTGTTTTACAAATTAATTGCCGATATCGCTGATAAATATTATTATCTTGTTAATAGGAAGAATATTACATTTAGAATTTGTTTTACTATTTTGCCTGTAAAGATATTAAAAGTAAATTGTTTTAGTTACCTACAGAAACCACTTTGTAAGCACAATCCTAAATTGCAACTGTTTTCATTCTAATGATAAAGTTGATGTAGCATAATTTTAGCATTGATTGTTTTTATTATGTTCGGACCATAAAGTTAATATACCTAGCGGAATAGAGAAACAAAGGCCTGAGCAAGAGAGATGTCACTATCAGTAATGCTGCGTGGTAAAAAGAGACGTGTGATACATGACGGCAGCAATATTTTTTTGACGTCCAGTTTGCACGTGCCGCACGTTGACAATTTAATCTCATAGAATTCATATTCAATCATGCTTGTGGAAGTGTATACATACACATATTTTTCACACAGATGAAAACCAATTTTGGTTATGTTTGACAGCTCGAGATTGTTGCTCTATTCCGCTAGGTATATTAACTTTATGGTTGGGACAAAAACTTTGTATGGATTATGAAACAATAGTAATTATCACTAAAATTAATTAGTGGCATAAATCATAATAACAATGAACTGATTTCTATATCATTTTAGGTGCCTTTGACAAAACAGGTGAATCACTGTTAAGTAAATTTCTGTAGTATTTTACAACAGAAAAATTATTTATTTTGTAGTTAATTCATTTTTTCTATTTTAACAAACTATTTTAATCACTAGCTGTTTGGTAGATGAAGATACATAGGCATAATATGACAGCCAGTCTTTAAAAAGTTATTAACTGTTTCCTTTTTTTTCAGGTGAACGTGCAAACTACGTAAACATTCCCCATGTGATCGCCATGGTCGGGCTGCCAGCGCGTGGCAAGACGTATATCTCTAAGAAACTGTCAAGATACCTCAACTGGATAGGAATTAATACTAGAGGTAATTTTTATATTTAAACCTACAATTAAAAAAGTGTTTATTCATCAAATTTTAATGAATAAACATTTTTTAATTTCTCTTAGTGCGGCAGCATTACAATTAGAAAATTAGTTTCTTTCTTTTTTTTTAATGTTTCTTTCTGTCAAACTATTTAAGTAAACTTTGTTAGTTAAGTTAACTTTTAAATATCTCTGAGTGGGGCCGGTGAGGAGTGTTCCATTCTTTCTGCAATAAACCATACAATATATTTGAGGAGCTGGCGAACAAAAAGTGACAAGTCCACCAGAGTGCAAAAGTATATTTTTTTTAATCGTCTTCTCTTGACTCATCTCCGTCAATTCCTGTTAATTATTTCAATCAAAACCGGTTAAAAAGGCTTTAAAAAGTCTGTTTACTTGTTTTTTAACCACTGTATAATTTTTTTTCTCGCGGACTAATCCGGTTTTGTTCGCCAGCTCCTCATTTGTTACAGTACTGTATGCTATTACACTATGTTAAGTAATAAGTTATGTAAGAAATAATCAATTAACATCTTGGAAACGTTACACAGATAACACTCAAGATTACACCATCTAATTACGTGCCTTTGAAGATGTATACAAAATAATTCTATTGCTTTTTTTTAAAGAACTGCTCTATAGTTTTTTATTATTGTCTGATACATTACTAAATCTGGGGGCACGGCAGTGCCCCCGCCAAGTCGAGCAAAAAAGTTAACTTTACAGACACTAGACAGGGACAGTTTAAGGTTATTGTAATTTAAGGACGCTATAACATTTTTTCACAAATATCAGCGATTTTCAGGTACCATTTTAAAGAATTAGGAGTCACACTGCGAGGATATTTTAGTTTATTCATAAAAATTTTATAGCTTCATACAAAATTATTCACATTTGATTAGGTACCATTATAGCTAAATACACTGAACTAAGGAAAATAAATATACAAAAATAATGTTGCTTATTTAGTCCCCTGTACGAATAGCTAAATATTTTATATAAAAATAAATAACATTTCCATTTATAAGAAAGATAAGAAACGCTTTCCTTCATACATTTTCGCCCTATTAAGAACGCGGCATGGCGAGCGTCGTAACCGCCACTGTACAAGGCGCGCTGATATTGAATGTTATTTTAATGTCTTTAACGTCTATATTCGTACTGACCTGCTAACTTTTGTAACAATTTTTGTGATAGCGTCCTTAAGGGTAAATATTTTTAATACTAATTGAGTTTTTATGTATTCTGGGGCGTAGCCAGGGCCCCCGCTACCATATGTGCAATGTGTGCAATGCACACGGGCGCCATCCTCTAGGGGCGCCAAATCGCCATCTTTAGGGGCTCCAAAACCAAGGACCCAAAAAATGTGCCTAAAGGGGCGCCAAAATCCTTTTTTTGCACACAGGCGCCAGTAGCCCTTACGTACCAGTAGCTACCACCATTTCTGCCGTAACAATTATATGGGGTCCCCGAGTCACAATGTGAATTTTAAGTTTTCTTTCCTTTTGTAAGAAATATGTGCCCTTTCTCGGGGGCTCCCAAACAAAATTTTAAACGGGCTCTTGCACGTTACGTTGTAGTATGTACTTGCGGTTGTAAAGATGACAGTCCTTCACACCAAATTTCATGGTTTAATAGCAATTAGGTAACAGAAATATTATTGTTACGCCATCTGTCGTGTCCGGTATTTGCCGATCGCGCGACGGACAGTAAACAAATGTGTTGACGATCAAACAAAATCCAACCATCTTGCAAATAGAATTAAATTTTCCACAAAACGTATTTATTTAAACTCAGATGCTCTGTTTATAATTATTATGAAATGTCTCTGATTAAATGATAACATTTGCATTACAAGCACAATATTTTATTTTTATTTTATTTCCCGTTCCGTGGCAACCCTGGCATATCTGCTCGGTACCTGTCATCGGTGGCGGCATCGTGCGACATCAAAGGCGTTTCGTTACTGTAGGGACTAATATTGCTATACTGTGGCAGTAGTGAGAGTACTTGGGACTAATACTAGTTTCTACAACCAATAACGATTCAAGTATAGTTTTCAAAGAGCCAGTACTGGCTGCCAATAAGACTGGCAGCCAGTACTGGCTCTGTGAAAACTATACTTAGCGGTCATTTGCAAGTTAGTAGTTACGTCAGATTTAGTTCTCTTCCCCCGCATTGGGGGCGCTGATTCCGCTTCAAATAAACACTAAAAGCAGGTGGGTATCATAAGTCCAGCGTACTTGTTTAATGGATTATGGAGGTCAGTGATCCAATCTCTCAGCAAATGTCAAAAATCTATGATCAAGGAGTTAGGAGAAAATGAATCATTTATGTCAATATTACATTATCCAATATAAATGATAGTCTAACATGCCCTTAACTCTAAGAATCCCCTGAATCCCCCCCTTAAGCCCGGCCGCACACTGTCCGAAATTCCTGATACGAAACAGTTGAACGTCCGCGCTGTCTCTTACATTTTGTACTGAGCCGAGTGAGCTCGAACTCGCCGGAAGGATAATATTTCGGATAGTGTGCGGGGTGGCGGTCCGGCGAAATTCAACTGTTTCAAACAGTTGAATTTCTGTTTCTGATCAGAATTCGGACAATGTGCGGCCGGGCTAAGGGTTATGTATCTCAATTCTCAACACGTTTTAGAAGAAAGGATTGTTAACAAAAATTCTTACGGCCTATTAAATTAGTGAAATCTTGAAGGATATGTAGATGTACCCTTAATTGCCCCTAAGGGAACACCTAGCATTAGGAGGAGGTTGGTGAAAACAGGCACTAGACTCCTTACTGGAGTGCGTGTTATCAATGACAAGAGGACAAACCTCACCTGATGACAAAGTCCACGTGCGCATTCTGACGCGGGGTGCCCTTGACCGCGACACTTGATTGTTGATGTTTGATGCCTCTTATCATACAGCTAGCGATGTAGCTGGTACATTGTTTGGTTCAGAATAGATATCTATTATGTTGTTGGGACGATATAGGCCAGTTTCATTTGCTTTCTGATTGAATAAAACGCGAAACTGCTGTCAACATGATTGAAGGCCCTTCCTATCCGGATTCGTTGTTGCATTCCGCGTGTGTGTGCACGAGTCCGATCAGGTCGGCCTGCGATCAGTCCGACCGAATTTTATCGGCCTCGCAGTTTAATGGAGGCCATTAGCTTCTTGCTGTCGGCGGCAGCATAGGTGAAGAACGCTTTCTATTTCTTTTTGTTTGTGTCCTTCGTCCCAATGAGTAAATCTATACTAAAATGAAAAAATTTACGGTCAACTTTATTGCTATCATGCTTGTCAGCCATTACAAAATTATGAAAAAAAAAACCGGCCAAGTGCGAGTCGGACTCGCGCACCGAGGGTTCCGACAGCTTAAAGGTATTATAGACCTGAGTATTTGGTATGAATTTCAATTTAATACCTCTACGCGTTTATGAGGAAATGGGTAGTAAGTTTAAAATTATTAAAAAAAAATATATTATGTGATGTAACTAAAAATTTATGGTTTTCGTAATTTTTCCTTTATCTATGCTATAAGACGTTGCTTCGTACCAAATTTCAAGATTCTGAGTTCACGGGAAGCACCCTGTAGGTTTTGATTCCCTTGCAAGTGTCGAAAATTTGCGGCATAAAAGGCTGTATCTTTTGATTGCGTTGGCTTAGAAGTTTGATTTTTTCACAGCTTCAAGGGACAGTAGACTTGAGTAATTGATATAAATTTCAGCTTCATACCTCCACGCGTTCCTGAGAAAAAGGGTCTTGACAGACGGACGGACGGACAGACGGACAACAAAGTGATCCTATAAGGGTTCCGTTTTTTCCTTTTGAGGTACGGAACCCTAAAAATACGGCATTTGCTAACTCTCTCTTTTATCAGTATTCAACCTGGGCGAGTACCGGCGGCACGCGACTACCGCGTACACCAGCCACGAGTTCTTCCGCGCTGACAACAAGGAGGCCATGGCCATCCGACAACAGTGCGCGCTCGACGCGCTGCACGACGTCTGCGAGTGGCTCGTCAAGGGCGGCGAGGTCGCGGTGAGTACCGACACCACCTCCACATAGTGCCAACCTTCAGGCCGCGGCCTCCTCCGACAAGGAGGCCAGGACGCGTATTCGCGGAGCAGGGTCCACAGAGGTCGTCGTGAGTTCCACGTAGTACCAACCTTTAAATGGTAATGTGCTAAGAGCCAACCTTCAAAAAGTTTAAACTAACGTCTACGTTACATTTCTTTCACAGTTAATTTAGGATCTTTGTAATGCCTAATCACAAAGAAGTTTCGAATAAAAGTAATTCTGAATAACAAACTATGGGTCCTTGCATAAGCAATTTGATGAAAGACTTGTGTGTCTAATATTTGCGCATTTGCAGATAACATAGGTACATCTATTAATGAGACTGAATAAAAAAACGCCTCCGTGTTCTAGTGGTATAGAGCACGGCTCTTGACTCGGAGATCGTAGGTTCGATTCCCGCGTTGGAAACAGGTTATTTCCAAGTTTGGTTAGGACAATGCAGGCTGATCACCTGATTGTCTGACAAGTAAGATGATCCATGCGTCGGATGGGCATGTAAAAAGTCGGTCCTGCGCCTGATCTCTCGCCAGTCGTGTCGGTCTTCCGTCCCACTGGGTTATGAGAGTAAAGAAATAGAGAGTGCTCTTGTGTACTGCGCACATACTTAGGCACTATAAAATTACTCCTGCGTAAGCTGGCCTGGTTTCAATGAAATCGGCCACCGTCACCGAAACCGGTGTGGGAGCTATTATACATCTATTAAATTAATATACTGAATGACGCCCGCAATCGCGTGGGAACCGTACATTTTTCCGGAATAAATCCTATGGCCTTTCCCGGGACTGAAAGTATCCTCATAAGTCTTAAACCTTTCAGCAAAATCGGTTCAGCGGTTTGGGCCGTGGGCGTGAAAAGGTAACAGACAGACAGAGAAACTTTCAGATTTCTTTATAATGTTAGTATGGACGTCAGTTTGTTACCTACCTACTACGTGTATATAATCTACCTATATAAACTTGTGCAATAAACACAGTTATCACAATATGACGGCACACCGAGACCACGCGGCGTCGCCGTGCGGCGTGCCCTTACCTTACCTTACACTGCTATAAACCATGATAGCCTCTTTGTGTAATTAATTGTATAGCTCGATAATATTATTAGTTGAGCTACTTCCATTAGCAGTATTATGGGCCATAATACTGCGAATGGAAGTAGCTCAACACGGGCAAAATGTAGTTTGCCATAATTTATGGCAAACTACATTTTGCCCGAGTGAAACAGGAAGTATTAATTTACAATTTAAATCCCCAATGGTCTATTTGCGACAATCTTGGTTATAGTTAATCGTTCTCCGTTCTCGATCATCGAATTTATGAACGAAAAGGCATAATATTTTAACACAGGGTTAACTTTAACTCTATTAGCTTTGTCCACACTGTGCCTTTTTTGTTCATCAAGGGCATGCGTTATAGCGCAGTCAACATCGCACGTGAGGCATGCCCGCGACGCTATGACACTTTTCTTTCCAACGATATGCCAAACGAAAGTTGAATAAAAAGATGATGACGAAAATTGAAGATGAAATTGCATTGTGTGGACCTGGCTATTGATGCAAATTTTGTCCTTTTTCTTGTACTCCTTAATTTGTATCTTTATAAGTGTGCACAATAAAGAATATTTCATTCAAGTTTGCCGGAGTGCAGTGAAAAAACTCCTTTCTGGTAATGAAATTTCGAGAGTCTACCTCAAACTGTTCAAAGGTTTTGGCCTGTGCCGTGTGCGTTGATCTATCAGCCAATCAGCCTTGCCTGTATATAGAAAATATTTTATGTAATAAAGTAAACTATAAATATAAATTAGCGACGCAGTTGCTGATTTCACTATCGGAGTTGCACACTATATTTTGATCGCCAATGTTGCGTGAATTTTTTTTTTATTTATTTAGTTATTTAAACACTTCATGCAAATATTTACATAGGCGGGCTTAATGCCTAGTGGCATTCTCTACCAGCCAACCTTAGGGTGATGATGAGAATGTTGAATAGGCGCATTCTAAAACAATATTACTTAGTTAAAATATGATGTGATAAATAGTTTTATAAACATTAATGTCTGATAACTTTTATTTTAATACATTTTATTATAATAAACCTACTTATACCGTACTTACCTATTACATACTAATACACAATATAATATTATGATAAAACCATACATAATTATTTAAAATAAATAATTAAAAAATATACCTACATAAAATATATGTTCATAATAAAATACTAAATTACCAAAAGAAAATATGGAAAAAATTGTTAAATATGAATTCCTGTGGAAACTCAATCTAATTACTTATTATCATTCAACTGATTTTGTAAATATAATTGACGAGCTCTATGTTTAAAGATATTTTTGTTAGGGGACATCCTGATTTCTTGAGGGAGGGCGTTCCAAAGGAGGATGGACTGTACAAGGAAAGAAGAGTGGACAATGCTGGAATTATGAGAAGGACAGTGGAGGCGCAAGTTTTTGGATGATCGTAGTTCCGTACTATGGGTATTACTGAAGAATTCAAGGTGGGACGACAAATATGGAGGAGCGCTAGGAGAGTAAAGGAGAGAGTACAAAGTACACAGTGCACGCAGTGATCGACGTTGACGAATTGGCAGCCATTGCAGCTTAGATCGGTATTGAGAGACATGATCAAACTTACGAAGATTGAAAATGAACCTGATGCAGTTATTTAGCATACGGTCAAGTTTGTTAAGAAGTTCTTCACGGAGTTCGAAAGTACAAACATCACCGTAATCCAGCAGCGGAACTATAAGGGCTTGAACCAGCAACAACTTTATATTAGAAGGTAAAAAGTTTTTTAATCGATAAAGAGATCTCAAGGAGCTGGTAACATTACGACTAACGTTGGTTATGTGTGTACGCCAATCGAGATTGTTGTCTATATATAGCCCGAGATCTTTAACACTAGAGCTAAAAGGGATAACACTATTACCTAAGACGACGGGTGGAAGGGCTCTAATGTCGATTCGGCTCAACAAACGCGGACTACCAATCAAGATGGCTTGGCGTTTACATGCAGACCGAAATTTTTGGACCACGCGTTTATAGCCTCTAAGTCCCTGTTCATGTTTCTAATTGCGACAGGTAAATCTTCAACCCTTTCTTGAATGTAGACCTGTAAATCATCAGCATAAAGGTGATACGCACAATGAACTATAACTAAGGATATAAAATTAATAAACAATGAAAATAAAAGAGGAGAGAGAATACCGCCTTGAGGTACACCAGCTTCAAGATCCACCCAACTAGAAGAGGAATCATCTAATCTTACACTCTGCTAGCGTCCTCGAAGATAGGAACAAAACCAATTTAAAGCTTCGGGTGAGAGTATACGGGAAAGAATCGACAAAAGAATGTCATGGTCGACGTTTTTAAACGCATTGGAAAAATCAATTAAGACTAAGACTGTGATTTTTGAGTTCTCCATGCCAGCCCTTACATCATTAGTTATTTTTAACAAAGCAGAGGTGGTACTGTGTTTATTTCTCTTCGATTAGTACTTATTTCTTTTTAATATGATTTGATAAGCAAAGTAATAACTAGAACGATATGGCAATATTGGCAATAATATTATGTTAATATAATCAGTTCTCATAAAATACCCTCTTAAGAAAACAAAAACTTATTTAAATGTAAAATACGAGTTACTATTATGGCCAGTTTCTAATTAGGTTTTTCTGACAGGAGTTTATTTACTCACTAGCGCTTTTGATTAGCTAATTTCAAAATATTAACCAATCAAAAACTCCGTTGTATATCAGTATTCCTATAAAAAATACCTAAGAAAAGGGGCATTTTTAAATTTAGAATAATCTGACATTATTATTTTTTATTCAGGTGTTCGACGCAACAAACTCGACGCGGGAGAGGCGGCGGATGATCAGGGACATAGTGGTGCACAAGATGGGCTTCAAACTGTTCTTCGTGGAGTCCATATGCGACGACCCCAGGATTATAGAACAGAATATTATGGTATGTATTACATATTTACTAGTAGTATGCTTTAATTTCCTTACACATTTCATGAATGAGTTAAACGAATATTTACGATATATATATATATATTAGGTACTTGCGCAATTTTTTTACACCTCGTTTATGTTGAATAATGTTGTTGTCTGTGTCTGATACATTGAAAAGGCTGAAACAAGTTAAAAATAAATCTTGACATGAAATTGCAACGTGCACTTTACATACTTATATCTAAAAGGGCCCATTCACGGCAGGCCGCCTTGCCATCCGCCGGCTTATGCAGGATAGTGAATGGGCCACTCAAGGAGCGTTCTATTTAACGAAAGTGCTGCGAATTGGTATCACAAATCCGAAACTTGTACTATAGTATTTACTTGACATGTGCCTACCTATAATTCCCGTACCTTAATATAATAATAATATCTATGCACGCTTCAGGCTGGCCTCGAGGTAAGTTCTCAAAGAGCTTATGTTACAAGTACTAGACAACGGAATCATAATCATAATTTTTATTTGCAAGAATATGGTCACAAATTGATCGTAAAAATTAAATATTTTGCTAGAAGCATGCAATTTTTTAAATCTTAAATGCTAAGTGGTTCCAATTACAACAAATAATAAAACCAATAATAAAATGTTGAAATAAGTCCAAACAGAAATTTATTCTTTTGTACTGTACATACATAATATTATATTTAAGATTTTTAATTATTATACACATACTCGATTAACGTCCATGACCCAGTATTGAAAATGTTTGTCCTATCAGCGAGATTTAGTTGCCTTCCATCAGGTGACACGTTTGACGGTTGCCTCCAATTTTATTAAAAAAAAAATATTGAAAAACGCGAACTCTAGCTTGAGAGTCTCGCTTTCTAACTGTAGCCACAGAAATTCAAATTTCAATCCCTATTATAAAAGTCAATCTCTATTCTCTGAGCCCCCTCAGACATAAGGAACACGACTATAGTCCGTCAAGAAAGTGAAGAAATTAAAAAGTGGCAACATCGTAGTGTCATCCCTTTCAAACCAATCTAAGAAAAAAGAGATGACACTACGATGTTGCCAGTTTTTAATTTCTTCACTTTCTTGACGGACTATAGTCGTGTTCCTTATGTCTGAGGGTTGTCGTCCTCCCCCTTCTATGACCTTCCATCTTATGATGTTACGCTAGCTTTTCTATCTTCGGCCACTCGAAAAGCGTCGTAGACATTAATTAGCAAAAGACATTAATTTTGAGGAGAGTAGGTTATAATAATAATAATAATAACTTTTATTTCGGATCACAACAAAAATCCATAGTGTTAGTAAATAATATAATTGAGACTTAAACTATGTTAGTACATCACATTATCAAATAACAATAGCAACAATTTGTGTATTAGGAATGGTGAGGCGTTGGAACTTTTAATGAGCCTATTCCTATTTAACGTGAACCTCTATCCAATGCCTTACCAAACCATCAAGATTATCAGTCAATACCCTTAGAATGCTGTTATTACTACTTTTGACACGCTGCATCAATGACGCCACTCTTTTTCTTATTATGGCGTTAAAGCCATCGGTGCGCATTTCTGCAAACATGCCTGAGGCACTACAGTACCTTGGTAGTCCTAACAGCACTCTAAAGATATTATTGTATTGAACACGAAGAGCATTTATCGCGCGCTGGGTGTAGCTCGCCCATAGATTGCATGTGTAAAAGGACTGGCAGTAAGCTTTAAATAAAGTCACTTTTACCTCATCAGAGCATCTTGCAAATCTACGAGCTAACATGTTCCCACGTACGGCCAACGCTCTTCGCTCCCTCTCAATGTCTACATCGTCAACAAGCGTATCAGTTACCCAATGACCCAGGTATTTAAATTTATGGACTCTAGCAAGTGGAACTTCATTAAGAAACACGGGTGGTATTGTGCTAACTTTATGTTCACGGGGTTGGAAAACAAGTAGTTCACTTTTCTTAGAGTTATACCTGAGTCCTTGGGCCTCAGCATACGCTTGACACTTGCCTAGCAGTTTTCTGAGGCCACTGACCGAGGGACTGAGCAGCACCATGTCATCAGCATAACTAATGTTGTTTAGCATCACTCCGCCCATGGAACAACCGACATTAGTGTTGCTCAGCTCCTCGATCAGCTTATTTATGTAAAGGTTGAAGAGACGAGGAGAAGTTAATCCACCCTGTCTAACTCCACACCTTAATTTGTACAGGTTAGAGAGAGCCCCAGACCACTTTACAGCATTTTCCTGGTTCTTGTACCAATAATCAAAAATATTAATAATCTCAATTGGAAGATCCGTCTCATCCAGCAACTTGTTGCGTAGTATCTCATATATAACCTATAGTTCCTGCACTTTCCCTACACTGAGCAAGTGCCATGCCACATGATGCGGTGCGGCGGTGCCGCTCCGGTATCCTACATATACAAATGTATGGTAAGTTACACGGCGCCGTCCGGTGCGCTCCGGCGCTGCACCGCACGCGCACCGGAATCGAGACAAGACGGGGACGCGGGGAGCTCGAGTCCGTCGCTGCTACAGTACTGCAAAACGTTGCGGTGCCTGCTCACCGTGTGGCCGCCGGCCGGTAGTCCGGCGTGACGGCCTCCGGTGCGGTACCGCACCGCGTCGTGTGGCATGGCTGTAACAGACTTATCTTCTGCAGGAGGTGAAGGTGAGCAGCCCCGACTACACCAACATCCAGAACACGGACAACGTGCTGAATGACTTCCTGCTCCGGATAGAACACTACAAGGAGAAGTACGAGCCGCTCGAGGAGAGCCTCGAGTCGGAGTGTAGCTTCATGAAGGTGGGCTTTACTTTCTTCAGCTTAACCTAATAGAAACATACTAATGACAGTACTCAGAGGCATTTAATGATTACTTACCTTTAATTTAATGGAGAGTTTAATAGTAAATGTATGGTACGTTTCCGTGGTACTAGTGAACTATTAAAATTGTTTTTATCTTTGGTCAAAAAATAAATAATAAGGCGCTCACAACTTTAAGATGCCTTGTAAAAAAATATATGCATTCTATACGTATTAAGAAACTAATAACTAATTAATTTATGATTTTTGAAGTTGTTTTCATGGATGACCATTGGTCATCCAAGGAAACTTGGATGACATACCCTTCAACGTCTAAGCCTGAATTTTTTTGGCTCCAAAGATGATCTCTTTTATTATCGATATTTTATTATCATATATCGACGAAAAATCTCAAAGGGTGTCCACTTCAATGCGTATATTTTTTATGTACGACCACAGTAACAGTTTTTTTACCGATTCCGTAAAAAATTACAGAATAAACAGATTTTGATTATTCCCATTCGTTTGTAGATCTACGACACGGGCGAAAAGGTGGTGGTGCACAAGCACGAGGGCCACATACAGAGCCGCATCGTCTACTACCTCATGAACATACACATCGTACCCCGGACTATATACCTCACGAGGGTGAGTAGTACACTTATAGTCTTCCTGCTTGCGTGCAACATGTCGGCTTTTGGTTGGATTATTTACTGTATGCGCTATAGTAGCGCCCTCGGAGCAGAGGGTCACAACTCCGTTGCTCCAAAGAACAACCAACCTTATTGGCATACCTGTCGTATTTTTGTGTACACCTATGAAACATACGCCGATCGAAAGAGAAGATGTTTACAAACAACAAAATATACTCTTTGACAAAATGTCCTAAATAATATACTTTCTGAGTTATTACAATTTGAAAATGTAAAATTTAATAACATTTTAGATACAACCTGAAATATTTCAAAAAGTATAACATTTATGACATTTTGTCAAAGAGTATTTGTTGTTTGTAATTATTTTCTCTGTCGATTGGCGTATGTTTCAAAGGTGTACACCAAAATACGACATTTTAAGTATGTACTTGAAACTTATTAGGTATGCCACGCTCCATACAAAAAGGTTCGAACTCTTTTGTTTATCGCGCGCAACCCGTAATTTTTCCGGGATAAAAAGTAACCTATTATGTCCTTTCCCGTCACTCAAAATGTCTCCATACCTTTTAGCAAAATCGGTTCAGCGGTCTGGGCGTGAACAGGTAACAGGCAGACAGACACACTTTCGCATTTATAATATTATGTATGTATTGTATTTTGGCAGCACGGCGAGAGCATGCACAACCTGGTCGGTCGCATCGGCGGCGACAGCGAGCTGTCGGCCCGCGGGCGCGCGTACGCCGGCGCGCTCGCCAAGTACATCTCCGCGCAGGACATTCCGCACCTGCGTGTGTGGACGTCGTGGATGCGCCGCGCCATACAGACCGTGCACGACGTGCGAGCGCCGCAGGAGCGGTGGAAGGCGCTCAACGAGATCGACGCCGTACGTACACACCATAGAACACAAAATTAAATTTAGAAAGAAAGGAATCCTGATAAAAATCAGTTGAACCGATCAAATCACTGGAAATTGCTTTCATGAATTAAACCCCAAATTTTGCAGCACTGAGCGAGCTGATAGTCATGAACTACGGCTAAGAAAACTTTCGATCGTATCAGCTTTCAATCAAAAGTAACTAGACTTAGGGCCTGTTTCACCACTTTCTGATAAAGTGCCTAATAGGCTATTCACAACTTTTTTGACAGGTTCTCCATACTTGCTCTGTCAAGTTAATTGGTGGATAGCCTTATCAGGAAGTGGTGAAACAGGCCTTTAATCATTTAAGTCTAGTTACTTTTGATTGAAAGCTGAAATTTTTTAAAACGTATATATACTTCGTGGCATTGTAGTCATCTACAATGGCCACGAAAAATTGTAAAAATTACGTCCAAAGACTTGTACCATCAGATAAATAGATAAATAAGCAGATTGCGTACCTACGTTGTCTGGGCTATAATGTCAAGTAATGTATCGAACATTGTGATCTTGTGGCTGGACTTGACATAACTGGACCAAATTAGGTGCGTAATATGCCTACGATTTGCAGAATATGTGAATTTCTCTTACGGTATATGGTAACATTACTTTCTTCTCCAGGGCATCTGCGAGGAGATGACGTACGCGGAGATCCAGGCGAAGTATCCGTCCGACTTCAACGCGCGCGACGCCAACAAGTTCGCGTACCGCTACCCGCGCGGCGAGAGCTACGAGGACCTGGTGGCGCGCCTGGAGCCCGTCATCATGGAGCTGGAGCGGCAGGGCAACGTGCTGGTGGTGTCGCACCAGGCGGTCATGCGCTGCCTGCTCGCCTACTTCCTGGACAAGAGCGCCGGTGAGTACTGACGAGAGCTACGGATTACTATGCTATACAATTCCTGTAAGCTGTAGTACAAATTATTTGAAATTGGGCTAGTTTTAAGGAGGCAGTTAATGTCAGGAAAGCATTTAATATTGCCGCATATACCGTTACATTTACATTGACCAATCACAATAACGGCCGTTCCCAATATTTGATCTATCTCTGGTTTTGCCCTACTAGAGATAGAAATAGCTCACAATTTACATAAAATATATGTCTCTAATGTCTAATGTGAGCTATTCCTATCTCTAGTAAGGCAAAACCAGAGCTAGATCAAATATTGGGAACGGCCGTAAGTCGTTTTGACTGTTAATAAACACGAGTACACAATATCCAACAAAGTTATGTATTATGTTATACTCGAGTAAATGTAACTGTTATCTTTCAGATGAGCTACCGTACTTACACGTACCGCTGCACACGGTGATCAAGCTCACGCCCGTCGCGTACGGCTGCCGCGAGGAGCACATCAAACTGTCCGTCGACGCCGTCGACACGCATCGCCCCAAGCCCGCTGTGAGTACGCAAACGTGCACGCACACATACAATTGTACAAACACACTCACACTTTTAGTAAATGCAACTAAGTCCGCAGAGAGTATATTCGATCTCACACATGCACGCACACATAGACGAATGTACGTCGCTTACCCACTCACACTTAGTTAACACAATAATTAAGCCGGCTCTCAGTTCTCACGCATACACGTACACTCTTGCAAGCATTAATATCTCACGCAACGACCAATGCTCGATGTAAGTACGCTCGCAGGCATGGGCGTACCGAGGGGGGGGCAACTGCCCCCCCCTGGATCATGTTGACGTCCCTACTATGTATATTATCTAGTACTTTTATCTATAAAAATTAAAAATTAAGAAAACTAATTTTTGCCATTTCTTTGCAATACAATATTTTTACAACTACAAATTATTAATTTTTTATTCTTTATAAACACCTAGCTTATGAAAAATCTGATTTGCCCCCCGCCCCTGGCCCAGAACCTGTGTTATTTGCCCCCCCAGCACCAGAACCTCCGATGAGTGTACGAGTGCAAGCACAGACTCTTGCACGCATTTATTAAACACAACGATTCAAGTTCGATACTTGTACGCACACAACACATTTTATGCGTGATTTTAGGCAACTTAGTTTGTTATCATTTTCTATAACTTTGCCTGAATTTGTTAGTTTAAACTTCAAAGAAATACACACAGCTGCTATTTATGTGCTTTACGTACAAGGTGCTACCTTGTACTGTACCTATCCTCGGCTTAATCGCTTAACCTAAGTAAAGCTTTCGCCGACTTATAATTCTCAATGTTTCTAACAGGACACTGATGCCGATGTGCCAGGAAATTCTTGACCGACATATTGCGACATGTTGCTGGCAACTACAATGCCGTCTGGGCAAAAAACATGACAAATTAAAAAAATACTGTCATTTACATTTTGTTTCATTTTATTCCTTATTCAAAATTGAAGTTGCTAGCAACTTTGGATGGTGGAAATTAACCATAGACACAGAAGATCAATGTTGCCAGTTAAGTTTAATAATTAATTTCGGGCGGTGGATTTTGTTATGTGATAACGTTATATGCTCATTCAAGTTGTAAACTAAAATCTGGAATTCGCTTTGGTACGGTGATTGTCGCAATTTTTGTTGTAAATTATTTTTCGTGCTTAAGGTTCACTCAATAAAATTATAATATGTTCCATGTATGATGTCAGAAGTCAAGTACATATTTAAACCAATTTAAATAATACATAAGCACAGACTTATGTCTGCATAGTAAAAATGTGTCGACTACACTACATGTATGTAAATGTTGCTACTTAAAATTACTACATCTACATTTTCGTAGTGCTGTGAAGCAAACATTGATACTGCTTTTTTGTCCCGTTTTGTTTCTGTGATATTCTATTCTGTTGACAATCTAGTTGTATTACTGCTATCCACAATAAAAATATACATTTTAGAAGGATACGTATGTCAAAGGAAGGATTTATCTTAATTATACACTTTTATATAAGTAAACAAAACTTTTCATGTCTAAGAAGCAAAAGGTGAAAGCGAAACGCTAAGAAATTCGTAATCTTCCACTAACTGCGTCATTCACACGCGCACAATAAATATTACTTCGAAAAATACAATACTTTTTATATTGTCTATGGTTTGTATCTGTACAGGTGATACCAGCCCCGCCCATCGAGCCGCCCGTGCCGCCCATAGTGAACGGAGATACGAATGGAGATGACGAAGAAAATCATTAGACTTGTTTTAATAATAAAAACTATGTTATACGCTGCAGGAGATCGTGCTTACCCGCTCACTCATTATGCGGGTGAGCGAGATAGCATGACGTCCAGTATAGTTCAATGTTATATTTAACCAATCAGGTAACGGGCATGTTGAGTTGATGATTTTGAGACTGATTTGTGAGGTAAGTCGATATCTAGAGGGATGCTAAATGAAATTTCATAGCCGTAGGCGCATGGAGTCACATGACCATAGACAATTTGTTGTTTCTAAACGACACTGCACAGTATGATGGCGACATCTAATATATATATTATCTGTATTTTGTTGCGGATATTTGCACATCACGTCGTCTTGTACCGAATCAACAAAAGCGTTGCCTTTTGATGTTTGAGACAGAAGATCTGTCAGCAGTGTTGCCAGCCATGTAAATTTCACGTTGGCAACTCTATCTGTCAGAAAATAGCCTGAAAACGCTACTGCGCATTTGAAATTAGCGCTAGATTTTGATACGTGACAAAAATATATTTTAATACAATATAGCCCCTCAATGGTGACGTCAAATCATACTGGCCAGTAACACTGGTTTAGGAACAATCACTTTTTAAACTTGTATAGAATTTTGCAGAGCAAATATACTTCGTTGTAGTTGTTTTGTACTTTTTGTAAATAGATAACGTATATCTAGATTATCTAGTCTTAATTATTGGGTATCAAATACCATATTTTATTTATTCAATTCCTCGCCAAAGAGCTAATGCAGTTTACGGTAATATCGCATTGTTGTTTGTTAATGATAATTAAAAATTATAATACACAGTTATCTACACTATTGTAATAGAATTTTTACAAATACATGTACACACATTAATTATAAACATTACCAGGGTAAATATACTGTAAATGATAGTGTTGCTACAAATAAGAATGGCAGAGTCCATATTGTGTTGTTGTGTATAAAAGTATTTCAATAATGCAATAATTTTCTTCTAATAATATAAAATACGATTACCTGAAAGTATGGCATAGTTGTGTTATGTGTGTAACTTTAATTATGTGAGATTAATTCATAACGGGCCACTGGTAAAACATATTATGTATTGAAATAAAAGTTTTATACATTATAGAGGCTGCCTTTTGTTGGCTTAAAGCTGATCGCACATTTGTCAGCCGTCAGCACCGCACGCGCCGTACGCGTCGAACGCATAGTACACGAAATGCGTACGAGCTGATAAATGTGCGATAACCTTTAAGGAGTGAGCACACTGAGACGAGCCGTGCCGGAGCTCAGCGTGCCGGGGCTCTTTGCAAAAATTTGCCTCCATACAATTTGTATGGAAGCGGAAATCCGCTGCGCCCCGACACAGAGTGCGATACGCGCATCCGCTTCCATACAAATAGTATGGAGGCGGATTTTTGCGATGAGCCCCGGCACGGCCCGTCTCAGTGTGCTCACTCCTTTACTTGTAGCCGAACTCCCGCCGAAGTATGAATCGTTGGTGTTACTTTCGGTGGCATTTTGCAACCACACATCCATGATAATGTCATTCATCATAGTGGGCCTTTTGACTAATGTGTAGAGTTTTTAGATTCTTCTCGTACGGCTGACACATTATATTATTATCAAGTATTTTGCCGCGCTTTAGTGTAAAATTAAGGTTTTAGATTTTGGGCTGAGTATGTAAGGTTAGAAACTTGGCTCTACGTGATATCTCACTACTTTTTGACACCCCGAACTATATGTGCTCATCTTGGCGACATTTTTACATGAAAATGTTTTTGGTGGGATTATTGATTACGAGCAAAAAAGGCCAAAACAATCACGTTTGCTGTATGGGAGCCCCCCTTAAATATTAATATTATTTTGTTTGTAGGATTTGTTGATATAGCGGCAATTTATATACAGAATCTGTGAAATTTTCAGAAGTCAAGCTATAGCGGTTCTTGAGATACAGCCTGGCGACAGGCAGACAGACAGACGGACAGACAACGAAATCTTAGTAATTGGGTCCCGTTTTGACCCTTTGGGTACGGAACCCTAAAAACTACTGAATCGATTTTTATCATTTCTTCAGTGTGTGGCATAGACATATTATAATAATAAATAATAATATCTACGGACGCTTCACACCACGTCAGTCTGGCCCCGTGCTAAGTACCTGAAGGACTTGTGTAATTTGTGTTACGGGTTACGGGTACGGTACAACGGAATTTATTATTATTTAAGATTTTTATTATATGACACACATATTTAATACACACCTATGACCCAGGAACTTTGAAACCTTTTTGTTCCGTCGTCGGCGGGATTCGAACCCGCGACTCCCGGCTTGAGGTACCAAAAGCTCACCAACTGACCCACAGAGGTCGTCAAATATTTATTATATACCCGATTTTAATATATTTTATACCCGTGCGAAGCCGGGGTGGTATAACATAATAATACATAAATTAATATGCAACATGTCGGATTATTGACTGTATGCTACTCTGCGCCGAACTTTGTGTAATATTCCCTATTTAAATTTCACGTCATTTGTTGAGCATTCTGGAAAAACTATTGGAAAACAGCCATATTATAAAAATCTCTTATGCTAATTACTCACATACGGTTTTGCTCGACAGTTTTACTCCAAATCGAGTAATAATTACTGTGTGAACCGCAAAACTCACAGCTCGAATAAAATATATCGATTTAGAATAAAACTATCGAGCAATGCTGAATGTGTGGACGAAATCCCGAGCCGCGGGTTTGCTCGACGTTATTGTTCGATCGAGCAAAACCGTATGTGAGTACTTAGCATTATAATTTATAGCTCAGTCAACAAAGTAGTTGTAAATGTGTGAGCGGGAACCTAAGCAATTTCTGCAGAAACTTATTCACGGTGGTTAAGGACAAAACATAGGTACTAAAAGTCCTGACGTCTAGGAGGTGAACCGGAGCGAGGGGAGGGCGACAAAGGTCTAAATTTTTGGTTTTTCGTAAATAACTAAAAAATATGCGTTGTAAGAAAAAAATATTCTATGACGACATTAAAGCTTATTAAATTCTCTATAAATTAGATTGTATACAGTTTTTCCAAATTCTCATCCGTTTTCTCCCTGCAGGTCGTCGTATGTTTTGTCCCTGATCACCCTGTATAAGTTCCAGCAGAAATCGCTTAGGTTCCCGCTCACGCACTCTATACCCCCTTTTGAGTCATTCGTTAACCGGACTATTACAATTTACAGGTACAATGTGTTATGTGCCTGATGTACACGTCATGATCTTGTTGATGAAGGCCTTTTATTATTCGTAGTTCGCAGTGGAGGCCATTGACCTCTCTTTGCCAGTTGATTGTCCTTACAGCTGTTTTGAAAATTATATACTCTTATCCCATTGCTAATAGAGATATTTATTTAAGGTGTGCTGTCTTTTTACAGTTATTCGCTATGTTAACATTTTTATTAGTCAGGGGGTTAAATGTTGTCTTTCCAAAATGTAAGTATTGTTAGTAAAATCATATTGTGCTGTAAATGACTTTACAAAACATTATAGTAAGTACATACTTATTACAACCGTTTTCGAGTATTTTATACTCATAATTATTAATTTTATAGTTATATAATTTCTACCGTAATAATATATTATATTTTATACTCCAAGGGCCAACCCACACGTACCACAACCACACCACGTCGCAACGACAAAATGCCGTCAAGCAGTGGTTACGTGTGAATGGTGTCGCTGCAGGCTTTTGTAGTTGCGTTGTGGTACCGACAAAATGTCGACGTGGTTGCGTTGTCGCAATTTGGTTTGCAATGTGGTTACGTACGAAAGTCAATGAAACGGAAGGGGGAAGAGCGCGGGCGGTGTGCGCGCACTGTCATTGCATCGACACAACGCGCAACGTTGTGGTTGCGATGTAGTCGGCCACTAGTTCGCTTGTGGTAGCTACGTGGTCGGTATCACACAAGTGGTCGACAACGACTGCAAAATGTGTACGTGTAAATAGTCCAGTTCATTTACAATACGAAATATACGACCGACGGTGTGGTTGTGGTTGTCGTGTGGTTGTGGTACGTGTGGGTTGGCCCTAACGTCCTGGCTGTGTGACTCTGTGTCTGTATATTTTTATAAACTGTAACTTTTTTTCGGGGCTTAGTGGGTGATTTGAACGTTTGTATTTTTATAATACTCAACACGATCACCATTTTAGAATCCTTTATTACGAAAAAAGTTTAAAAATATTTTCCACACCACGCAACATTTTTAACTAGCTACTAATTAGTTAGTACAACTCGGGTAACTTTTTATACTTTATATTAAGGGAAAACTCATTTCTTTTCAAATAAAATCCATTTTTCATAATTGACCAAGCATAGACACTCAACATTATAAATAGCTCATAATATTTAGCTGCTTCCTGCAGTGCAATTGCAGTTCTATTGGAAAAAACACACGACAGACAGCGAACCTTGAATATACAGGGTGTAACAAAACTAAGGGTGGGTTGCACCAACTAACTTTACCTATAACTTTAACTACAATGCAAAATGTCAAATATTTGGTTAAAGTTAAAAATGGACGCCATCAAGACGCCATATTTATCCATAACCATAGAGCTCGACAAGGTTTTAAATGCACGTGGCGAAAAAGGAACTAACGCTGTCATCATACAAAAACGCTATTTTTGACAGTTCTCCTTTACCAGCAGCGCCCCCGCCCACGTTCATTTATAACCTTGTTGGACCAGCTGTCATCTGTCAATTTCTCCGTTCAAAGTTATGGTTAAAGTTAAAGCTAAATTTAGCCTTAACTATAACCATAACTTTAACCTTAAATTTAACTTTAACCACGCCTATGGTGCAACCCAACCTAAGTGATAATACTTTACGAACTCTTCAGGGAAGGTTTAATTGCTAATGCAATAACCTACCGACCAAAATTTTTTTAGGGCTTAGGTATCATGTCCATTTAAGCAAAAATAACAGGCCAAGTGCGTGTCGGGCCACGCGCAATATAAGGTTTCGTAGTACCGCTAGTTTTTGAAAATTTTTGTATGGTCAATGAATGTACATTTAAGTACGTCTTTTACATTACTAAAAACATAATCTTAGTAACTTTCAAAGGAATTTGAACGAAAAGTGCCTTTACACTTCGCCGAACACATTTTATTTGTTGATCGACTATTATATACTCAATAACTTATGAAATTATCTCTCAGTTCTGCTTATTTTACAGTGAACCATATAGTACAAGAGATACATATAGACACCCTTAAGTACTCGACATTATCACTTAGTTTTGTTACACCTTGAATACGCTGCGTAAATGTATAAATTATAATATTAGTAGCGTGTTAGTCTATTTTGACTTTTGCCGCGCTTATCATGCTAGAGATAGACATAATATTTTGGTGTTTAAAACACACAATAAGCCCTATATCACTAGCATAAGTTTATATTATATAGTTTTTTTTAATAATGGCTATAATGTGTTAAATATTTAATTGTTAATTTAATTAATAATAATATAAGTGTATTTTAAGTGGGCTTGGTGTATTATTTTTCCCTTGTATGCCTTAAAGCGAAAGTGGTTTGGTTGACCACAGAATTTGACAGAAGACGTTGCTGGTCCGACTTAAGGCTTTATGAGAACGTGGGCAGGGGCGCTGCTGGTAAAGGAGACCTGTCAAAAATGTCGTTTTTGTATGATGACAGCGTTAGTTCCTTTTTTCACCACGTGCATTTAAAGCCTTGTCGAGCTCTATGGTTATGGTTAAATATGGCGTCTTGAATCTTGATGGCGTCCATTTTTAACTTCAACCAAAGATTTGACATTTTGCATTGTAGTTACAGTTATAGTTAAAGTAAGTTGGTGCAACCCACCCTAAGATCTGGATATTATATTAGTCAACTGCATAAACAAAAAGAAGAAAATTGACTAAGTCTAGTCTCTCTATTATAAACTAATAGAGAGACTAGACTTAGTCAATTTTCTTATATAGAGAATAATAGAGAGACATAGTATCTCTCAGCTTTCTTGTTTTTATAAGCATTTTTGTAACTTTAAACTCCGGCAAGAGATGGCGTTAGTAGTAGCTTATGTTTAATTTTATTTCGCTTCTTTGAGTAAAAATAAAGGAAGAAGCCAACCAATATATTATTGTGCTCCAGCATACATCTGTAAAAGAGAATACATGAGCACATAATATTAGTTAGTCTACCAATAATATTTATTTAAGGTCTGTCAAGAAAGTGAAGAAATTAAAAAGTGGCAACATCGTAGTGTCATCCCTTTCAAATCAATCTAGAAAAAAGGGATGACACTACGATGTTGCCACTTTTTAATTTCTTCATTTTCTTTATGGAAAGTAGATGGAGGAGAACTATCTTATATGGGGGATATATGAAAAAGTGTCCAGCTGTACGCAGTAAATGACAGTTGAAAAATCCTCCAAGAGTGGCGCTAGCTGCAGCAAATGGGTATGGAATGAATGTAGCCGTTGGTGACAAAATATAAATTGAAGTATATTAAAATATGTATATAGCTGAAATAAAAGCTGCTAAATGATTTAAAATTTACCCTGTTGCTACTGTAGCGCCACCCTAATTTAACGCATTTCAGCGGACACTTTTTACATACAGAGATAGTTCTCCATCTACACTCCACAACTTGACGGACATAAGTGAAATTAGCTTACTTATATTAAGTTACAGCTAGATGATACCCGCAACTCCATTGCGCTACAATTCGTTTATCACGCGGGAACTGTACATTTTTCGGCATAAAAAGTCTCCTTTGTCCTTTCCTGGGGCTCAAAGAATCTCCATACCGGTTCAGCGGTTTGAGGTTGAGGTACAGAATACACTTTCAGATTTATAATATTGGTATGAATAAGTTCGTTGCAACGCAGGAGATTTTGTGTAGTAATATATTTGCTAAATTGTCCTGCTAAAACTCGAGAACGCCTGGAAAGATTTGACTAATTTTTGTACCTATTGAAATATTCTTTCTAGTCCAAGGAAGGTTCACCGGTTTATTTAGTGACTAGTAGTAATTTTTTTTGTCCTTGACTCTCAAGAAACTTTTCTAATATAATAAGATAGTTTCCCAGCTGCAAGACTGTAGATATCGCATACTACACAATTATATTTAGGTAGCCTGTATATAATATCTACTTAGGTACCAAAAAACCTATTTAAACAAAGTCTCATGGTTCACGCGCAGCATTCATTGATTTTAGTGTAGGTACATTCCCAGTGGAGCTAACACATAGTGTGTACAATGTACATACGCACACGCTGACCTACATGTATATAACAAAGTACCTACACGGACCGCGCGCGACTACCAATCTATCTATGTAGGTACCTGACGTCCCAATACAAACGCAACCAATCGATAACATAGTAGGCACCCGCGACGCTACAACGCTCCTTTTGAACGCTATTCATCGACTAGTAAATAAAAAATAAATACTGCACCAAAATACATTTCAACTACCAAGTCCGTCCTTACTCTCTAGTTCCTCCTTTAGATTTTACTTCCCCTCAAGTAGTTACCAAGTAATTAAATACATAAATTAGTCTAAAAACATTTCAACGCAATACCATAGATTACTGAATAGTTACTACGAAAGTAAATAATAAGTAATAGCTTAGATAATAATAATAAATTAAATTTAGTTTGTTATTATTTTTAGCAATATACCGCGAAAACAACTTCCACCTTTAAGTAAATTACGAACGTTGTTCGTAGAGTCCACATCCTGAGGATGCTCCGGTGTTGGGGCGAAACGCGCGTCGGGGTTTTCAACCTGCATGGTGGTGAGGGGCCTTGCACGGATTTGCCAACATTAATAATAATAATAATAAAACCTAAAACTCTACACACCTCGCTCAAAACACTCAACATACATCCACTCACATACATCACATTACAAAAAGCTGTCATCCTCAACACATGCCGCATCGTCCGCAAGTTTTTAGCCATTAACAATTAATCATCAATTCATCACATTACCTGAAGTTGTTTGGCCACAAGCCCGCAACTTTAGTAGAACCCTGCAAAGGAGAATAAAAACCAAAAAAAAAAAACATAATAATAATAATAATATCTATGGACGCTTCACACCACGTCGGTCTGGCCCCGTGCTAAGTACCTAAAGGACTTGTGTTACAGGTACCAGACAACGGAAATATATTTAATACTTTTATACTATACATATATTTAAGATTTTTATTATATGATACACATATTTAATACACATCCATGACCCAGGAACTTTGGAAACTTTTTGTTCCGTCGGCGGGATTCGAACCCGCGACCCCCGGCTTGAGCTACCAACGCGCTCACCACTGAGCCACAGAGGTCGTCATTATTCGTCGTCGACATTATTGCTTGTGTGGTGGTGGTGTTTGCAAGTTCTTGCATGCGAGTGTACGCATAAGCAGTGTGGGAGAAGGGAGGTGCTGTACGCATGCCTATGCGTACACTCACTCATTTACTTAAAGGTGGAAGTTGTTTTTTTTCCGCAAAGTAACGCCTGATTCCATTAACTACTCTCCCTCCGGTTGCGGTGACGGTGGCCGGTTTCATTGAAACCAGGCCAGCTACGCAGGAGTAATTTTATAGTGCCCAAGTGTGTGCGCAGTACACAAGATTCGTACGTGGGAGAGCCATGCTTCGGCACGAATGGGCCGGCTCGACTGGAGAAATAGCACGTCCTCACAGAAAACCGGCGTGAAACAGCGCTTGCGCTGTGTTTCGCCGAGTGAGTGAGTTTACCGGAGGCCCAATCCCCTACCCTATTCCCTTCCATACCCTCCCCTATTCCCTTCCCTTCCCTTCCCTACCCTCCCCTATTACCCTATTAAAAGGCCGGCAACGCACCTGCAGCTCTACTGATGCTGCGAGTGTCCATGGGCGACGGAAGTTGCTTTCGATCAGGTGACCCGTTTGCTCGTTTGCCCCCTTATATCATTAAAAAAAAATACAATCTAGCACTCTCTATTCCTTTACTCTCATAAGCCAGTGGGACGAAAGACCGACACGACTGGCGAGAGATCACGCGCAGGACCGACTTTTTACGTGCCCATACGGCGCATGGATCATCTTACTTGTCAGACAATCAGGTGATCAGCCTGCACTGTCCTAACCAAACTTGGAAATAACATGTTCCCAACGCGGTAATCGAACCCACGACCTCCGAGTCAAGAGCCGCGCTCTATACCACTAGACCACGGAGGCTTTAATAGCTATAGTTACTCGTTGTCCTGACGCGAACGTATTAATAATTGTATTAAGATCCATTAAATTATTAGTCATAATAGGTACTCAGTTTTTAGGCTGAGCGTGATTCCTGAGCTAAGCTCAACTTTAAATAAAACCGATGAAGTTGCCGCTCGCCTTCTCATGGGATTGACTAAAACGCTTCAAATGTTTCAACGCAAAGAAAATTACCGCAAATGTGCAGGTTAACTGCTTTTCTAGTTGTTAGTTCAATAACGATATCCGATGTATTATATTCCTTTAATGTTCAATAAAGGTCGTTTAACTGAGTAAGGTCTCAGAACTCAACACTTCAATTAGAGAAATTAGGGCTTAGAACTCAGGAACTCAGGAGAAATGCCAACTGTAGAATCATAGTCATAGAAAAGCTGAATAGTTAACAAAGTACCTACAACCTAAAACAATATACTTAGAGCTAGTTATTAGTAATGAGTATTGATGAACGTTATCGGATGTAGCTTGCCATCAGGCGTTCTTTGTTCTATTGTTTACACTTTCCAGTGTTGCAACTTTAAAAAAATATATTTTTTAGACTATTTTATGAACTCTTAAAAAGCCTGCAACTTATATAAGAATTTGATTTCATTCAGTTATATCACTCACACAATACTAACTATATTTCATTTTAACTTTCGTCGTTAAAAGAAATAAGAATACGAGGATAAAGGGATTCAGGATTATCGATTTTAACCATTGACACATCATAGATCATCGATCTATAGCTTTTGTCTATGGATCTCAGCTGTCAGTGACATTAGGTAGACGAAAGGTCGAACGATTATTTATTTCTAGATTTTAATTTCTCAATATTTTCTTACATGAATAAAAAAAACTTCCAGTAAAATGGGTTTTGTGTGAAAATCCCTAGCAGCAAATAGTTGAAAATCTCTTATCAACGACGATAATAGCCTTGGGAAGTGTGAGTTACAGTGTGATTGCTACATAATGTTTCCTACGTCGCAGCTAGAAGATAAATATAGTAAAAGTAAGATATTAACTTGTATGTTTGTGTTTCAAAATTTAAAAACCATAACTTATTGTGATATCTTTTTTCAGTAAGAAAGAATTTCTGTTTCTATCTGGATATACCAGACGTTAATCTGTGTAGATCTATATCTCGAAGACTGCAAGAAATGGGACTGGTAAGTTTGTCAAATGTACTTTAAAGTTTTTTATCAGCTTTTTTTCATTTAGATACTTTTATATCAAGATCTAATATTACAGAAATGTTTAGATGTTTCAAAGATCGCTGTCGCCTGTCATCTACATTTTTGTTCTCATATTTACGTTCCGTTTCATACTGCAGTGCTACATAACTAGTAACACTGAAATGTAGTTTTATTCGAGAACATCAGATGTTATTGTGTTAGTACCTATCAATAATTTTATTCATATTTTGTATCTGCATTTATTTTACGTTTCTTCACAATAAGCTTTTGTAGATTTTATTTAATAAAATTCTTTTCTTAATAACATCCAAAATAAACAGAAACGGAACGCAAAATTTTTAACCAATCAGAATCTTGCTCCCTCCCTAGCGACAGTAGCGCCGCTGGTGAAGAAAACATAAACTAAAACAAAATATCTCCATCTTGTGTGACAGATTTGTGTTTGTTGATACTTTTTCGATTTTATTAGGCAAATGTGTATAAAAACTGCTGAAAACTATCAAAAACATTGCATAAACTGGTTATTAACACATAGTGTAATTAATAAAGTGGTTTCTTTAAGTTTATATTACAATAATTGTATTGTAATACTGGTAGTGACGAAGTACCCGTCTCCGACTAGTATATAGTTACTTATTTTTGCGATAAGCGGCGCGCGGGGCTCCGCGGCCTGTTTTATTGTAAGTATATAACACGTTTAGTTTCTTTGCATATGTTTTTCGATTGTTATATAGTCAGAATTGTTTTGAAAACAGTTTAAAACTGTGTTGATAGAGTGGCCAGTTACGCGCGTAGCTTGTATTCGATTTTAGGTCATCTTTTGTATGCTCGCGTTAGAGTCGCTGCCGCACGGCGAAATGCAACGGGCCGAGGCCGCGCGCTTCGCTCGATTACGCTGCGTTGCACTACATCCATTTAAAAAGCTGTTTGAAATGTAGTTTTCTTTGGACTACGCGTGTGTATTCTTAATTTTTGACAGTTGATATTGTCGAGAGTGCGGTTAAAGAGATGTGATTCTTAAGCAAGTAGTAATAAGTACGAAATTGGCACGGGTTAATTTGGTATATTTTTTACGCGGGATGTTTGGCGCGATGTTACGGAGGGCGCGATGGCTCGGCGGCCGGCGTCCGATTATGTCGACTTTATTTCAAGGAAACACGATGAGTGTGCGATGGCTCGTAATACGGCGCGGCCACACGCGCACATTCGCACCGCTCCCGACGAAATTTGTAATGCTGTACTCACAATAGGTCTCAATAACCTATGTCAGCTCACTTCTATGTTTGCATTTGTATTTTAGGTCAAATATGCACGAATAGCGCAAACATGTCACATATCATGTTTTCACAATTGCTTAAATAAAATATGCTCAGTCAGCATTAAAAATAACTAAAGCATAACCAGCAATAATAATTCAGAAGTATCATATTTATTCAATTTGTAACTTTGTTTTTATCAGAACCTCACATTAAAAAAATTTACAGTTATATGTGATTTTTTTCCATTATTATTGTGAGAATTGAACATACAATATGCTAAACAGTGTTGTTGCATAAATTGAATCATAATAATATATAAAATTATATTTAGCTCATACTTATTCATAAAATACTTTCAGCGTGAGGAAGTGTTCCTATCGTCACGGGTGACACACGTGGTGGGGGAGGGCCGAGCACGATGCTTGCGTCGTGACGGTACCCGAGCTGATGCCATGCTGGAGCGGCTGCGAGTCCAGCCGCTGTCCACACAACACAACTACGTGCAACTCACTGTGCAGAAGGTTACCATCTATTAAAATACCACTAAATATGACATTGAAATTAAAAAAACACTTGAGTGTAACAACATTCTCTCTGCCTCAGATAATAATTTAAAAAGATTGCAAAAAAATAAATGCAAGTAATTGATTTTATTATGTTGTATACTTTATTTAAAAAATATTAACATGTCCAAATGTAAATTTTGGGTTGGGAGAATAATTATTATGTTGATTAAAAATTATGTTGTTATACATATTTTATAAACTTAATGAATGCTATTCTAACATTAAGTTGTATTTTTTTTTTACAGTAAAACTATTTGTTCTAATAGTTATAATGGTGAAATTAAAATAAAATATTATGTAACAACACAATAGTTAACGCCAATAATGCTTTATATATTTTTTCATTAATAAAACTTTAAATTATTAGCTTAAAAATTACTAATGTTAGTTCACTGTAGGTTATGTTTTTATGCATGCTCTAATTTTTCCTAAAACTAATGAGTCTTCTATTCTGTTTTAATATAAATAAATAAAAATACTGTTTAATTCATCAAGCCCCATACGGTCACCCGCGACCAAGACACAATAGAAATTCTATTGTGTCTCATTTTTCCACTATCGATGGGTTAAAAATAGTCGGTTTCACCAATTATTGCTTATAAATTTTTGTGCCTTTTTAAAGAATTGATGACTCATAGTAGCGACTGCTCTAATTTTCTTGTATATATCTATAGCATATTTATTAATCTTTCAGGCTGTAAGTCTTTTGGATAAACTGTATGACACATTCTTCACCAGAGCTCGTAAAGCGCATGTCAACTACTTCAGTAAACCTTATATCAAGATAGAGTTTTTGGACAAGTATGATTGGCTTATAATATTATATAGATCTAGTATGTGATATACTTTAGTAAGCTTAGCAATTTCTAACACGAATCTCTTTTTTTCAGGGCATGCAGGCCTATTTACAAGGAGTTTGATAAATGGCCACGAATATCTCTAGAACACGATCTGCCAAAAGAGAATAAGGAAAAGAAAGAGAAAAATAAAGTGGAACCACTGGAAAAGAGTGAACAAAAGTAAATAAATTCATATTACGACACTCTGATAGATACACAAATGAAAAAAATTGTAACAAAGTGTTTTACCTTTTTTATTTCCAGAATGACAAGGAAAAGTCGGCCAAGTCGGAAAGCTGGATACTGTGAAATGTGTAATACTGATTATGTAGATGCAGCTCTTCATAGACGGTCTCCACACCATTTGGCATTCGTTAGAGATCATACCAACTTCATTGCCCTGGATTCGCTCATATCTTCTGGAGCAGACGTGGCAACATTCCTCGACAAGGCCACTCCAGTAAACGGGGAGAGGAGGTCCCTTAGAAAACTTTGTAACGGAGACGCCGAGAAGAAAAGGACAAAGCAATCTCAATCACCAGATTTGAATGGAAGTGTTAGCCCAAAACGTAACGGATTAGAAGAGGAGAGAAAACATAACACAAGGTGTAGCAAAAGGACGAGTGAATCCCAACCTTCAGAAGACCGACAGTATTATAAAGTAGTAGGAGTTAGTACAAAACTAAGGTCGAGTGGCGGATTTGCCAAGCAAAAGGAATCGTCGCCCACTGTCAATGGAACTAAGCCTATAGTCGTTAAATTTAGAAAAGTGCGCAGATCTGAATTGTCCGTTCTCAGCGACGAAGCTGAGCAGTTCATGTTCCCTAAGAGAGCGAGTTCTACAAGTTCATCTTCATCAGACGATGATGACAAAGATGACGCGCTACCACTGAAGCGCAAAACACCTCCTCAACCGCCACCGTCCATTGAGAGGCAGCGTCAAGCTAGGCCTATAGCACTAAAGGAGGAATCGTCGGAAGAAGATATGTGGCCAGAAGATAAAAGAAGAAGGAAAAGAAAAGTGCCGCCAGTAGCTAAGCGGTCGCGCAGAGTCTCCAATAAACCGCCACTGCTCGAAGTCGCCATCCAACCCCCTGAACCAGAGCCTAAAGTCGAGGAGGCGGAAATTCCGCCTTCATTGACCGAGGAGACTCCACAGCCTGAGGCTGAAATTAGTCCCCTTCGAGAGGAGCCTATAGAAAAATGTATGAAATGGGAGGACGGCAAACTGAAATATACACCAGCTGTGGAGCAACTAGAATTCGCTTTTGAGTCTGTCCCCAAAAGTGAGCCATGGTTTGAAACATTTAAAAGACAAGATCAAAATAAAGTAGTTGCAAAAAATGTTCCTAGATATTTTGGTAAATATTTTTAAAACTTTTTATTTTCATATATTCATAGAGTTAAGTATAAAAAATATATTAATTGAATGTTTTCTTTGTTTCAGCATTATACTCCAAATCTCCAAAGTTACCTTACGAAATTGGCCAGTTACCACCACTGAAGCCAAACTGTTGTCCTCTTAGTGACTTAGTGAAACAACGAGAAGAGAAGCCTGGGCCGTCTCGGTCGTATGGTACTAGGGGAATGAAGAAGGAGAAGATGAGAAAACGCACCGCCGCCATTTTAGCTCTCGAGAGTCACCCTCGAAAGTCACCTAGAGAACATGCCTCGACTCTCGCGATACTCGGCTCGGCTGGTCTGCTGCACAGGAGACGCAACGGCGATGATGCGAAATCGACGGCCTCCGAGGATACGCTAAGTGACACGCACAGTCATCTAAAGATTGAACTTCCACTCCTATCAGAAAATCAAGAAGCATCAGAGAGGCTGCAGCAATTTTTATCTGAAGTTTTTGATGACCCCGCAGACCTCGATGTGTGCGATGAGCTGCTCGACAATAACACAAATATCATCGTCGGCAAAGATGTCCCAGATGTGTCGAGTTTAGTGTCCGAGTGTGAAGGTTGTGATATCATACGTAATGAGATCGATGCCACCGTTGCCAGCCAACCGAAGAGCAGAAGGGGAAAATTCAAAAAGAAGAATAAAACTGGGTGGCCTAACAAGAGAAAGACGAAAAAGAATTCTAGCGCAAGCAGTACAGAAACAGATCTTAAAACTGAAAGTACGGGCAGGTCTTCTATTGAGCCCCCCGATGACGAAACGACGCAAAGCTCCATTAGCGAGGAGGACACCATTTTATCTGAAACTGAAAAGGATGAGAGTACGGTTATAGAAAAGTCAGATAACGACTCTAGAAATTCAACCGTAGAAACGATGGATGTCGACTCCGAGGGAAAAGACTCCGAAGATCAACCCTTGAAACATACTCTTAGAAAATCCAAACTAGATCTTAAGAATAGTACAAAAGACGATAAAACTTCATCTCAGTCATCAGAGGATTCTCAGGACAAAGACGTAAAACAGAAAAAGAAAAAAGGACTAGATAGACTGAGCGATTGGCCCAAGGATGAGGAGCAGTCGAGTAAGCTCACACTAAGAAAGTCAAAAGTAGAATTAAAGGATAGTGACAAGGATGATGATAAAACATTGTCGAATTCCTCCGAAGAGTCTGAGGATAAGGAGAAATCTAGAAAGAAGAGAAAGAACTTTGATGGAATGGGTGGGTGGTTACAGCCTATAGTGAGGGTAGCAAGAGTGGATCCTAACGCTGGTCGGAGACTACGGTCGGCAGGCCGAGTGCGGGGAAGTCGTTTTAGATAGCGTTCGGTTTGTGTTAGAATAAGTGGATGAAAACTTTAAATTTAAAGACATTTAAACTTTGATCTTAAAAACACTTGTGTCTTCCCATTCTATAATGTGGAATCTACAAATTGACGTACGCAAGTTTTGTAAACTTACAATAGAAATGTTACATGAATATGTATATTATAATTGTAACTATCACTAATATCAGATTTATTTAAATAGTACTACCCTGTTTATATCACTAAACAAAAACCTACACAAAAACTTAAAAATCATTAGACTTTGTTCCTTGTAAGTTGTAGGAACTGACAATTCAAATATTTATTTGTAAAGCTACATATGAGATACATTTTAATTTACTAAAGAGGACATTTCAATATATTGCTGTAAGACATAACTTCCTACTAAGAAATAAGTTGATAAAGTATTGTATTAAAGAGAACAACAGCTTTTGATGTCAGTATAGAACAGTGGTCCCCAACCTTTTTTTCATGCGGGCCACAAACATGTCTTTGTCTTGGTGTTGCGGGCGCAACAAAAATTTTTAGGGTTAAAAAATAATGTTCTTCAAAATTAATTATTTAAAAGTAAAAAAAAATCATGTCACTTTCACGACGACTACATTATTTTGCCGGTGGGCGTGAATTTCAAAGTGGTTTAACATTACGCGGGCCACAAAGTCCCAGTGGGCCGCATCCGCGGGTTGGGGATAGCTGGTATAGAACAAAGATACCTTTGTATCTGAGGTAGTTATATGTTGCTGACCTGTGGTTATGTTTTCAGAGCTTAATCCTCTTCTTTTGGGGTTGATTTTTTGATTATGATCTCATAATAATAGTCCTAGTAATATCTTAGGTCATTATTTGATGATTTTTCCTAGAAATCAATTTTAAAAGGATAATTAATTATTCCCAGTTGTATTGAGAATTTTATACTATGTAAGCTAATTTAATTTTCCTTATTTATAGAAGTTTGTTACAATATTTTTATTTAAACTGTTTAGGGATCGGTCCCGTGTTTTGTTGTTGTATATTACTAATTATATCTGTTAGTTGTCTCACTTTTAGAAAAGACGAATATCAAACATTTCACCATCAAAGTTTCTATACACTAAAACCATAATATTTATCTCCTCAAGAATTATTATTGATCTGTATAAACTTCAAAAGTAGTGCACCATTATGTGTCTAAATAATGTAAATAGTATATTTTGTAATATATTAAAATATTATGTAGAAGTTGTCGTGCGTAAGTGAGGTGCATTTATGTTGAGCTTAGTGTGTAAATAATGTTTTCTTTTGTATGCTTAGTTATTACTTTTTATTATTATTTGGATGAAAGTTGTTAAATGTAAAACTTCGTCAATAAAGTTAAGAAATCCTATTCTTGCATTTTCAATTACATAAGTACTAAAAACATTTGTAAGCTATGCTTGATCAAAGTTATTTATAAGTTTACCTCAATTATATTAGGTACGAAAATGTCTTATTATCACTTGATATTCTAACTGCACTGATTTTGATAAAATTTGTTTAGGAGATTCTGTAAGCCTCAGGAAAAACAAAAAACCAGTTCCAGTGCAAAATAAGGTGCAGGCTATGCAGGTAACTTCTTGTATATATTATTCAGAAGAAAAAATGCTACTGACAATAATTGAATCACAGATATTATAATATAATTTTAGCATACATTGAAATAACAATTTATATAAAAAATAAAAAACACATCATCTAATCTAACAGGCATATAATTAAAAACAATGTACATTTGCCGACCCCATACATTTTCTTTTGTGGATTGTAAGTAGTAAGGAAATAAACAGACTTAAGTCTAACTGATGGCTGAGTGTCTACAGTAACTGAGATTTGTCTGTTACATCAGATTATTCAAAAACATCTTCCTTGTCTGCAATGTACTGGACAATATCTTTGGGTCGCACTAATCTCTCAGCATCAGAATCGGGAATTTCAAAACCAAACTCATCCTCCATCGCCATTATGACCTCCACATGGTCCAAGGAGTCTAGACCCAAGTCATTAATAAAGTGTGAATCTAGGGTGAGCTGAAACAAAGAAGTAAGGTTATAAACAGTTTTACCATGCTATTTCGATCCATGAACTCTAAAGTGATATCATCTGGACTTTTAATTATTTATATGTTAAAACATACAAACTGATTATTTGAATACTGGCCTAAATTAGAAGTACTTAATACATTTTTTAACAAAAATCTACCTTCTCAGGAACAATTTTATCATATAGTTGCAATACTAGAAGCACCCTACTACGAATAAGTTCGAGTGTTAGCGGAGGCCCGTGGCTGTAGTTCCGAACACCGAACTTCGGCTTCTGAAACAAAGTTATCAATAATAAAAAATAGGTACCTGACTAGCACTCAGTTTGTCGAAAGCTTTGCACACTTTCAGGACTCGCTCCTCTATTTGCTGTTGCGTTATCTTAACTGTAGTGTCGATGGTCGCGAATTGCCGAGCATTTATCACCTAAACATTACAGTAGTAGTACGTTATGCAATAACAAGAGGTTTAGGTTATTAAACTGTACATTGATCTTATTTTCAAAATTTTGTGTATAATATAAATTTAAACATTTTAACATACAAATTTATAATAAAATATCGATACAAACAGGTAGTAAACGAGATAAAAATAAGAAAATCGCAAAGAACTTACCCCATTTTGTAAGTGGTTATTGTATACTTTGCTTATTGTTTTAATCGTTCGGAACTTTTGTTGTAATGCAACGGTAGATAGTCTGCATACTACCGGTGTTTTATATGCTGAGGAAGTCCTCAGCAAACCGTTAAATGCTGTTCGCACTAGATTTACGGCAGCCATTTTCGCTAAAAATTCAACTTCCAAGCACGACAAAATATGAACGAAGAAAATTTTATTGACGGGTGACAACTGTTTTTTTTATGAACGATGAAACAGCGATGAGATCACGATATAAATCTTTTGCATTCTAGATAAAATTATTCTACAAAAGTGAAAGATCTACAAAAGGTGAAAGTGAGAATTAACTTCCATTCAGAGTTAACGTTTGGTTACCGTACTTTACCCTAAATAAAATTTTATCAATGAATAAGGAATCCTAACGTTTATAACTGCTGATCCACACTCGCGCGCGACAGCACGCCGCGAACCGCGGCGCGGATCGCGCCTAATGCCAAATCTACACTAATCTACACTCGCAAAGTTCGTGACATGTCCGCAGTGAAGTTTGCGCTCTTAAGCCGTATTTATCTTACTCTATATTATAAACATAATAAAAATTTATAAATGAGCTATCTAACACTAAATTTTTTTTATCGGACCAATAGTTCCTGTGATTAACGTGTTCAATCAAAGAAATAAATATTTTTTAAATCGCTTGACAAAATCGAATCTTGATCTAAATGACTATGAAAATTACCAATGGGTATAGACTCATAATCATGGGATGCATAACTTTATATGGTATAATATGGTAGTGATGATGAATGTAATTTGCATAGTAGCATATTCTTTCCGTTTTTAAAGCAATGCAAAGGAGTTCTCTCAGCACCTTCCCAATCTAATCATGGTATACCTTGGTGCAAAATCTTACTTGTTGATTGCATATGCTTAGACTACTTCCCACGAAACCGAAGTCACCACATGTTTCCATATAAATTTTAAGGAGTTCCCTCGATTAGTCATGGCTCCCAGCATCAGAACACCACTTTTGTGAGTATAGTACCAAATTGGGATGATACTCTGTACGCCAAAAGAAAAATTTTGAAAAACATAACACCTCGCCCATTTTGAAAGTCAGTTAAAAGTTATTATTTTACTTTATATATATATATATATATATATATATATATATATATATATATATATATATATATATATATATATAACACATACACACACAACACATAGGCTACAATTTTAACTGACTTTCAAAATGGGCGAGGTGTTATGTTCGTTTTTTTATATTCAACGATTACTCCGCCGTTTGTGAACCTAAAAATATATATATAAATATTAATAATAAAAATAAAAAAATAAATATATATATATATATATATATATATATATATATATATATATATATATATATATATATATATATATATATATATATTATTATTATTATTATTATTAAAGTAGGATTAATTATATTCTGTTCACTAAACAATGCCGGCATGTCTTGTATGGCAAAAGCCCTTATTAAAATAAAAATTAAAAAAAATCTCTTTGTCGCGGGACAGAAAACCGACAACAATCGGGGAACGGGCCGCGAAGTGCGAAACATATGCGAATCGGATCTCTCACTCATGCTTCGCAGGAATTTCGCGGCGTCGCGCACAGTTCGCGCGCGAATGTGGATGCGGTCGGAGAACCAGCCGCGAAGTGCGAAAAATATGCGAATCGGATCCACACTCACGTTTCGCGGAAATTCCGCGGCGTCGCGCGCGAGTGGGGATCGGGCTTTTTATCTGTGTAAAAAATAGTGATGGGACTCGAATCAAAATTGAGTATTGGAATCACCACGAAAATAATCGAATCGTGATTCGAATCAACCTTTGATTCGAATAGACTGTTGATTCGAATCAAATCTTTAATTCGAATAGATTGTTGATTCAAATCAAATCCTTATTCGAATCACGATTTAAATCAATAATCATACAGAAATACATAATTACAACGAAATGAAGCTGTATATTTATCATTCTGTCTGTGTCTGCTACGCTTTCACGCATAAACCACCGAATCGTTTTCGATAGGAGTTACTATAGACCTTTGGAAAGGACATAAGCTACTTCTTTTATTCCACTGCTGGGAACTATATCACGTGTAGCCAACGAGTGCGCAAAGCTAGCACCTTACGGCCGTTTTCAATAACGTATCTACAGTTAAAGATAGATAGCTATCCTCGATCAACAGTAAGCTGCTATCTATACGTAATTTGCGTTTCATAATCAACGATAGGCCCAATGAGAGCTCGCGTCTCTATAATCGCACTGAACATTACCTTATATGGTACTAATCTTTCGCGGGGCGTTGCATTGACGTGATTCGAATCAGCTCGTGGAGTTGAATCAGCTCGTGAATTCAAATCAGCTCGTGGATTCGAATCAACTCGACAATTAGAATCAATTTAAAAACTGACTCGAAACGAGATATAAATGTCATGATTCGAATCAAATGTGATTTGAGTCCCATCACTAGTAAAAAAGGTGATGATTGGTGTCATAACTCATAACAGCTGTCAAAAATTTGTCTTATGTCAAATTGTCATAGTGATTTTGTTTGTGTGTACGTATGTTGGAAATGATTTGATTTTAATTTATTTTTCGAAAGAAAACTCGTAGAAATGGGAAATGCGGATACCAAGTTAAATTTCCGAAAAGCTGTAGTTCAGCTGACATCAAAATCTCAGGTCAGACCATTTATAATCGCCCACACAAATGGTGTTCACGTACCTCGTATTGATTAAAAATATATTTTCAGCCTGTCGATGCGTCTGATGATAGTTTCTGGGATCAGTTCTGGTCGGAGAGTGTGACTAACGTTCAAGATGTGTTTGCCCTGGTTCCCGGGGCCGAGATCCGCGCCCTGCGCGAGGAGTCACCGAATAATCTTGCCACTCTCGTGTACAAAGCTGTTGAGAAATTAGCTAAGATAGTAGACAACAGTTGCCGCACGCAGCGAGAACAACAAACTGGTGAGTAATTTTGTTCTGTTCGTGTAATCTATAAAAGGTAATGTTCTAATGACACTGCAACATTAACATTTGATAAGAATTACTACTACTACTACTCATATTTTTTAAGAACGTTTAAGAAAGTGTGTAAGCATTTTTCCTTGAATAAATTTTTTGTTTGATTTAGGTACTTAATTCCTTCTTAAAACCTTCAACCAACAAGGGAAATTGTTTTATCAAAAATATAATTCATCAAAATTGAGCTTGCATATTCTTTATATTCTGTAGTATCTTTGCGTACAAGTTTTTTTTAAATCGCTCCGTTTTGGGCTAATTTTATTATATAATACAACTATATATAGTTATAATTATTAATTTGTAAATTTCACAGCATTAAACTGCGAGTTATAATTATTAATTTGTAAATTTCACAGCATTAAACTGCGCCAGGCTTCTAACACGTCTCTTACCGTACATGCTGGAGGAACCGGAGTGGCACAGTTTTTTCTGGTCCTCCTTGCCTCCAGCATCAGAAAGTGAATCTGGCACACCTCTAGCACAGTCACTTATTAATGCTATATGTGTGAGTATTTTAGTGGTTGTTTTAACAATAAATGTTTTATAATAAAGGGAGATAGGCCTGGAGATACTGACACAAAATTCTTGGTCATTGTACCAGTATGGCGGTTTTACAGGGGTATAATTACATAAAGGCCAAAAGGAAAATGATGGTCATAGCACTCGCACTGGCAGCCCAAACGCGTAGGCGTTAATCGAACGTGTCGGAAAAATAACGAGTGTCGAACGATTTGTTCCACAAAAATGCTTGTATTTTTAGATAGTCGAAAAAAAATAAGTAGGCGAAAGCGTAATGCCATACTTGTCAGGTGCGGCTTACAGCCCGCCATGTAGACTTTTTGAAAATATTTGTTTCAAATATATTCAGTTTAATTTTAATTTATGTAAAATTAAATTAATTATTTCAGGATCTGTTATTCTGCCCAGACTTTACTGTGGTGAGCACCAAACGATCAGGCCCTGTGAGTATGACTTGTATAATTGTATTCTTACTTGTAGTATTTAACCCCCGACAAAAAAGAGGGGCGTTATAATATACATTGATTATGGTCATCCTACTACGTCTATCTGTTTCTATTTGCTCAATAATCTCAAAAACTATGAATCAAACTAGCACAATGCAGACAGAAGGAGAAGGATAATTTTACCACTATAGCAACCAAAATATTATGTTGACTAAAACCAGAAGAAACCTAAGCACAAAAATAAGAAAAGTATTATTACTAGAAAAAAAATGCTTTATAAAAAAAAATTGCCCAATATAATGAAGATATCCTTCGCCAATTGCCACCTATAATATATTTGTTTTTTTTTTTGTTGCGGTTGTCAGGAGCGCGCCGAGGAGCTGTCATCGTTGGACAGCTGCGAGTACATATGGGCGGGGGGCGTGGGGTTTGCGCGGTCGCCGCCGAGGTGCGCGCAGCACGAGGCGGCGCGGACGGAGCTGCTACGGCTGCTGTTGACGTGCTGCAGTGAGACCATCTACCGACCACCGAGTAACGCCGCGACGCATCATAACAAGTGGATCGCGTGAGTTGCTTTTACTAGTAAGCCATATTATGAGGTAAGTATTTTATCTCCAATATTTTCTCCATAGCAGTAACTTGTCAAATGCAAAATAGGGTGTCATTTTAATCTAACTGGATTGATATTTGATTTAGCAAAAAACACAATTATGTTTTAGATTTTATTAAAATTAAGCTCGCAATTTCTTTCAGCATTTTCCGCTATCTTCTCTCTCCCTCCAATAGTTACAGATTTGCACTGCTCTACCTACTTCACCTGCTCCACTTATACTTTTTGCTTTAGAATGAACAACACTTTAATTTACTTGTAAACAAAATATTTAAAAAAATAATCTTGAAAATAGTAATTTCAGAATGTCTAGGTGCAAAATATTTACCACTGGTTTGCGAACTAGCCCGGCGTAAAGACGCGGCGTCATTATAATTAGTGTCTCTACAGCTACCTCACGAGTCCGGAGAACCGTCACGCGCTGCCGCTGTTCACGTCGCTGCTGAACACCGTGTGCTCGTACGACCCCGTCGGCCTGGGGCTGCCCTACAACCACCTGCTGTTCGCCGACACCCTGGAGCCGCTAGTGGAGGTATACTAACACTTGACGACGTCCGTGGCTCAGTGGTTGAGCGCGTGGTACCACAAGCCCGGGGTCACGGGCTCGAATGACGCGACGGAACAAAGAGTTTTTAAAGTTCTTGCCGGTGGCTTTATCCAGTTATGCCACAAGATCTGTGTATTTTTATGTTACTTGAAATTTTACATTGAAATATAAAATTGTTATTGCAGGTTTCTCTCCAAGTGCTGATCGTCACATTGGATCACGATACTAATAATGCAGTCAGTGAAGACTCTGATGAGGTAAATCCCTTTATTGATTTATTTTTGTTCAATCCTGATGGGATTTAACAAAAGTAAATATGTTTAAAATAATGTATAGTCTGTCAAAAAAGTGAAGAAATTGAAAAGTGGCAACATCGTAGTGTCATCCCTTTCAAATCAATCTAAGAAAAAAGGGATGACACTACACGATGTTGCCACTTTTTAATTTCTTCACTTTTTTGACAGACTATAAAACGATAGTTACTTTTCTTTGACACTGGACACTGGCAACTGTACAAAGTAAAAAAAAAAGTTTGACATTAGCTGTCATCTGTCACTTTACCCGATGACAGCAGCATTCACCCGTCATTAACGTTTCAGCGTCTACCCGACAACCTGTTCATCAACTACCTGTCGCGCATCCACCGCGATGAGGACTTCGGCGTGGCGCTGCGGGGAGTGGCTCGGCTGCTCAACAACCCGCTGCAGCAGACTTACCTGCCCAACTCCAGCAAGCGCGTGGCGTTGCACCAGGAGCTGCTGGTGCTGTTCTGGAAGATGTGCGATTACAACAAGGTGTGTACCATCAAAGAAATCTATACTTAATATTATAAAGCTGAAGAGTTTGTTTGTTTGAACGCGCTGATCTCAGGAATTACTGATCCGAATTGAAAAAATCTTTATGGAAAGGCAATAGCGTGTAAATAGCTAAATTGCCTGCGGGATAATACAAAGTTCTCAAAATAAAACACTCCGGAATCCGTATAATGCCCGACTAACCTCTTCCATAGTCAGCAGGGGGTGCTCCTCAGGCAATTGCAGTAGCAGCAAGCCCGTTGGATCATGTAGGAGCAAGATGATTGTCTTCTGTAGCGCGTGGTCCGCTCCGGAGCGTAGCTGAAGTACTCTTGAATTTTGATGCACTTTGGTCGGCTGACCACACAAAAAGTTCACAGTGATTATATTGAAAAACCAAAAGGGAAAGAAACTTGAAATTCCAGCTGGATTAAGCCTTTTCAATGAAAAATATCAGAACAAAATTTTCTCGTATGCCGTCAAGCCCGGTCCGCGGCGAAAAAAGCCAGCAAACACTTGTCATCTGTCAAGTGTCAAAGATATTATGTATTCTTCGTCTTCTTCCGACAGTGGTGAATTGCCATATTATGTTAAAGGTTCATCCAACGGTTGATGAACAGAAACTCCCAAACTGAGCTACATCCCAACAGTGGAAATCAAACACAACACAAATCCAGATTCCAGAGTGTAATTTGAGAACTCGTTATTTAGTTATTAAGGAAATTAAGGAAATATCATATTATATTAAATTATAACAAAATTAAGTGCACAACCGCTTTTAGTGTTAGATAAGTTCTTTTATCGCGGAAGGCTTTAGGCTATATATTATCGCGCTAAGGGCCTCTTTCACCACTTCCTGATAAGGCTATCACCAATTAACTTGACAGATCGAGTATGGAGAATCTGTCAAAAAAGTTGTGAATAGCCTATTAGGCACTTTATCAGAAAGTGGTGAAACAGGCCCTAAGACTAATAAAAGCGAAGAAGCAGAAGAAAATGTGGAAAAAACGGGGAAAGTTATTTGAAAGGGCTTATATCGCAAACTACTGGAGCAATTATCATTTCATTTGGCACAGATTCAAAGTAGACCACCTTATGTATCACAGGCTATTTTTGTGGGCAAATTTGTGAAATTCCTAATTTGGGCGTAGGCGATGCCGCGCGGAACGTCTTTTTGATTAATATAAGCCGTTTACATTCAGCCACTGCCGGCAATATTGGCCTGAATGCCTTCTGCGGCAGTAACGACGTGAGTGAGTTTAAGGCCGCGTTTCCACTGACGCGGAGCGGAGCTTAGTGGTGCCGAATTGACCCATCACCATGCTCGAAATCTTCGCTCCGCTTCGCTGTCATTCCGCTGGAATAGCACGATTGGTCAATTCAAAGTAGACCGTAACAACGTCATTTCTCGTTTGTCTCGGGCCCAGGTTACAGGGCTGAATATAAATGACGCTATAGGCAGATGGTGAATCTATAGTTTTTGATCAGTTTATGACGTCAACTCAAACAAGCAACTGTACCTACTTACTCCTTTCTGTGTCAAATGATAAAAAATTCGTTGTTTTAATTATTGTAGATGTGATAAAATTGTTCAATCTATCAAACTATTGTGCAAAGCTTTTATCGCGGGCTATAAGCGCGGGGGCCGAATCAAGAAATTCCGTAACGAAGAACACCTAACATTCGTCTAACGTCGGTTTAGTTCTATAGAATTCGGCTCGGTGTGGTTCGGGGTGTGGTGTGCGTGCGACTAGACGTATGCGAATTATAATCGCATAAGTTGTTAAAAATGCTATGCAATAGCTTTACCACGGCAGTCCCTGAGTGCGTTATTACGTATATTTTTGTTTCAGAAATTCATGTACTACGTGTTGAAGAGTAGCGACGTGTTGGAGATACTCGTGCCCATACTGTACCATCTCAACGACTCGCGCGCTGACCAATGTAAGTACCCATTAAAGCATCTTGCAGACGAACTGCAGTTGTATCTGCCTTGAGTTGTATCGACGGCAGTTGACGACTGCAGTTGTGTCTGCCGTTGGCAAGTGCCGTTCGTCTGTAAGAAGCACAGACATAAATCAAGATAGATACCGCATGTCCCTCCATTTGTATGAAAACGAGCGTGCCACTTTTTACCTACCTACTGTGACGTACCGATGATAAGAAATGTGTCCATTATCTAAGCCAACGTTTCTATTCGAATTTCTACAGCTCAAAACGGCACAATTAGGCATTTAGACATTTTAAAAATTCTGATTGACGTCCCATACCGATAGTAGACTAACAACTTTCGGAACAGACTTTCGAAAGACGAGCATTGCTCGTCGTTTGGGAACGCGATATGGCACGCGAAGTACATACACATGCGGTATCTATCTTGATCTATGTCCGTGGTAAGAAGCCGAAAATGCTTGCAGGCGTATGGACAGTTTCACAGAAATAAATTAAGATAGAAAGGCGACGCGCGTGCGTTGCTAAGGAATCGCTCGTGTCAATTTTTGCTTTGCTTTTAGTTAAAACAAATAACTTACCCGTGGAAAGAAATACCTCCTTTTGACCGATTCACTTTCGTACTTCTTTTTTTACAATTAGACACTGCACAATGAGGCATTTTTGCAAAACCGCTCCGGTGTAATAAAGTCGAGACGTACGCGCTGACTAAATGAACGTTCAACAAATCTTGCTCACTTGTGCAAGATTGAAACACGCGTACTCCACCCGCTTAGCCGTTCTATCTTGATTTATTTCTGTCAACAGTTTACATTGCAACGTGACTTGGTGATAGCATTTTAAATGAGCCATTTAAAGGAATAGGCAGCCCAACACCGCTGCAAGTCTATCAATTCAAGGTGTTACTTTTAAGCTTTTGCATAGCTTTTATCGTGGGCTCTGAGCGCGGCGTCCGGCGTGGCGCATGAAATTCCGTAACGAAAAACCTAACCCCTACTCCGACCGCCATTGTCAGACTTCGGCACGGTGTTTATGTGCGTGCGACGAGATGCATTATTATTTCATAAGTTAGTAAAAAAATGTCCCAAAGTGCCACACGTATTTTTTTGTCTACTAAATCGCTTCAATTTGAATTGCAATTTGGACTTACCATTAGGAAGCGTTAATAAATAGATAACGGAGTTTAATTATCTCTCATAAAAAATTACGATGTATTATAATTTCACAAAAAATTTTGGTCTTTCAACGCCGATACTTTCTCTGTGAACTCTCTAGAAGGAACACATACTTTTAAGCCCGGACGCACATTGTCCGAATTCTGATCAGAAACAGTTGAATTTCGCCGGACCGCCACCCCGCACACTATCCGAAATATCCTTCCGGCGAGTTCGAGATCACTCGGCTCAATACGTAAGAGACAGCGCGGACGTTCAACTGTTTCTGATCAGAAATGTCGTACAATGTGCGGCCGGGCTTAATATTACGACTTAGTTTTGTTACTCCATGTATATCGTAATATAGGTAGTAAGCCACCCAAATATGATAAAATAAAAATCTGCTGTGATCAATGATAGGTCATATATTTTTAACCCCTTTTAATTAATGAACCCCGCTTGCAGCGCGCGTGGGTCTAATGCACATCGGTGTTTTCATCCTACTCCTGCTATCCGGGGAACGGAACTTCGGCGTGCGGCTCAACAAGCCCTACAGCGCCAGCGTGCCCATGGACGTGCCGGTGTTCACGGGCTCCCACGCCGATCTGCTGGTGGTGGTCTTCCACAAGATCATCACCACGGGACACCAGCGTCTGCAGCCGTTATTCGACTGTCTTCTCACTATATTGGTGAACGGTGAGTAAGAGTTTTTTTTGGAGTGAAGTTCCTTATCGCGCGTTGCGAAAGGAGGCTAGACGGAAACAACTTCATATAAACGCACCAGCGTGGCGTCAACTGACGTGCACGCACTTATACAAACCTCTGTGCGGCACGTTTTACTAAAGTATTGTTCTATGCTGAGCTATTGTTACCAGAATCCCTCTTCCATAGTGTCCCCATACCTCAAGACGCTGTCCATGGTGGCGTCGACCAAGCTGCTCCACTTACTGGAGGCGTTCAGCACGCCGTGGTTCCTGTTCTCGCGGCCCCACAACCACCACCTCGTGTTCTTCCTGCTCGAGATGTTCAACAACATGATACAGTACCAGTTTGATGGTGAGTCACGAATGTTGCCACTGGACTTTGGAGTGGATTATTCTAGAGTTGTAGATTCTAGATGAACATGAATTTCACGGTTGGTGGTCATCATTTTGATGTAAATAAAAAAAATTATGTCTAAAAAATGCATTTAGATTTTTGACATTACAACTTTTTAAATTGTGTTATCGACCTTCTGTTTCCCAAGTGCCGCGATGTAGCTAAGGTCGCGGCACTTTGTGGCAAATAGAATTTCAACAGCCTTCATTGCTGTAGAAGTTCTATCGTGTCAAATAGATATCTTCTTCTTCATTTTATTTATGGCTCCTTTGTGAATCGCCAATGTCATATATTATCGTGACACATGACAACTGCTATAAAGACAGCAGTTTGACACGATAGAGACTAAGGACACATCGCGGCACCTGGTGGCAAAAAGAATTTCAACAACCCTCATTGCGAAATTTTGCTGTTTAAAACCTTGCGTTAAATATATGTTGATATATCTTTTTTTTATGTATATGTGCAGGCAACTCGAACCTGGTGTACACGATAATCCGCAAACGCAGCGTGTTCCACGCGCTCGCCAACCTGCCGCACGAGCGCGCCGCCATCGCGCGCACGCTGCGCTCGCGCACGCCGCCGCCCCCGGACACCGCGCTGCCCAGGTTAGTAGAACGGCCTTTCGACTCTAAGCGCGACAATTTTACATTCACTATCTTATATTAAATATCTTCCTTACTTGACACTCAGAGAATGTTGCAAAGTGTTGGTTTGCCACAATAATAGAAAAATTGGCAAGTTTGGTGCTAGTCGCCATTATAAAAAAGTAGTCTAAAAATAATTGCTTTCTAGAAACGTGGTGGTGATTTAATACGTTTATTTATTACAAAGCTCCCATCATGGCAAAATGCAATGTGACGATGCATTAAGATGATACAACACTGTCGCGTCCATAAAGTTAATATACCTAGCGGAATAGAGAAACAAAGGCCTGAGCAAGAGAGATGTCACTATCAGTAACACTGCGTGGTAAAAAGAGACGTGTGATACATGACAGCAGCACTCTTTTTTTGACGTCCAGTCGGCACGTGCCGCACGTTGACAATTTAATCTCATAGAAATTATGTTCAATCATGCTTGTGTAAGTGTATACGTACACATATTTTACACACAGATGAAACCAATTTCGGTTTCATTTGACAGCTCGAGATTGTTGCTCTATTCCGCTAGGTATATTAACTTTATGGTCGCGTTGTTTGTGTCAAACTTTTAATAAGTAAACTTGTATAGGTCGCGCAGCTGTGAGAGTATCGAGGCGGCGATGGAGGGGTCGCGGCCGGCGCAGCCCGCCGAGCCCGGCACGCTCAACCCCACCCTGCCCGACACACCAGGTAAATACTACTCGCTCCAGGCCATTAAGGGGGGAGGGAGAATCCATCGTCCTTGTCTCTTCACTCTTACGCCCGTCCTTCATATGCCAGGTGAATAAGGACAACGCGGAATCGATGCCAAAGTAGTTTTCTCGTAGTAGTTTTTAGTAGTTTTCTTTGAAATTTAGTACTCAAATTAGTAGTAAAATTATTAACGATTATTCCCGTGGTGCTTCCCCTTCAGTTCTTTGACTTTCGGTGATTGCAACTTGTGCTGTCTCCCGCTTTGTATGGGGAGGGAAACTGGAATTCTTCCCACTCCTATTTTCTTCTGATTAATTTCATTGCGGGTCCCAAGACAGCTTTAGCATGTCCCTCGGGCTCCCTGAGATCATATCAAAGGGTTTTCGTGGTTGGATACCGCTGTCGATCCTGTAGTCCTACTAAGAAACCGTTTTGAGACTCAAACAATCGGACGAGAATACCGCGTCCTGCTCTGACAACGTCATTTCACGTTTGTTACAGTAGGAGGCGGCATTCTCGTCTGATTGTTTGAGTCTCAAAACCGTTTCGTGATATGGGCCCTGGCGACACAGGAGATACAGTGCTGGGAATGTGTGGTGGGCCTAAGCCCGACAAAAAAAAGTAGTTTTCTCCTTGATTAATAATCGGCATTAGAATGTTACATTATGTATTAAGATATTGACTCAGTTGAATGCACCGTTTTCACAATTATTTTTTGCCGCTAGGGCGCTTGCCCATACAAATCATAATAAAAAATTTGCTCTTTCAGCGCTGCTACTTTCACAGTGAACTCTATACAAAGGACACATACACACCCTAAAGTATTATAATTTTGTTTTGCTACTGTATATAAGGTTTTTTTTAAATGAAATAAGGGGGCAAACGAGCAAAAGGGTCACCTGATGGAAAGCAACTTCCGTCGCCCATGGACACTCGCAGCATCAGAAGAGCTGCAGGTGCGTTGCCGGCCTTTTTAAGAGGCAATAGGGTAATAGGGGAGGGTAGGGATGGGAAGGGAATAGGGGCACTCCCCTTTTTTTGGGCCTCCGGTAAACTCACTCACTCGGCGAAACACAGCGCAATCGCTGTTTCACGCCGGTTTTCTGTGAGAACGTGATATTTCTCCTGTCGAGCCGGCCCATTCGTGCCGAAGCTTGGCTCTCCCACGTCAAGGTTATAGGTATTACTTGAAAAAATCCTAAACCATGTCATTTAACACTTTACACTTTGCATTTAAGTATTACCTAAAGTTTATATTAGTCAGACATTAATCGGCATTATAACGTTAGCGATATCGGCGATGACGGAGCGGGAGTCGGCGCACCCGGCGGCGAGCGCCGAGCTGCTGCCGCGACGCGCCGGCGACGGCCGCGACGACGATGACGCCCCCAAGCGGGTAAGTACTAGCAGAGAAGTTGATTCCTAGCCAGATGGGGGGCCCACGTAGTTTGGTCGCGTTACGTAAAACCCAGCCGGCAGATCACGATACGACTAAATGACTTTGGTCCGTCAACTGCCTATGAATCAGTTTATTCGATGGCACAAATAAATAAAACAAGGGACCATCTATAAAGTACCTCATACGATTTTAAGATTTGTAGACACAGGTGGTTACATTGGTAAAACTTGCAGTATTTCCTAACCTTACTTTCTGCCGCGCACTGTAAAACTCTGGAACCGACTGTCACCAGCAGTATTTCCGGACGTATACGACCTGCAAACCTTTAAGAAGAGAGCGTATTTTCTCTTAAAAGGCCGGCAACGCACCTGCAGCTCTTCTGATGTTGCGAGTGTCCATGGGCGACGTTAGTTCATAAAAAAAGTTTAACAATACCTGGTACAACAAAACAACAAAAACCAATTTTATCCATATGCAATATTTTTGTTAGTGAGTGGCTTATAGAAGTTTAACTCTTTCCTTGGCGTAAAACACTTTCAATTTCCATCTCTTTTTGTCATCAGAAAGACAGTATAAAGTCTAGTGGTGGCGGCAGCGGTGACGGCGGTACTGGTGGGGAGGACGGCGAGTGGTCGGCCAGCGGCGAGTGGGTGGCGAGCTGGCGCGGCCGCCTGCCGCTGCAGACCATCATGCGCCTGCTGCAGGTGCTCGTGCCCCAGGTCGAGAAGATCTGCATCGACAAGTGAGTGAAGTTGGGGAAAAGTGGGTGCTTTGTGGTAGTGAAGTGTGACCGGGTTATATACTTACTATCAGAGAAGTGGATTCATAGACAGTTGACGGACCTACGTCATTTGGCCGGTTTATGTCAGTTCAATGTAATTTACGCTAACATTACTCCTCGCGTACACTTATAACTACATAACAAACAGATGGAAAGAAGAATAGGGAATATTCTTGTGTATATCAGTGGCGCCATCTAGCCTTATATAGATTTTTTAATTCAAGAGTAACTGTTCCAACAAATTGTTCCAAATTCAAACGCGACTGTTCCAGGGGTCTGACGGACGAGTCGGAGATCCTGCGGTTCCTGCAGCACGGCACGCTGGTGGGGCTGCTGCCGGTGCCGCACCCCATCCTCATCCGCAAGTACCAGGCCAACGCCGGCACCGCCGCCTGGTTCCGCACCTACATGTGGGGCGTGATATACATACGGTGAGTGAACCGATCGGGGAAATCGATTCCTAGTGTCTAAACACCATGCCGAAGATACGCGGCCGAAGTTCCGTGGCCGATATTACGGCCGACGCATTCGGCTGATATGACCCACGTTAAGAGCCGAAATTACGCGGCGGAAATTCAGTTGCGTAACTTTGTCCGAGTACTCAGTGTCTCGAACGCCGCCGAATTGACGCCGAAAAAAACACATTACCGCCGAATCGCTGCCGAACTTACGCTCGACTGAAGTTCGGCTGTACGCTATAACGCGACGTAATTTCAGCATGGTGGGTCATCGCTAATTTAAAATACATTGCAGGCGTCTTCGGCATGGTGTGTTTAGACACATGTTAATATTTTTGTTAGTAAGATTGTTAGTGCGTAGTAAAAATAATTATATCAATTAAAGATGAGATAAAATGACGATATCTTTTATCTCAGAAATGTGGACCCTCCCATCTGGTACGACACGGACGTCAAACTGTTCGAGATCCAGCGAGTGTGATCGGACGCGGCGTGTGAACGGGACATAGCTTATACTCCTCCACGGTGCGTGTGAGGAGGCCTTACCTTTAGATGTTGTTTACACTCTGTTTAGACCCGATTTGATCTGAATGATTTTTTAGTTTCCGATGTTTGCCGCTAGGTAAACCCACAGGAAGCGCCACCTACTGGATTTGTTTTGTCAATAAAAATTTAACATCACTATTAACTTTTCCACCTGCTATCGAGCGAAGCTATGCAGCAATAGGGTATTTCGTGACAATTGTCGAGTCAAATAGCTGTCATATTATGTCACGAACATAAAAATCCTCAATAACACTTATATTTGAATTATTTTTGGAACGAAGTTCCTTATCGCGCGTTGCGCAAGGGGGCTAGACGGAAAAAGTTGTAACGACACTTTTTTAGTACCTGCGAAGTAGAGGCAGAGGGCGTTGATGTGGCGATGACGTCAACTTTAAATTCTACCATTCCTCTATGGTGGGAAATTTGAGTGGCAAGATTTTGATATATGCCCCGTACATTATCTGTCAAGCTCTTCATTAAATGTTTATTCATCATTAAGCCCAGGCGTGCAATAGCGGCCAGGCCGCAACGGCCAGGCCATCGAAAGTATGGTGTGGCCGCAGGTCGTGTTGCGGCCAGGTGCGCGTCGTCTATGGCGGTTTCATATGAAGGTATCTATCTCGATAGCCGCCGCGGCTTGGCCGCTAGTGCGCGCCCGGGCTAAATGTATTTGAGTGCGGCAGAGTGATATTCGAATCGGTATTTTTTCACGTTCGGATTAAATTGGATCTCAACAGAGTATAGTACGATAACTATGTTTCGAACCCTTGTATATTATAATATATCTTTTATATATTAATCATTTTAAATAAGCAAAAAATAATCAATTGAAAGATTGTTATGCTGCTAAATTATGTGGTCCTTAAGATCTGATAATAGGAGGCATGTTATTATAAATTTATAAAACGTTTAACCATTTTATTATTTAATACTTTAAATATATTAATTACCCACTGAATAATTTTTGAATAAAAAACTTATTGTAGTTAATTGCAAAAAAATCAATGAAATATTATGTTTGTACCATAATATTATTTTTTTTTATTTTGAGGCTATTTTCATGATAAAATATTAAATATGTATGTAGTATTATATTTAATTAAAGTTGCCTCTTCTTTTTGCACATCATTTCGAAATTAATATAATATGTTATTATTATTATTATATTTTTTATGTTATATTTTTATTATATTTACAAAATATGCGATTATTTATTTTGAGACCTTAAATAAATTTTTTACATTCCGACTATTCGTAACAGAACATTATTTTTGCTTATCTTGATGCTTATAATATAAGCTAAATATTCTTTTTTTTGTGTTCAAGCATAAAGCCTTATAGATTCGTCAATATAGACAAAATATTGTATAGATTTTAAATACTGACATAGTTTTTGCACTGTAAATTCTAAGAATCACAGTATACAATGGTAGCACATCTTTGTAGAAAGTAATTAGTGTATGCGTACGCGCCGCCTAACCGCACGCACGCACGTATCTCGCTGCTAGTGGGCGGAGACACTGCCTCGACATTGCGTACGCGTTGGCGTCCGGCGCGCACGCATACATTTAAACGGATGGCGCTGTGTTTATTGTATGTTCTCAGTTCTACTATTCTATACTGTGCAAGAATATTAAAGATTTAAAATATAATGTAATAAGATTTTTGTTGATGTAAAACTATAATACCAGTTAATAGTTGTTTTTAATATTTATGTTAATGATTATTATAAAAAGTTCCATATTATGGGCTTTGAGCAAGACATAGATAATTTAAAATCTATTTGTATTTGTGTGTTAAATCATATTTTATTCGAATCCATATATTTAGTTCTAATATAATTCGGTGTTATCCTTGTACATATTTCAATATTATTGTCTATGCCTTCTTCTGTTGTTGTCTCTGGAAAAATGTAATGTCTGCTCTGTACGCTGTGTGAAATGTTACCGCTAGTCACTTACATTTACCCTCGCGTTTATTTTAAGACTATTATTTATTTCCTTTCAATGACATTTTGTAGAAAAGTGATTATGGCAACAATCATATTTCGTGTTGCCAGCTCACATAGTTTATTCTAGTTTGTTATTCAATTTATTAAGATAGCTCGCATTGTATTTTTTTGTTGTTTTGCATGGCAATCCAGGTTTTATGTGTTGCCATCGTTCAAAAATATTTGTTAGGATTAGTTGAATAACTATAAAATTATTATTTTAAAAAATGACTTGTTTTCGATAGTTATTATAAATTAAGTCTTTGTCTTTGTACAAGTGCACGCACCAACCTCGACACATTCCGATGACGAAGTGGAGACCATGTGACCATGAGACGAAGACATCTCCAAGGTCTTAAATACCACCCCTAAGACCCACTTCAATGTTGTCATGGGAGATTTTAATTCCAAAGTAGGAGTACGAGCTAGCGGTGAATCTTGGGACAGCACGGTGTTGGGATTCTAAACCGCAGGGGGCAAATGCTGGTCAGCTTTCTCGAAAAAGAGGGGCTCTTCTTGATGAATTCCTTCTTCAAAAAGAAGCCCCAAAGAAAGTGGACATGGCGAAGCCCTGACTCTGTGGTAAGGAACGAGATAGATTTCATCATTACGGATCGGAAGTATATATTTAGGGATGTCTCTGTGATCAATAGGTTCAATACCGGTAGCGATCACCGACTACTGCGAGGATCCTTGAGTGTATGCTTCAAACTCGAAAGAGCCCATATGCTGAGGTCTACTCTCCGACCCAACTTCCAACAATCCGTCGCTGACACCCAGAAATTTCAGTTACAACTGAGAAATAGGTTCGACGCTCTTAACATCTCGGAAACTACAATGGAAGTTGACGAGGCTTTAAATGCAATTGTGGAGAGCATACGGTTCGAAGGTGAAAGGTTTTGCAGGCCCAAGCATGCGGGCAGGAAATCCAAACTTTCGGATGAGACACTCAAACTTATGAGGGAACGGAGGGAAAACACGGAATCGGGTTCGTCAGATGTAAAACTTCTCTCGAGGCGAATACGGAAACTTATACGTAGAGATCTTCGCCGCTCGAATACGCTGGAAATCACGGAAGCGATTGAGCGGAATAGAGGGTCTAAAGTTTTCGTAAGGCGCCTCGGGAGGAGTCATCTGACGAAGGTGAAGAATATCTGTGGCCAAATCGTTTCCTCACGAGGGGGGGTTCTGTCCGAGATCGAGGATTTCTATAGCCGCTTGTATGCTTCACATGCTTCGCAACCTGATCCTCGTGATGACGACCCGCGTGCCAAACTCACCCGGCATCTTTCTGGCGAGCTTCCTGACGTCAGTATAGGCGAAATCGGATTGGCTCTGAAACAACTTAAAGGAGGAAAGGCCCCGGGGAGGTACGGAATTACGATCGAACTTCTCTGAGCGGGAGGCGAACCCGTCTTGAGAGAGCTTCGTAGTCTTTAATTTTGTCCTTCAACGGGGAGTTTCCCCCGATGAGTGGCTTAAAAGCGAGGTGGTTCTCTTTTTTAAGAAGGGCGATAACACCCTTCTTAATTATAGACCCATCTCGCTTTTGAGTCACATATATAAGTTGTTTTCTAGGATCATTACGAATCGCCTATCCAATAAACTTGACGAATGCCAGCCACCGGAGCAGGCTGGGTTTCGCAGAGGCTTTAGCACCATAGACCATATTCTCACCTTAAGGCAAGTTGTACAAAAGTCACATGAGTACAGGCAGCCATTGTGCCTTGCCTTTGTGGACTATGAGAAGGCTTTTGACTCTGTTGAGACCTGGGCTGTTCTGAAAGCCCTGCAACGATGTCAAGTCGATTGGCGTTACGTCGAAGTTTTGAAAGTTCTATATAATGCCGCGTCTATGTCCGTCCGAGTACCCTGTACACGGACGGCCACAACAAGGCCAATCTATTTGCATCGAGGAGTGAGACAGGGGGATATTATTTCCCCGAAACTGTTCACAAATGCGTTAGAGGACGCCTTCAAGACCCTAAACTGGAAAGGACGTGGCATAAACGTTAATGGCAAGTACCTCTCACACCTTCGTTTCGCTGACGATATCGTCATATTGGCAGCATCGTTGGAGGACTTGCAGGAAATATTGAACGACGGGATGAACTTGGACAAGACGAAAGTCATGTTCAACGAACATGTTCTCCCGAGACCGGTTGCAGTTAACGGTGTCTTTCTCGAAGTCGTAACGGAATATGTCTATTTGGGGCACATACTGCAGGTAGGTAGGTAGACATAACTTCGAGAGAGAAACCGATAGGAGGATACAGTTGGGTTGGGCAGCATTCAGGAAGCTAAGCCACATTCTCACGTCGCATATTCTGCAGAGCTTGAAGACGAAAGTCTTCGATCAATGCGTGCTTCCCGTTATGACCTACGGGGCGGAAACCTGGCCTTTTACAGCGGGGCTAGCTCGTAAGTTTTCCGTCGCTCAGCGTGCTATGGAACGCGCTATGCTCGGAGTTTCTTTGGCGGATAAGCTTCGAAATGAAACAATTCGTCAAAGAACTAAAGTCACCGACATAGTGCAGAGAATCAGTACGCTGAAGTGGAACTGGGCTGGTCACGTAACTCGAAGAACAGACGATCGCTGGAGTAAACTTACTCTGGAATGGAGACCAAGGCTGGGAAATCGGGGTGTAGGTCGACCTCCAACTAGGTGGGACGACGATCTCCGCTTAGTTGCAGGCCCATGTTGGATGCGAGTAGCAGGAGATCGGTCATCTTGGCGTTCATTGAGAGAGGCCTATGTCCAGCAGTGGACGACTATAGGCTGATATGATGATGAAGTCTTTGTCGTATATTTGAAACATCGAAGATGGCTTTACATTAAAATAAAATAACATCACTTTTATTTTTAAACCCAGACACTTCAAAATGTATGCCGATTATGCGAAATAAAAAAATATAATGAAGTATTGCAAGTGCTCTTTGCATGGAAATACGATGGTAGAGTATAAATATACAATTTTATTTTGAATTTTTATCAAAAAGGATGATTATGATTGTAATTATTGCAGCTTTATATTATAATATTGACATTCCTTTTATTATTTTGCTTGTTATGTTAGTTTAAAATATTGCAATGATTCTTGATATACGTAAACCAAATTTGGAGCATTTATTGAAAAAAATTATCGATTAATTATTATAATTTATATTTATTTTACTCTATTAGTACTTAAAGTTATGAAATAAACAAATAAGCACGAAGTTTTAAATGTATTCATTTTAAACCTATAATATCATGAGCCGACTAGAAACAACAACCTTCCGGAGAAAAAACGATCACAGCCGCTTCCAATGTGATTATTAAGAGGATACACCAGGGGCTAGAGAAATGACAAAAGTACGTGTAATATCTATAGCTGTCTCCCTTACCTCAAGCTTATACCGCAGAACGCGATAGAGACAACTGCAGAAAATCAACGATTCGTTGTCCCCTGATTCCTTCTCCAAAACTTAACCGATTTAAGTAATTTTAAAGAAATTAAAAATTAAAAGAAAGGTTTGAGCTGTGTTCCTATGTTTTTTTTTTGTATAATCTAGCCAAAGCTGTTTTCTGGATATTTGAACACAGCGGAAAATCTGGCCATTTTTTTGGGTTTTTGAACGTTCATATCTTATTTAATAATTAAATTATGAAAAAAAGGAAACATAGGGACATTGTATTAGTGGCCGTAGATATTCAGGAAAAAAATTGTAACTGTAGAGTTACAATTTTTTAGCATTATCTAGGGAGGAAACAGGGGACAACGTTTGTATGGAAAAAAGGGCGGTGTGGACTCCTCTTAAATAGATGACGCCCGCAACTCCGATCCGCCAAAATTTGTTTATTGCGCAGGAAAGATACATTTTTCGAGATAAAAAGTTTCCTATGTCCTTTCCCGGGACTCAAAGTACCCTTATACCTCTCAAATTGGGCCTATCTGTCTGTCTGTTAGTGTCTAAACACACTATGCCGAATTTCTGCGGCGGAAGTTCGGCTTGATTCCGCCTGCAATGTATTTTAATTTACCGATAACACACTATGCCGAAATTCCGTCGCGTTATATTGTATGCGATTGACATTGCTGACGTAATCATGCGGAATTTCCGCCGCGGAACTTCGGCATAGTGTGTTTAGATACACACCCTGGTCACGCCCAATTCCCAAACCGCTAAGCCGATTTGGCTGAGAATTGGCATGGGGATAGGATACTATTTAGTCGCGAAAAATTTACGGTTTCTGCGCGATAAAAGATTTTCTGCGTAACGAAGTTGCGTGCATCAGCTAGCTTGTAAATATTTTTCTGCTGTCGTTCGTAAATATTTTTCTACCGTCTTTACATCAGCAGGAAAAATGAGTATTAGGTAGTTTCTGTAGTTAAAATTGCTAACCGTTGTTTAATTTAACATAATAAGTAAAATGTAGATTGAAGAAAAAACAAATCTTATAAGCGTACTGCGTAAATCAACACCAAGTATCACATTGAAGGTATATATTATAAGCGTCTTTTACAGTTCGTTACAAATTATTAATAATGAAGTTACAATATAAAAATAATTCTACTAACATTAACAAATAAATATAATGACTAGAATTCATAATTTCTTGAACTTTTTAATCAAACTAGATAATAATATTTTGATTTAGTTTTGTAGACGTATAAAGGCCCAATCACACAAACTTCTGTTAGTGTTAAACGCTTTGACAATTTTCTTTCTTATTGGTAATGAGGGATTTTCCTATTTTTTTAAATTGATTGTCAAACAGTTTCAATTTTAGTAACTAGATGGCGTATAGGTAGACAACTATCGGTAATACCAGGGAATACCATCAATAATTGCTACAGAACAGGGCAAAAGAATGTAAAACTTGATACATTTCAACTTGAAAAAGACGCAATAATATTCCAATGAATAGGATAATAAATTTATTATAACGATGTTTTAGCTAAAATTCACGGACGAAATAGCCCTATTCACACCAAATGTTACAGGAATTATACATTTTGGTTTTGACAACATCTTACCTGCACTTGTGCAAGATAACGGATATTTAATGGCTAATATTTTACCAATAATGAATATCAAAGACCCAAAAACCACAATTTGGGAAAAAATAATAAAAACCACACCAACAATAAAAAGTAGAAAATGTTTAAAAGTGACATGCCCGCCAAAACTCTTTCAGTTGTCAAGTTTCAGTTTGACAAGTTTTTATTATGTCAGCGTGTTCCTAAACTATTACCAGTATACTGGCCTAATCGCTTAGGCCAATGATCGCTTAGGTTTAAGATATTTTAATTTATGTCACACTTGACAGTACATTGATATTTTTTGGAAATACAACCCAATGTGATGCCAACCTGCAGATAATTTCAGATCGGTGAGGAACCAATAGAAAATGTAAAAGTGTCTATCCTTACGCCATCTAGTTAAGATTGTTAAAATGAAAATTAAAAAATATAAATGAAAATCCCTCATTGAACGACCCTTAAAAAATAGAAACATCGCTGAAAGAATGACTCTGATAGCTTAAAAATTCACTAAGATATGACAAATCAAACATTTCATAAAATAGACCTGCCCGAAACGCTCCATACAAAGTGCTACGAAAGACTGACGTCACTCTTTCGTAGTTTGTATGCATCGGGAGAGAACTTTGTTCGATAGGTATATTAAATATTGCGTTTAATAAAGTGGTTTTAAGACAAAAGTTGCTTTTAATTGCATAAGTTATCGAATGGTATACAAATATTAAGAAATATAATTGAAAAAAAAATCGACTTGATAATCCAACTTTGAAGGCGCATAACAAAAAAAAAATACAAATGCTATCGAGCTGAAATTTTGGGAACACTTATTTTTTACCGTGATTTCTTTATTTTATTAACAAAATTCGCTAATATTTGACCTTGTCATCATCCCTATTATCATCTCTTTCATAGATACGAAAAACGAAAGAGATTAATCAACGTTTAACTTTAACATACGTTTGTGAAATTGGACCCTTTTGTGTCAGTGTAACAAAAAAAATTTTTCTATTAACCTAGTAAGTTAAAAATTATATATTTTTTTACATTGGAAACTCAACAATACGCCACAGAGGACGGCTCGTTTCCTTACTGTAAGTCCTCCATTGTGTAAATTACATCAAGCATAGTTCGCATCTAAAACTGCTTTATGTTCGGACAGCTTTAGGTGCTTAACAGGGACCATCCATAAATTCGTCACACTATTTTCATGATTTTTAGAACCGCTCCCCATATCATAGTGCGATGTCACAAATTTGGAATTTTACATTTAAAAATTATAAGCACCTAAAAATTCGAGTCGACCCTCTCCCTTTAGGTGTGACTTACTTTATGGACGGCCCCACAGCAATATTATAATTTTTCAATAATTTTCTTTCTACATTTTGTCCCGCATACCAATCATTCGAATACATAACTGATAAGAGATAACGATAATAACACAGAAATGGAAGAATAATTTTAGCCTTTTCCAATTTCATAACATATCGAATTTTTGTTTGTCATGTTCGGGCCACACTAACGTCAAACGCCGTTAATTATCGCGTTGTTGGACGTTAGCCGTAGGTGTAGCCACAATTTAACGCGATAATTTTCAACGGCGTTTACAATGCCGTTTGCCGTTTGACGATAGCTCTAGTGGCGGTACATCAAAGAGATTAACGCGAGAATTAATGCGATGAAGCGGCCAAACTACGTATCGTCACTTTGCGTTGAGAGCCCGACGGGATCACACGTGTTGGCTTAGACTTGTTTGCATTTAAATCGCACGTTTTTTTAATTTAAATACGTACTTTGGTAATGGAGTCTTCACTCCACTCTAGTTTCTCCTAATGAGAAAGTAATTGCTTTTTTTTTTGAGATTTTGCAAACCGAACCATGTTTGTGGGATCTGAAACTCAAAAGTTACAAGAATCGTGGAATGTAAAGTGATGCTTGATGACGAATAATAGAATTATTACCTTTTGAAGCAATGAATTAACATTATAAAAAGATAAAAGCGACTTCAAAATTGTACGTAATTTAGAATTAAATCGCCCTACCTCCAAAATTACTGAACCAATTTTGATGCAACTTGCAGTATTCCGTAAGTTATATCTAGTATATATCTAGTACAACAAAAAAAGATTAACTGAAATCGCAATGGTAGTTTCAGAGATATGCGAACACAAACATAAAAACATACATACATACATACCTACTTACATACATAAATACCTACACTTTTGAAATATTTTGGCACATTTGTTCAGACGCTGATATACGAAAATTAGGCAGTTCTGGAATGTTACATACATACGCGTCGAATTGATAACCTCCTTTTTATGAAGTCGGTTAAGTAAAATCAACGCCGTTTTCAACACCGTTTACAACGCCGTTGGGCATTAAACGTTGACCGTTCAAGTGTAGCCACCCACTTTAACGCGTTAAAATTATCGCAATAATTGTCGCGTTGTTGGGCTTTGACGTTAAACGTTAGTGTGGCCCGAACATTAAAGAAGAAAAGATTTTTTCCTACCTATAGTAACTGGCCAAATTGTGCGTGCCGTTACAGAGGAATTTCAACATTTGCAACAAATCAACATACTTACATAAAAAATAAAAAAATATTGACTAGAGGTAATTATATATATAATTTTTAGTATTTACTGCTTATCTGCATAGGGAAGCGACCAACGCGAGCTAAAACATAACTATAGTCTAATCGCGTTAAGTTGAAAGTGTGATATGAGCTTTAATGTCAAAATTGACAGTACCGACTGGACTGAATAAATCACGTCATTGGTGATGATGGTCGCTTTAAACTTAACGTGAACAAAGTTCTTAAAGTTTTTGAAATCAGCTGCCTTACTCCCGACAGAATCAGAAACGAATTAGCTCGATCTCAACGCTTTTGATACTCTTGACAGCTATACTAGCGCACGATCGTGCTGCGGCTCAATTTGAAACTAATCAGACTCGTAAATCAAATTCGTATCAGGGTCCGTACCACGAAACGGTTTTGAGACTCAAACAATCGGACGAGAATGCCACGTTCTGCTCTAACAACGTCATTTCACGTTTGTTAGAGTAAGACGCAACATTCTCGTACGATTGTTTGAGTCTCAAAACCGTTTCGTGGTACGGGCCCAGGTTTCGGGGGTGAGACTGCCGAACGCGTTTGACATTAGTTTGATATTTCATGATAACGACACTTTTTAGAATACTACCGCGTCGAAACCAGAAACTGCATTATTATTTTTGAACTAAGATAACAGAATAGAGGTATAAAATAGTGTTGTTACTTTGTTTCGCTCGCGTTTCGGCCGCTCTGTAGCAGTCAGGGCGACACGTTGACAGTCAGGGTACACTAATCCTACGTCTATACATGAACACCATTTATTATATACAACTTTTATATCTAAACATTACAATTAATAGCTCTGGCCTGATGGATACATACAGAGGAGTGCAGCAGAAAGAATTTTACTAAGGCATTCCAAAACCAACTTTAAAATTATGTATTTGAGTGTTATATAATGCTCAAACCT